>NW_028277074.1:40175000-40498125 GCF_059951505.1 Python bivittatus | reverse complement strand
ACTAGGAAGGAAGGAAGGCTGCTCATTCACAGCGCACACGTGTGCGCACTCACACACACACAATCAGCTGTAAATTTGAATTTAACAATAGTAACAACACTTGGATCTTGCACAGCAACTTTCAAAGTGAGATGTAAAAAAAGAAATAAATGTTGATTTATTCCTCGCAATAAGGAAACAAATACTGTTTTAAGTGTAAGATAGTCAATATCACAATATTTTAATTGTTCAGAACAATCTTTCATAATCTGGTGTCTCTAGATGAGTTGGTCTGCATACAGATACTAGGATAATTCTCATTAAGTATAGCAAATTCCCTTTAATTAGTGGAGCAAAACTGGAATTGCTTCTTTTTTCATGCAGCCCAATACTTCCAAATTAAAAAAAAACAAAAATTGACCCAACAGTGAAAAACTAGTAATAAGTAGGTTATACTCTGGAGAAAAGAAAATACATTCTTCTTGCTCAACCTCTCCCTTAAATTTGCTTGTAACCATTTAAGTATATTTTAAATGAAATACGTAGGTTCTATTTTATTTCTGTATATACTGGCAAATTCATGTAGTAAGAAATAGTAAACTAAAGAAAGACATAAAAAAAGAAAACAAGCTAAATCTAATTTACACCAGCGCTATTCACTATACATTTTTGTATACATTTCTATATATTTCACTATACTTTTCTGTCGCTTTAAAACATACTTGCACCCATCACATCCACGTACTGTTTCATGTATTGCCTTTTCTTTAAAATTCTCACATTTTCCTTTTTGAGGATCTCGTCAGCTCTGTCCAATCTTGACTTTCTCAACTTTTCCTCTTTCTCTTAGTTTATGTACTGTTCTTTTCTATATCTGTTTTGTGATTCAGATTTCATACATTGTCACAATTTAACCAAACCATCCCAATTTATTTTTAGTGGCCACTCACTTTTGTATTCAATCCATATTAATTTAACAAATCTATTTTTGACTCTATTCTTATTTTGTCACACATACATCACAACCCATTTCTACTGCATTCAACATACTTTGATGTTTCTTCTGACATATCCAATATTTGCTTCCATATAATGAATTATAACAAATATACAACAAATATAATACATCTTGATTACAGTGGTGATGGGTGTACTGTTGGAAGTCCTGAAGGGCCAGGTTAGATTATCCTGGAGAAGGTCTATCTATGTGGTCACCAGAGTCAGCACCAACTTAAAGGCACATAATCAATCAGTAAAAAACTGGGCAGAATCATGTTCTTATACACAGCCATTATGTATATTCAGACCCTCTCTTTCCCCTTGTCCTCTTTACTAATGTTCTGTCATTCATAATAAATATTATAAACCACACTTTTAGATTTATATTCATTCTTTTCCCATGTATACATATGAACAGGCGTGCTTAAACCAGTCATTCAAAACAAACAGACCTTTTTCTAAGCATATTGAAAGCTGAGAAACAGTCACTATTCTCATACATTTTTAAGTCTCCAAATGTCGCAATCATTTATTCTGTCTTTTCTTATTCCCACCCACCAGTTCATATTACTTTTTTTTTTTAAATGAAATTTCCCTGGATTGCATTCTTTCAGAATGTTGCAATTTTATCCACCAAATTCCTATCTATTTCTTCCACTGCAACGTAAAATGCACCTATCACTGGCCTATGGGTTCCCACATCCATAGGGATCCAAAGCAACCTTGATGACAGTAACTCATGCTTGCTGTTATATATTTTAGCCTTTTCATTCATAATTAAGCCTATACTTCACTTCCCTGAATGAATTCATTAATTTCACTTCTTGTCTGTATACATCTTATAGATGGAACTCTTAAAATCTCTTTGTGAATGCATGTATTAGTGTTTTCAATGAACACATATTATGAATTCATAGTCAGTTTGTGATATCCTTGGACATAGCTTTCTTTTCATATTTATTGATCTCAAATAAAGATCATCTCCATTTATTAATTTTTATTAACCCATTTCTTAATTTTTTTAAAAAAAATCTAAATGTAAGACTATATTTTCCTCTATTTAATTTCATTGTATTAATTTGGGACTAGTATTGTAGCCCCTTCACAAGTGTCTGCCTTCTGTTTTGTTGATTATTCCTTTTAGTTTTTGTTCATCTGCTGATTTGATAAACAACCCCTCTATATCTTTATCCAGTTTATTTACAAAATGATGAAAATGTTAAACAGATAGAGCTTTGCATCCTTCCACTCAAGACATCCCTTCAGACATTAATGAACCCTTGCAAAGTACAATTCCTTAACAAGCTGCTGATTCACCAGGATCTAACCTGTATTTTACCATTTTGTCAAGGAACGATAATGGGCATTGCAAAATGTTTTGCTTAAGAGTTATTACATCCATAGTGTTTCCATGCTCTACCAGACTATTTCTTTTCTTTTTCTTTTAACAAACTTTAACATGGCATGACTTATTTTTTATAAACCAGAAGATTTCAAAATCAGTTTTTAATAAGCTCATAGCTATAACAAGAACCTTCTCCCTCTCAGTGTTCTATGAAGGTTTGCTGCTAAATATGTAACGTAGCAAAGCAGAAACTGCAACTGTGAGAGGGACATTTCCTTTTACAACAAGGAGTGATGTTTGTGCAAATATTTGTAATCGGGTTATAAAGGAGAACAACCATGCAATTTGCAAAGCTAAGCAATATTTATTCTGCTCTCTAAAAACTGAGGGTAGCATCTAAATTTCACTCTCAAGTAGCAACTGCTATTGAAAGGCTGAGGAAGAAAAATGTAAGCATATTCATTTTATGCACCCCAGCTCTCAGGATATACAGATCCAATTTTATGATAGATTTAACCTCTTGGGATTTTTTTGGGTTCTATGATCTCATGTTTGGTGTTTAATAAAAAGTTCCACTAACGTAATATTTTCAAGCTTACCCTTCATTAAGGAAACTTAACAACAAATGACTTTCTTTGGTTTAAATAATTGCTTGAACACTCTTTCTGTGCAAAACGCAATTATCAGGGGTTTTTTCCCCCATGTGTTCTCTGTGCTGTGTATATATGTTTGGGAATGTGCGTATACATCACTTGTGCAGAGTTCTTTTGGGTATTCTTTCTTTTTTTGAACAGCCAAGAAAGGATCACCATAATGCAGGTCATGTGTAGCAGGGTTCCTCAACCTTGGCAACTTTAAGACGGGTGGACTTCAACTCCCAGAATTCCCCAGTCAGCAAAGCTGGGTGGGGAATTCTGGGAGTTGAAGTCCACCCATCTTAAATTTGCCAAGGTTGAGGAACCCTGATGTGTAGTAGCCTTTCTCAAGTATACCACTTTTTATTAGTTAGCCCAAGATCTTCATTTAGGTTATGAAACTCTCCATATTATCCTTTGCCAAAGGAAGTTTTTCTCAGAGGAAGAAATGCGAAGGTATCCAAACTGTGGAACAAACACCCACGGCAGATTTTTAAAAAGGCTCTTAAGACCCCTTTTCTTTTAGATATGCATTCTTCCTAACTCATATAATTGTTTAGCTTATGATAAAGCTGCTGCTATATCTGTGTTTTACCATTGCTGCTTTTTACTGCTGTTATCAGGGGGGTCTGCAGGCTGTGGCCCAAAAAATCAAGATGGTCGCCTATCAACTGTGCGATAGAAATTCCACCTGTTTTTTAGATGCATTGCATGTACAGTCTTGATTTTTTATTTTTTATTACCATATCCTGAGGAACTCCTGCATACTAAAAGGCACATTTTGCCTAGTAGTATGTCTTGAATGTAGCTATCGTGAGGTTGTAGGTTGTTTTAGCTCTGGGCTTGGCATAAAAGCCAGAAGACCGTTCTGCGATTCTTTGGGTTCTACTTCTATACTGCAACATGTTTGAGATTCAGGTAAAGATGAAGAAAATAGAAATGAGGAAGCTACTTCAGCTGATTCTTTTGATAAGCATGTCCAGGAGCCAGTCTAGAGTCTGTCTTTTTCAGAAATGGTTTCTAACAACATGAAACTGTTATGACAGCGAATGTGAAGTTGAAGGCCACAGCATAATCCCATAATGGCTGCTGTGAGATGCCTATTTAACTGTATGGAAAAACTACTTAAACAGGTGGTTGTGCCCAGTTTTTGGATCTTTCTTTTCTGTTGAGGTTTGGTATCACTGAATTTAATTCTCAATTGCCCTCTTGTCCCTGTACTGGTGTCATTTAATACATTTTACAGTGTTCTGTTCAATTGATATGAATATGCTCTCACGGGGAGTGGGTGGTGGTGGTGGAATTTACATTCACAGTTCCCATTCTGTGCTCATTGTAGGACATTCCTGACTGCTGAGGTAAGTAGAAAGTGCCCATGCTACTCATAAGAGAAGATGAATAGTAGTAACTGCTGTCTTGTGGTTTAACCAGAAATGGTTCTCTTATCTTCACTATAACTTGTCAAATTGTTTTAGAGTTGAGGAAGTATGGAAGTAAACTCTTACAACAGTTTACCTTTATCATTTATTTTGCAAATTGATTTGAGAAGAGAGTAAGGAGATATCATATTACTTTATTTCTCTACAGTGCTCCTGTACAATATTTTTAAAAATGCATAAACTAGTTAGGATGGTTGTTGTGAGTAAAATACAAGTCAGCATTCATGCAGTGAACAGATAAAGCTCATGACGTAAGCATTTCGAGGTGCATTGCTCAATGCTTTCTTTTATAAAACAACTAGAATACAAAGCATGTGAACTGCATTTAGGTGTTTCCTCAGGACTTCTTCAAGAAAACCACTTATTGACTGGACATGTCTACTCAATATTGTCTCCCAAAGGGAGATTTAGGCAAAGTAGATTTGGTGGGGAATTTGTGGCATGCTTGAGGGCGTAGGAATTTAGTTTCTGTTGAGTTCACAATCAGAATTTAAATATTTGTTTCTGGCCATATTACCTCTCAATAAGCTTTCTTTTTCAGCTGCCTGTTATTTCATGCTGCTGTTGAGGTTGGGAGTTGTTATTGTCAGATGACTGTGTTTCAGATTTATTTAGTGATTTATTGTAAATCTCCGTGACAAATATCAATCAACCCTGATCTCGTTTCTGCCTGCATTATTCTGACCCAGGATATAGTATGAACAGTCAAAAACAAATGTAGACATCTCCAAGAACAGCAGAATTTGTGAACCTTTTCACTACGACATTCATCCCTCCTAACAAACAGCAGAATCAGGGTGTTTCCAGGTAGAGGGCAGCTGGAACATGACATTGAATGGAGCCCTATGCTGATCAGTTAATGCTTCACAGAGGACTTACCTTCATTCTGTTCCAGAGTCTTTCTGTTGCATACCTAAAGTTTGTAGCAAATGGGGAACTCTATTTTTCAAGGAGCAGGAAAGTTCACAATGTCACCTTGCAGAGTGACCTGCATGATAGCTGGAGAAGATACCTGAATTGCTCTGACTTCCAGCTTCTGATATCCCACCATGGCAAGGAGCTGGCAAGGCTACAGAAAAAAATCCAAATACAAAATCATCGTATCAGGAAGTACGCCTCCATGGCGAGCAGATGGTAGGCTGGCAATTTACTTTCTTTTACTTTTTGAAGGAAAGTGGGTGGGCATTTTTGTTTTGATGAAACAAGGCACTCCTTACTGTCATCCAGAAGATAACTGAATGGCTGAATATCTTGGTGTTCATCTACTGGCCCAGCTTTGATTGGTTGTAATTTTCCAAGAGCACTACAGTTTCAAACAAAACTAAACATGCCTATTCCAGCTATGCTCTGTAACCTTAAATATTCAGAAGAACCTGCTCAAGACCTTTATCATTTCCTTTCCTCCATCTACTTCCTTATTTTCAAGCTTTCCATCCTAAAGTGTATATACTGATGCTTTGACACCTTGTTCTGCTGTCATCCTCTGGGCCTCTGCTCATCTTTAAGCTTCTGGCTCTCAGGAGACTTTTCAGGAGTTTGTTACTGCATTCTCCTTGAATCTACATCACAGCTAAAATGAGAAGTCAGATGAAAATGTATTAGCAAAAGGGTAGAGTGGCAAAAGCAAGTTCTAGATGTTACATTGTGACATACATAATTTTCCCCCCAAAATATGCCTCTAAAGCAGGTGTAGGCAACTTATATCCTAGCCCATATTTATGTCATAACTTCACCTACTTTGCATCATAATTCTGTCAGCTACAGCTCTCATTTCCTCCTCTCCTTTAAATGTTAGGCAGTCTCTGGCCACTGGACGTTTGCCCTCTTTTGTTCTAACAGTATGCCAGAATCCAGCCATGGTGCACCAGAGTGTGTCCTCTCCTCTCCTCTCCTCTCCTCTCCTCTCCTCTCCTCTCCTCTCCTCTCCTCTCCTCTCCTCGCTAATGTGTTGGGGTACAACTCACATTGCTCTCAATTAAAATGCTGATAATGATAGTGGAGTCCAACACAGCAAGTATAGGCTTTGAGCATTGTAAGCAGTATGTGCATTGTGTGCATATTGACTACATTCATACAAATTAATTCTGTGTAGACCTTTATTATGAGATGACTGCCAAAGAGTAACTTATTGTTGTGTCATGTGGAATACTGCATTCACTGCAGGGTGAATTCATGCTGGATGTTTAGAAGTTCTGGGAACACATAGCATGACCCTTCCAAGAAGTATATATTTAAACAACTAGATATTAGATATTTTCAGAGTGGCCAAACAACAATATAAAAAGCTGTACTAGATGCAAATCAATAGCACTGTGTTTCATGACAGAAGCCATGTAACACTAATACCCACTTGTTCTGGACTGAGACGAAAGAGATTACCAATAGAAGAGAATATATGGAGCTCAGGGTTGAATTGTGGAATCCTTGGTGCTCTCTAAGCTTGGCTGTTTGCTTGCAGACATTTCATTCAAAAGAGATTCAACAAGCTGAAATAAGGGTGTAAAAATAAAGAAGGTTTGAGCTGCAAAGTTTGCAGTCTCTGATACTTTAGAGTTCCTCCTGATCATTCTATGAATCTGAAACATTTCTTGAAATGTTTAATATTCCTAATTGGAAGTTTGCTATTCTTTTTTCTTTTGGGTAGCAGTCTACTGGATCATATCAAAAACTTGTTTTTGAATTCTCCTACTGGTTCAAAAGTAGTTCATCACCTCACATGGGCTAAGGGATGCAGTCTGTTTCAGAAAACAATCCCATTGGAACTGTCTGTAGGATTCTGTGGTCCCAGCCAAGACAGACTTTCTTTAATAAGGCTGTTCGATGCCAAAACAGAGAAGAAAAACAGATTTTCCTTAGATTTAATTTAGCTAGCCTGTTTTTTTCTTTAAAACATGGGGAAAGCTATAATGAGTACTGTAGCTGTCTGGATGATTTTAAAAGGTCTGTAAAGCTTTAATCCTGTAGTTAGCATTACAAGGCATACTTCTGTCACATTTAATAATCGCTGAATTGAAGTGGCTTCTTTGAGCTGGAAGTGAGAAGAAGATAGGATTCTATCCTCTCCTCTAGTGAACATAATTATAAGAAAACATGGCTTACTTCTAGTGTAGGATTTTCAAAGGGCTAATCTACACCTGCATGCTCAGCTCCTCACCACTTAAGGACTCTCAGCTTTAAAATACATTTTAAAGTATTTGAAGTGGTACTGGATGGTGATTGATCTCAGATGACTCTCCTACATGTACCATTAGCACATGATCAGTGTTCATGATAGAAGGACAATAAATATTGAGCTTGACTGTTGTGTTTAATTTAAGACTTGGGTTTAAGATGTTTTACTTTTTGATAATGAAATTTCTATCAAAAAGGCATCCAGAGAAGGTCTTTGGTGGAAGAATAAAGTGGCTGAGTTGAGATATCATGCATGATCAACAAGTTATTAGTTACTTAATGTATTGTTGAATTTTTATTTCAAGGGAAAGCTGTGAACCAATTTTGTGGAATGTTACGCTCCATATTTAAAAGGTAGGGAAGCACAGGAAAAAGGGTGCCAAACTGTTTAGACTTTTGATGATAAATCACTCCAGTTTGGTCTCAGCAGGTAATAGCACATGGCTAACCCTGTCTGTGCTTGGAAACCACACTGGACTGGGCCTGCTTAATATTTGAATGGGAAACCTCCCAGGAATGCCATGATTGTAAGCTACACTAGAACTCAGTCTTTAAAAAGGCAGTGGTAAACCATTTCCCTATTTATTATTCCCAGGAAAGATACATAGACATGTCCATAATTTATCATCCTTGTGGCCACTCACACATAATACCTTGAAGTAATTTAATCCAAAATTCAGCATGGATTATGGAACAGACTGTCATGGACCAAGCTATCCAGGTGAAGTTATTACCAAATCTTAAGAAAGGCAATCCATGATTTCACATTACTTGGTTGGCCTGTTAGTTCTAGAAGTATTGCTGGACTACACATTCTCTTTTTAGAAGTATATTTTGTGTAGAATAATCTGAACACAAATTCCTAGAACCTGGAAACCATCAATCCTTCATGTTCATATCTTCACATCTTAATTTAGCTTTAGTATACTGACCCTCAGCAAGGCTATTACCAAATCTAGGAACCTGTTTAATACCTCTCCAGTTTCAACTAGTTCAGATAACAAAGAAACAAGTCCAAGTGTCATTAATATACTGATGACATTTCACCCCAAGATATTTATAGCCTCTTCGTGCATATTTTGAAATACATAGGAGATAAAACCCTGTGAGACCTGAAACTACAAGGGCAATGGAGATCAAACAGAAATGTCAAATGCAACGTTTTAAAAATTAAAGCTAGAAGTAAGAATGAAATAGTATAGATATCCCTTACATCTATTCTACAGATATGGTTCAGCATATTCCAGAGTTGATGGTATCTACCACATGAAGAGATCAAGAAAAAGCAACAGGATTGATACTGACCCCATAGACAGTATCTAATTTTTTTAAAATTTTCTGAGAATAATGATTGCAGCATTGTCTCATTAATGGTTATAGAAACTATTATTTTTGCAAATAAATGGTAATCTCCTTTGCTGACTTAATTAATCTTGTCCAGTTAGTAGAAGTCAGTGGAAGTAAGGATTGAGAACACAGTGATCAGCAAAATATCTCCCAGCATCTTATCTACGTGTTTAAGAAGCAATTGTTCATGCATAACACAACAGGAGATATTGTGGATATATATGTTTTAAAGCTGTTTCAGCAGCAGTGTAGAATCAGAATGGATATGTACATTTTTTCTTTAGTGTCTTGCAAGCTTGTTACAAGTCTGTGAGTGCTGGGAGACTTTCTGAAGAGACAAATGGTAGAAGACAAATAAATATTGTTTCACTATCATCAAAAGCACAAAGTAGTTTCAGTAACTAAGTCTCACGTATCTTCAGCCATGTTCATTGTGAGGCTTGCATAACTTGTTTTCTAGTAATCCTGTTGTCTATTTTATTTCAGCCAAATCCCTGGTAAGCCAACTAAACATGGGATAGAGTGCTTGGGAAGCAATTCTGTCAATTGCCCATTCCATTTTCACTATTCCAAAACAAATCAAGACCCCAAAAAGGTTTCCAGATCATAGGTGATCCACTTTTGATGAGTTGCTTCATCTCACAGAGATAAAATATACCACCTCTGTGCGGTGAAGTTGTTTACTGAGGCATGTTTCTCTGCCTATATCAGCCAATCAGTTTCAAGACATTGATCTGTCTCATGGCCAGGATTCTTTGCATGTAGAACATGTGCATAGAAGCCACGGTTGTTGACCAAAGTGGCTGTTCCTCTGATTAGAAGCAAGGCATGCAGAGATGCTTGGACAGGATGCTCTGCTCAAATCTCCATCTAAGGAAAGTGCCCCTTCAGAGTTTTGTGTACCAATCATGTCAACTGGAAATTCACTCAAGGCACTCTGGAATCTCTAAACCTTCAGGAATGGGCAAATGTAACAGGCGCTTCAGTCCTGCAAGAGGAGAATTGCAATTACCAATGTAAACCTCACCAGAATGTGGTGGGACCTGACAGTAGAAACACAAGGATTTCCCAGTCCCATACTTTGAGACCACCAATATTCTACTCAGTTGAAAATATTGGATCAAAGTATGATCTAGAACATTTTGTTCTTCTAATTCACTGACAACCCGAAAGCTAACATGGGGTGGGGGGGCAGGGTAATGTTTAAGTCTCTCAGAACAAGCATTTGGAAATTCTCAAACCATGTTTCCATGCCAACCTAACTGGCTTGCTTAAACAAACCAATAGATGGTGAAATAGATATACTTGTAGAAGTCCTATCTTATCTCTTTAGCTTAATGTAAGTTATAAATAGGCCATGGGACACCATACAGGTGGTCCTCAGGTTATGGCCACTCATTCAGTGACTATTCAAATTTGTGATGGCGCTGAATTAGGGGGACTTATGACCGGCCCTTGGAGTTCCGCCTGTTGCGCGTCACCACAGTCACCTGATCACAATTTCTGATGTTCCCTGCCAGCTTCCCACAAGCAAAATCAGCGGGGAAGCCAACAGGAAGTTGAAAGGTCCTCAACCCACACAGTCCTCGCAACAGCAACTGGGACTGCTGGAAATGCCAACGCTAACTGTGTTCTTTTCAATGGCAAATTTCAGTGCCAATAGCTGTCGTAACCTGAGGACTACCTGTAAATTTTGTTTTTTCAACATGTCACTGCAGTTCTCCTCCCCTAGAATCTGAAGCATCTACCATAGTCTGTCTAATTGTAGGGCTGGAGAATTGGAACAATAATTTACAGCATAGCTTAGGTGATACAGTAGATCCACGAAAAATGGTAATTTGAATATTTTTCCTCCCTAAAATGCATTCATTTATCCAGCTGCAAAGCATAATGTAATAACATAATTTTTTTTAAAAAATGGATTTTCTAAATGTCAGATTAAAAACATACACGAGTTAGCAAAGTCCATATCAAAGAGGCTCCTAAGCTAGAATTAATTTACATCTCTCTGGTGCAGTAGAAATGCAGAGGGGGCCAGAGAAAGGCAGAAGAGAGAGACAGTAGATTGGTGATAAAATAAGAGTGAAAAGAAATGCTGCCTCCAAGAGGCCATCAGTGGTTACGAGATAACAGATGCTAACACCTGAAAAAGTGAAATGTTATCAACTGGTCCTGCCTTTGTATAAGTGTTTTAAAGTCATGTGACAAAGATAATGGCAGAGATTGGAGCTTCCATGAGATACATGGAGCAGAACTGGGCTGCCAAAAACTTAACAACCATGAGAGAGAGTAGTTTTCTGTATCTCTTTGCTGCATTCTAGTGGTTGTCTGGAGATCTGCAGCCTAGGTTTGGTAAACAGTGTATGAGACAGAAAGTATTTCTGTTTTTCAGAGAAGAATTTGCAGATGTTCAGTAAAGTAAAACAGAATGAAATAAAAGGATCATCATGGCTAGGAGCCATACCCATTGGCTAGACTATTGTATTGCTAATATGTTAACCACAAGGTCAACAAACCTATGTTTATTATATTCTCAGGCTATCCTCAATACTTTACAAATGTCACGCACTGTGAAATGAACATAATTATCATTAGAGACAATGGATGGAATGTTTTGCTCTTTTTAATAGCCAACACAGCTGATGAGTTAACCCAAGTAGAGCTGAAATCCTGCCATTGAGATGCACGAGATACCAGCATGTTCAAAACAATCCAAAGACACACTTTAGAACAGAAAAAGATCCCATGCAGGGGCTGGGGGGAAGCTCATTAAAGACCGAGCATGATCTAAATACATTTTCTTATAAAAGGAAGCGGCTACAGTATATAAAATCCTGCAGGAGGCGTAGCTGACCGACTGGTGCTCGAAACTTGGCTATTCCTGCCTGGAATTAGGGAGCATACTTTGCAACATTTATTTTGTACATATTTTAAGCTATTTTAAGTGCCTCCATTTCTTCTTGGACAAATGTTTTGTAGCTATGAAGGGGAAGGTCGAAGAGGCAGGTTAGACACGCAACAGCAATTCTGTGTAAAAGCTGGTATATAGCCATAAATATTCATTATTAATGGGAGGCAGCCTCTTGCTTCTAAATTCTTATCCCCACCCTTATAACAAGACTAAAACACATCCATATGGAATTCACAATAAATTATATGACATATGTAGTTTCTGGAATGCTGTAAAATGACTATTGCTGCAAATAATATAAAACCTCTTGGAAAAATGTGCTTGGCCCCACGTAGTTACTTGATTTAACAGCAGTCGGTGCTCCCATTGCAGGTAGGGAATGTAGTTTTGTAGTACATTCCTAAACATGTGCACTCAAGCATAACCCTAATGTATGCTATGATATGTTTTCCCTAGTTATGGGTTTGGTGCAGTGACCTAATTTTATGCTATTGCCCCGCTAATGACTTAGAGCTTTTTCATAGCACTACCCAGCCATCACTGAAGTGATATAAAGCATGTCCCTGTTCCTGTTGTTTTTGCACAACAAGGGTTGGATGACTGTAACTGGGTAAGTCACTACCTGGGTACTTGGAACAAATACATGCCATGCACCTCTTTCAAAGTTCTGCAGAGAGATTCCGGTAAAAATATAAACTCAGTGGATACACCATGCAATGTCCGTACAATTGTCCCCAATCCTATCTTTACTATCCTGATGCCTCCACTGCAGTTTAAAAAAACATGGAGAAATTCACCTCATTAGTTGTTAAGAATGCACGTAATGAACCTTTGTCATTAAAACACAGGTTTGGTATTTTGTTGGGATAACGGTAACTTTTTAATATTACCCTGCCTGAATAAAGATCTATTTAATAACTATGCATTCTCCAACTTCTTTTTCTTCCCTTCTACTCCCAGGGACTAATCATACTTCACAGCATCTTCTGAACATCCATTGCGCACAATAGTGTCCTTTTGAGTATATTGCTTTTGAAATTTTGATTTATATGCTCCTGAACAATCTTTATTGCACATCTCCCTTCTATGCAATTGACTTTGTTCATTTTTTAAACATTCGCACTTCTTATTTTTTCTTCCCCATTTTTATTCTATCACATTCCCGTGGGGCTATAGCGGCAGGTGGGTTGTAATAGAGTCCCATCTGTCTTCTTTTTCTATGGCAGCAGTCCTATGCACATTTGCCTGGCAGCACACCCCATTTAATATAATGGATTACTTTGGAGTAAGCATACATAAGGCTTGAGTTTTAATTCCTTCCTTCCTTCCTTCCTTCCTTCCTTCCTTCCTTCCTTCCTTCCTCCCTCCCTCCCTCCCTCCCTCCCTCCCTCCCTCCCTCACCACACATTAAAAAAGAAATTTGTGATGGAAAGGTTTTCTGTGCCATTATCGGCTCTTCTCCATGGATTATATGGATTTTTAAATTTTATAATAGAAACAAAAAGCATAGTTACTTAAATATATATTTTAGCACTGGGCTGTGAATATTAACCCATCATTCAATGAACTTAACATATTTTGTTCAGGATTCATGCAATATCATTCTTATAATTTCATGTAATTGTTTGTATCTTGAGGCTGATTCAGTCAATGTCTGTTGGCCATGGATTTTCATTAAATTCTACAAGTAGCAGGCAGAATCAGCAGCTGTAGTTGCTTCATGTCCTTCCATTTTCTCTGTAATAGCTGCCATTTCACAGAGAATGATGAAGCTTTGGATATGGTATATTGATATAATCAAAATGTGAGAAGGCAGGGAGAAGTGAGGGCCTCAAACGAACCATGTTTGCTAGGGGAGAGCGCTGTGCACCATGGGGCAGCCTTGGGGGCGGCAGGAGGGAGGATGGGCAGAAGGCACACTCGCACCAGAGTGGAGAGGGGCGGCAGGAGGGAGGAAAGACTGCAGGCAAGAGGCACGTTCGCACCAGAGTGGAGAGAAACGGCAGGGGGCGGCTGTCGGGTCAAGTGGGGATTGGAATGTGTATTGCGCTGATTGAGTGGAATGTCTGCGGTTTTGCGGTTAATTAGCGGCGCTCCGGGGCGGTAAAAAAGGTGAGATTGTGAGCCAAGCCCTCGTAGGAGGGGGAGGACAGATAGGGGGTATAAAAACCTGTCAGACCTTGCTTCGGGGTTCCTCCATTGCTGCGGGAGGGACCCACCTTTGCAAACGTGCCCAATAAAAACTTCTGTCTACTGGACAACCGAACCCGTGTCTGTCGTTTTCTGACAAAATTGGCGAGCCAGCCAGGAGTCCTCGACGTGGACCGGACTGTGGGGAACCGGTGAGTAATCGGCCGTAACACCCCGTTGAGGTGTCTCCCGTTTTCCCCGAAGTCGGGTCCGGGACGGGACTCCAATCGCCAGTCAGACAGAAGTAAAGAGGAAGTCGGCCGACGAGGGGAACTCTGGGAGGTCTGGTGAGTACAACCTACCCATAATCTCGGGGAGATTAGCGTGGTTACGAGGCGTTGGACGCCGCAAGGGGACAGAAGAGTCCGGGACCTTCTGTAAGGTGGGAAACGTAGTCAGGAAGGATGGGTAAGGCGCAGAGTAAGAGTGTAAGGCCAGGGGCCAGTGGGAAAAACGCAGTAGGGGGAATCCCCACGGATTCTCCATTAGGACAATTGTTGCAACAATGGGAGACACCCTGGTTGTGTCCATTCACCAGGGGTCTGGAAAAACCGACCATGATAACTTTGTGCACTAAAGAATGGCCAAAATATCCACTAGTGGACCCCGAATTCCCCTACCATTGGGATACTCTTGGAATCCCCAGTAATTACTGGGTGACCCAACTAAAAAACTACATTGTGGAGCATAAAATGTTAACACAGGAACCCTATGTGGAAGTCTGGTTCCATGTTCATTGGGAGGGGCCTCGACCCAAGTTAGCCAAAATTTTTGTTCAAAAAGAACAGGAGGATGAGGAGGACCTCTGGCTGACTGGACCTCAATGGGGGCCGCCACCTCCTCCTCTTCCTCCTCTTCCTACCGCTCCCCCTCCGGCGCCCCCACCCTATCCCGGGCTGCGGAAAGAGCTGGACCAGCTGAACCAAGACATTCAGAACTTGCCCTTTATTCTAAGTTCGGCCAGTGCCTTCCCCGTCCTGGAGGTCCCGAACGGAACGAACGCACAGGAGGTGGCTGTCACCAGTTACTTAACGGTTCCCATCAAACCCAGTGAGTTGTGGAAAAAAAAAAAAGAGACCCTCCCTCGTATGCAAGAGAACGCCCATACCGCCGCCGAACAATTGGAACTTTTTCTCGGCCCGGTGGAATACTCCTGGGGGAACTGAATTACATTTTAGCCCACCTCTATACGCCAGAAGAGAGGGGCCAGATTTGGCGAGCTGCGCTCGGGGCTTGGGAGCAAAGGAATGCAAATGTCCCAAATGCCCCGGCCGCAGATACTAAATTCCCTCTGGCAGACCCAAATTGGGATCCCAATAATGCTGAACATCGGGAGAACATGAGAGGAGTTTCCCCCTGTACGACTAGGGGGTCATGGTTCCCCAACCGGGACCCACGGGGAACCCTTGGTAAACATCACGGTGGGTCCCACTGGCGAGGAACAGCAGTTCCTCGTGGACACCGGAGCCTCTCGAACATCGCTGTGCCAACCGATCCCAGGGATTGCGAAATCCCGGGGCACGTCGGTATCGGTGATGGGGGTGGGAGGCTCTCCGGTCAAGGCAGACGTACTGGAGGGAGTGAGACTGGAGTGGAATGGGAAGGAGGTAACTGCAGATGTGTTACTGATCCCACAGGCGAGAGTGAACTTGCTGGGAAGGGATCTAATGGGTAGTCTAGTAGTGGAGTTGTGGAATGTGGAACAGGCAGAAAGGATGTGTTTGTTGCGAGAGGCGGACGTGGAGGTTGTGAACCCTGAGGTATGGGCAGGGGAGGGGGGGCGGGTCGGTTTCGCATTGCCCCAATTAGCATCCCCTTGAAACCAGGGGTGACGGGTTTGCGGCAAGCCCAATACCCGCTGTCCCGGGATGGGAGGCGTGGGCTGAAGCAACAACTGAGATGGACGGTGCTGCCCCAGAGGTACACCGAGAGCCCCCTCTTGTTTGGACAGGCATTGGAAGAGAAACTCCAGGGGTTCCGGGCCCCTGGGGGTTCTCGGGTGCTGCAGTATGTGGATGATTTGTTGGTGTCTGGAGAGAAGGAAGTAAAGGTGAGAGAAGATTCAGTGGCTTTATTGAACTGGTTGGCTGAGGAAGGATTGAAGGTGTCAAAAGGGAAGGTCCAATTTGTGGAAAGGGAGGTCAAGTATTTAGAACATGTACTCCGGAAGGGCGAGAAGTTGATTGATCCTTCTCGGATACAGGGGATAATGCAGTTGAAGCCACCTCATACTAAAACAGAGGTGCGGCGGTTTCTGGGTCTAGTAGGATATTGCCGGCTATGGATAGATGAGTACATGAGCAAGGCTCAGTTTCTGTATGAGAAGTTGAAAGGATCATCTGACAGGGTAGAATGGACAGACGGGGACACAGAGAAGTGGGGAGAATTACGAAGGAGCCTGGTGACGGCCCCGGCTCTGGCTCTACCGAACTTGCCCCCCCCTTTCACCTATACGTTACAGCCCATGGGGGAACTGCCATTGGAGTGCTGACTCAGAGACGGGCTGGGAAATATCAACCAGTGGCCTTCCTGAGCAAAGCCCTAGAACCAGTGGTGAGGGGATGGCCGACTTGTGTGCAGGCAGTGGCTGCCGCTGCTGTGTTAGTGACAGAAGGGAAAAAACTCACTTTTGGGAGCCCCGTGATTGTCCATTCACCCCATCAGATCTTAAGTGTGCTTAGTCAGCAGGCGGCTGCTTGGATGACAGAAGGGAGGATGTTGAAATATGAGACAGTTCTCCGGATAAGTCCTGATGTGGTGGTAGGAACAGACAGGAATTTGAACCCAGCGGAGTTTCTTGCGGGGGAGCGGAAAGAATGGGAGCCGGCGGAGCACGAGTGCTCCACCCTGTTGCAGCTGCAAACAAAGACCCGGGAGGACCTGCAGGAGGTCCCGCTGGAGGAGGGTGAGGTCTGATTTGTGGATGGGTCTAGCCGAGTAGAGCAGGGACAAAGGAAGTCAGGGTACGCGATAGTGACTGCGGAGGGAGAGACAATAGAGAAGGGGGCACTACCAGCGGACTGGTCGGCTCAGCTGTGTGAAGTGCACGCTTTGAAACGGGCACTAGAGTTGGGAAAGGGAGTGTCCCTCACCGTCTACACAGACTCGCGATACGCCTGGGGAGTAGTGCACACTTTCGGGAAAATTTGGCTGGAACGGGGTTTACTCACAGCTGCTGGAAAGGGAAGGTTGCAGGGAGGAAGCAGGTCATTGGGTTACAATTGAGGGGACCCCAGTAGTGAGCCGTGCTGACATGAGGGGGATGGTGGAGAAACTGCACGAAGGGTCTCACGGGGGGTGCAGGCTTTGGTAGACACTGTAAAGCTGTGGTACTGGAGCCTGGGGGTTCGATGGGAACTCCACACCCCTTGGCATCCTGACTCCAGTGGGAAAGTGGGAAGGGCCAACGGGGTGTTGAAGCAACATCTCACCAAACTGGGATTGGAAACAGGGCTACCTTGGACAAAGACACTTCCGGTTGCCCTGCTTCGAATGCGGACAGCCCCTCGCAAGGATGTGGAGGTCTCCCCATTCGAGCTGATGATGGGAAGACCTTTCCTGGCTCCAATGGGAGAGCCTATCCCCGAGCTAAAGGATGCCTTCCTGAGAAAGTATCTCTTGGTACTGTCACAATCTCTCTTGTCTCTAAGAAAACAGGGACTCCTCGCTCAACGGCCCCCCTTGCTGAAAGACCAACACCCCCACAAGCCAGAGGATTGGGTCCTGATAAAGACGTGGAAGGATGAGAAGCTGAAGCCGTCTTGGGAGGGACCATACCAAGTTCTCCTGACAACTGAATCAGCGGTTCGGACCTGACAGGGGGGTTGGACCCACTACCATCGGGTTAAGCGAGCTCCCGACCCCCGACCATGGACTGCCCAACCGGGAGACGGACTCAAAGTAAAACTTAAAAGGAACTGAACTAAGGCAGGGGAGGAGATGACCAACATAAAGGCGTAGAATTGGCACAGACAGCTTTGATCACTGGGGATGATCCCCGTGGGGGGGATGTTCTATCATTTTGGGTCTTCTCCCATACCAAGACCCTGGACTAATCAAAGGCAAATGGCTCTAAATCTCTTGGGGATAACCAATGCAACTCAATGTGTATATTTCAACAATACCCAGAACCGTACCCCCATTGCCCTCAAAAGGTCCTGCTTTCACTTGTGGAGGGGTCTATAATATCCCTTATGCCTCAACCCCTCTATACCTACCTAAAGGTTTCTTTTTGTTATGTGGACATGAAGCTTACACCTATGTTCCAGCCTATAGTTCAGGGGGCCCTGTGCCATAGGGCGCCTGACCTCTCTATATGCCCTGCCTCCAATGCAAGCGCACCCATCAAAAGAGAAAAAGAAAAGGGAGCTGCCATCTGATTGTGAGAGTGATGTGACACTCTTGTCCGAAACAGAAGCCATGGCTCTGGCCCTCTCCTTAGTAGGGGTTCCTGCACTAAGTGGAAGGGCTTACCTGGACCTAAGGAAGGTGGCCTGCCTCCTGGCTAAAAGTGTCAACCTTACATCCTCTCTCATTGCAGCCCTCACTGAAGAAGTCACTGAGATCAGGAGGGCGGTCATTCAAAATCGGATAGCTATAGACTATCTCCTATTAAGGGCAGGACAAGGCTGTGAATCTTTTCAAGGTCTTTGTTGCTTTAACCTAACCAACAATGAGAATTATATTGAAGCAAAACTAGCCAAGTTGGAGACCTTAGCCTCTCGCATATCCGAGGATCCAGAGGGATGGAATTGGTCGTGGCTCACTAGTTGGTTACCTAACTTTGCTTGGTTAAAACAACTTTCTGTACTAGCTATTGGCTTCATTGCCTTACTGGTCCTAGTATGTTGCTTAATGCAATGCCTCCCTGCTTGTGGGAATTACCTGTCCCAGTGTGTGAAGCCCCGGGTCCGGGACGAGGGAGCAATCCT
Source organism: Python bivittatus (assembly GCF_059951505.1). Classification (NCBI taxonomy): domain Eukaryota; kingdom Metazoa; phylum Chordata; class Lepidosauria; order Squamata; family Pythonidae; genus Python; species Python bivittatus. The sequence goes on along the minus strand of NW_028277074.1, from coordinate 40,479,178 downwards.
GTTAGCCAGGTTTGAGGCCCAACAGAGGCGTGAAAAGAAAAGGGGGATTGTGAGAAGGCAGGGAGAAGTGAGGGCCTCAAACGAACCATGTTTGCTAGGGGAGAGCGCTGTGCACCATGGGGCAGCCTTGGGGGGGCGGCAGGAGGGAGGATGGGCAGAAGGCACACTCGCACCAGAGTGGAGAGGGACGGCAGGAGGGAGGAAAGACTGCAGGCAAGAGGCACGTTCGCACCAGAGTGGAGAGAAACGGCAGGGGGCGGCTGTCGGGTCAAGTGGGGATTGGAATGTGTATTGCGCTGATTGAGTGGAATGTCTGCGGTTTTGCGGTTAATTAGCGGCGCTCCGGGGCGGTAAAAAAGGTGAGATTGTGAGCCAAGCCCTCGTAGGAGGGGGAGGACAGATAGGGGGTATAAAAACCTGTCAGACCTTGCTTCGGGGTTCCTCCATTGCTGCGGGAGGGACCCACCTTTGCAAACGTGCCCAATAAAAACTTCTGTCTACTGGACAACCGAACCCGTGTCTGTCGTTTTCTGACAAAAATTATGAATGGCTTTATTCTAGAAATGAAGTGTACATTAAGTAATATGAGATCTTGCTTTCCTACTTGTAGGAATCAGTGGTTTGTTCTAACCATTTTGGAATGTATCTGTGGTTTAAGAGGATGGAGTCATAGCCCATAAATTAAAAAAGGACATATTGTATAGAGAAGACTTGCATAGCCAGGAGAAAGTTACTTTAGGATCATTCCTCTGATAGACATAGAGATGTTGATATGTGTGGTGGATTTCAAGTAGTCTATAAAAGCTGGCCAACTTAATATTCTGAACATTGCTTGTGATGCCCATGGGAGGCCTCCTTGCTTTTCCCCTACTGTCTATCTGATCTACTTGTCAGTGGAAACCATATTAGTGAATGCCAATAGGAAGGCAGATTAGTGAATGCAAATAGGAAATCAGCCATCTTTAGTGGGTCTCTGAAATGGAGAAGGAAGTCATATTATGTTCCCTTGGTGAATGAGGGTGTGCATATATACAAACTGATGTGTACAATATATGACAGAATCTTTAGGACTGAAAAGATTATATTCCCTGCCTGCCCCCATCCTTGCCTTAAAATACAGTTGAAACTAGCCATAGTTTGCTGGATTCATACAAAATGAATAACTCTGGATAGCTGAAAACAGAAACAAAACTCTTATGATTATCTTCTGCATGATTCCTACTAAACTCTTATACACAATGCTAAATCATAGTTCAACAAGCAAGGAAGCTAAAGTAAATTCCAACTTTCTACCATTGCTGTGTATTGAATGTTTATATGATGGCAAATTAAGGATCAGTAGATAACTTTTTCATTTGCTGTTTTTTACGATGGTCAGCCATATTTCATAATTTTATGGTATTGTGGAGAGGAATGAAAATAAAATGAGACATCCTATAGTTTTTAATTTTTCACTTAAGGACTGGACAGTGGTTTACAAAACCATCAGTCTGTCTCTAACCCCCGTTTAGCTTGCCATTCTTTGCATTAAAATATCTGATATTAAAGCAGATTGATTTCATGCATCCATAAGTAATATCACATGCTTCACCTCAGTCCGTGTTCCAGCTATCAGAATTACCACTGTATTTACTGCCTGTGAGCCCCAATTTAAATGTAATTCTGGTGAAGCAAGAAAAATTTATCCATGTGGCATTGTATGCATTCAGCATTTCATTTAAACTGGGCCTTCATCTGCTTGGCAATGTAGTTAGCATCCTAGGATACCTTCCTACAATGTTGGGATAAATGAAATTCTGGGTGCGTATAGTATCACAAGGATGTTTCTTGCTCTTCTGGTAAGGCATAGATGTCCCAGGGGATAAGGGGGGGGGGGGAGAAGAGGGACAAATGCCACATGTGTCAAGATGACATCATGTAAACAGCATGATTTATGTATGTGCATCAGATGTCATGGTGTAATTAATAACTACATCATTTGCCCAATGACACCATGGCATACGTGTCAAGATGCTGAGGTCATGGGCTTGTTACCTATATATTTGTGTTTACATTCTCTGAAACATTTGGGGGATCAGCTTATGTATACCAGAAATGTAATGCTAGGAAAAGAGTATTTTAGTGAAAGAATATTTAATTAAATTATTTTAATTAAAATAATTAAAATGAAGATATCAGGATGAGCACACTGAAATGTAAGTAGGAGATTTTTTACATTTTTCACACATTAGGCAAAATATAATGTGAGAGATATAGGTAGTCCCCATTTAGCGACTGACTTGTTTAGCAACCATTTGCAGTTACGACAGTGATTAAAAGGTAATTTTTGCAGGTCTGTAAAGCAAAGGAAATCTGAAGTAAGATTATAAGCACAGTCACGGTTTCACTTAGCACCACTTCACTTAATGACTGAATTGCTGGTCCCAATTGTGGTCACTAAATGAGGACTACCTGTAATTTTAGGAATAATTGTAGCAATTTATAATATGTTCAAACCTAGGTCTATTCATAGTTTTGGTCTCAATCATATTCACTTTAAACATTAATAAAAGGAAAAAAATAGCCATTGTCATTGCTGTTTCCCATGCTCATAGCACAGTTATCAACTACAGAGATAAAATAATGGGATAAAAGTGGTTGAATATTACAGTTTTCCTCCATTTGGAGACCTTCAGGTATGTGGGACCACATCTTCTAGAATCCTCAGCTCATAAAAGGAGTTGTTCACTGCTAGATTCTTTGGTGATTTGGCTGAAAGACTTCAAAAAGCTGAATCATATAAATGGGTATTTCTTTTAAAATAGTTTACTAATAAATGAAGTACTATGGAAAAAGATGGAAGTCAAAATTCCTAAAACTATAAATGATTTACATAGCAATGGGCTGGAGCAGTATTAATTCAGAGGCCTTAGGCTTTCCACATTTAATAACATCCTTGGATGATATTTATATCCAGCTGCACTGGACCACAGACTCTCAAATATTAATACAACAGCACAGAGATCTTAAAATCATTTTAAGGCAATTGTATGACTTAAAACAATATACGTCATCCTAGGAATATCTGTAAATCCATTCAACCAGTCAGTTATGGGAAGCTGATTATTGCATGCATGAAAATGGAGCTCTCACTGTTGACATCTATATTTTATTCAGAGGAATTAACAGAAGTCAAATCTTATAGGAAAAGCATGTAGTTGTAAATAATACAATATTGCAAAGATCACTGATAAGCAGGATACAAGATATGGCCTAAACTATATTCACTGTGCCTTCCTTTGTGCAAAGTCTGTGAACTTTACATAAGACCCCTGTGAACAGGTAGAGGAATGGGAACCTAGGCAAGCATGCTGGTCTTGCACTCCTGGAAAGACAATGAGCAAAGAAAAGGAAAAATAACGCAGAACTGCTCCAGGTAAGTGCAAGAGAAATGTCTGCTGTTGCAGTTTAATCCCAAACTAGAAAAGGAATGAGCCATTTTCCAACATATCAAGTTTTCTTACTCCTGTTTAAAGTTATTGGGTGTAATGATGGTTTTCTTGATGTCCTTTGGAAAATCAAAAATAGTTCCTTTTAAGCTGCTTAGATATTATTCTCAGAGGGGAAAAGAGCATGCGAACTAGCAAATCTCCATTCCACCTTCTTCAGTTCATTTAATACCAAAAGAAAGAAGGAAGGAAGGAAGGAAGGAAGGAAGGAAGGAAGGAAGGAAGGAAGGAAGGAAGGAAGGAAGGAAGGAAGGAAGGAAGGAAGGAATTTTCATTTCTAACATACAACCTAATTCTCTTTCAAACAATGCCTCTTTTTGAATAAAGTTCCTCTTTTTTTTTTTTTTTTTTACCTTGTCCGTTTTTCATAAATGAGATGGGTTAAACATGGAAGCATTTTTACCAAGGAAATCTTCTCTTTATGGAAAAACCATACCGGTTAAAACTAACATAAAACTATCTATTCAAGATTCTCCTCCTTGAAATGAGTAAGCACGACTGTACCCTGTCAGCATCATATTAGCATCAGGGTAGGTAAGTTATACTTTCTAAATCCTATCTCAACATGTGTCACGGGATCTGTCTTTCTACGGGCTTCTCCGCTACCTGCATCCTGGTAACTGCACATTGATTCAGGCACCCTTATGAAAAAAACCCAGATATAAATGTTTGTGGTTAAGGTGATAACCCTTTTGTTTTCTCTGTAATTCATCACAGGGCTTGTCAGGGCTGACAGCTGAGGCGAATATTTTTTTTTTGAACACCTCTTTATCTGACAGCTCCATGCATCATAAAGCAGCAAACAGAATTAGATCAAAGTCTACCAGTCTCTGCAGCCTTGGTAAGGTACGCAATCCTGTTTGTATCTTTATCCAGGCTCTGACAGTTCATTTTAACTGGCAACAGGGGGGAAAGGAACACTAGTGACTGGGGGTGGATGGCTGAGGAATGGGGAGAAGGAGAAAGAAAGTTTCTCTTGAGGAGGTAAAGAAGTGCAGCCTTTCCAGAAGTACAGTGTTTTCACATATCATTTCCCTCTGACATCTGTGATGCCCTACATATGCGGGTGCAGTCTATATTTTTCCACATTGTACAAAAGCCAGATTGCCAGAGAAAAGGCTTAACCAGCATGTGAGCCTATTTATGGACGCACACATACGCACACATGCACGTTCATAATCCTGACTTTTGTTAAATATCAATGGCAAAGATTGACCGCACGGCCTTTCAACAATGGTGCAGGGTCCATCTGGTACATACTGCTTTCTAAAGGCTGCCAGGAAGAATCACAAGTTTTACTGAGAGGCTGCCTAAATTTTACTGAGTGAAACCCAGGACTTAGTTGTTAGAAAGAAAACAGGAGGAAAGCAGACAGCTCTGTCTAGCAGTGGGAGATAGACACTGAAAATTTAATTTTATCCATAAACTCTATTAACAGTATTTGGGAACTTTTAATACTCTGATCTTCTACACTTATCATGGAAGAGATCAATGTGGTTGTGAATGCTACAGAAGAGATTGTGTTAGCACAGGAGGGTAGGGGGAAAAGGGGGTATTTTCTGGAGTGGGAGACTTCATTTCTGATCCAAGGCCAGTAGAAACAGGGCGGAAGGGTCGTAGATAGTAAGTGTGGACTGGGAGATTTTCATGTATTGCTGAATTATGAAGATTGCCATGTATTCCTAATGATAATATTGACCCCACCCAAAAATCAGGGAGAGAGATTTTATTCCAGTTCTCCTGTCCTCACAGGAGAAAAAGCATCAGTATTTGTATCTTTTCCTCCATGGTGAAAAAACACACAGTTGAGGGGGAGAGATACTTTGAGTATGGAAGAGGATGTGTCAAGGAGCAGCTTGGCCATCATGAACAATTGTTTAAATCTGTAGACTCTTTAAGTAGTTTTTATTTTGTTTTGCAAACACCTGAAAATCTGTGCAAAGTTGAAATATAAGTCCCAATATCTTAGTGGAGGAAGGGAATAATTATTTTTATATCACTAGCTTTTTTTTTTAAAGTTAGGGCATCTTGGAGTCTGGTTTGAGGAAATGAAAGTACTTGTAGATTGTCAGAACTGACCAAAACCTGTAAACTACCTAGAGTCCAAGGGGACTGAGCAGCAGATAAATTGCATAAGTAAATAATAATTAATAAATAAATAAAACAGCAGAGCACAACTTGTGGCCTTCCAAAGGTATGTATAATAATGGGGATGACAGGAGTTGTAACATAATATTTCTTAGAAAGTTTTGGGTTTTGTAAGGATGGTCCAGCAGGAGACTTCAGTAGTCCTATGGACATGTTTCCACTTGCTCCCTCCCTTGAAGTTGAAAAATCAATCAATATTAGACTAAACACACATTTAAGTTTCCAGCACCCACTTTCCCCAAAGCAGCTTGTTCCTGAAAGCTGCCCTGGAACTTCATATTACAGTGGTACCTCTAGTTACGAACTTAATCCGTTCCGTGACTTTGGTTGCAACTCGAGTTGGTCTCAAGTCGAGGTAAAGTTTCCCATAAGGTTCAATGTAAATCCGGTTAATCCATTCTGCCCTCCGAATTTGGTCGCACCACGAGGCAAATTTCCCCATAAGGTTCAATGTAAATACGGCTAATCCGCCCTCCGAATTTGGTTGCACCCCGAGGTAAATTTCCCCCATAAGGTTCAATGTGAATACGGCTAAACAGTTTTGAAACATATGCATTTTATTTTTAAACCTCAAAAACCTTCCAAACGCCACAAAACACACCACAAGCCTCACCGAACGTCTCCTTGCTACCGCGATCTCGCCCACAGGAAGCCGCGACCGCGTGGCAGCAGGGAAAATGGCCGCAGATCCGGTTCGTAAGTAGAGGCGAGTTCGTAAGTAGAGGTAAATTTTTGGGGCTGGAGCTGGTCGTATCTTGAAAAATTCGTAAGTAGGGGCGTTCGTAAGTAGAGGTACCACTGTATTTAGAGGAAGTGGGAATGTAAAGCAAGATTTTAAAGAGATCAAGCAAGACAGTGAATGATTAAACATATTTTAATCAATAGGTCACTAACTTGACTAATACAGTAGGCCAAGATGGTGAGCCTTACAGATCTTGGTTCTGCAAATAATTTGGATAATCTGTGATGTTTCCAGCTGTAGGGCTCCTGTAGGGCTCCCTCAGTCAAAATGCACTGTGAAGCTTTTTGTCTTTTCCTACTGGGTTTTTTTTTTTTTTTTTTTGGTGGAGAGAAAAAAGAACATGGGTGCAGATGACAAAAAACAAGATTATAGCTCCCTATATAATTCCATAAATGAAAAAGGAAGGTTGCACAGTAAAAGTCTTGTCTGGAACCAACCTGGTTGGATGATTTAAAAAAAAAAAAAGAAATTAAGTGAATTTGCACTAGTCCATGAAGGACTGTTTGCTGAACTCTTTGCATGAACAGTATCCACAGTACTTATTTTTGTCAATTTTATCACTGAACTGACTAAGGCTTTGCTAAGAGGATACATAAAAGTTTAAAATTTGCATATGCAAATTAGCTCTGAACAAATTGCCACCCAGTCGCTCTTTGAGTGAAATGGGCAGTGGCTAAATCTGAAAAATAAATAAATACATACATACATACATACATACATACATAAATAAATAAATCAGCCAGCCAGCCAGCCAGCCAGCCTTCATTTGATTTGAACTGAAGATCTGAGATTCAAAGAAGGCATGACATGATTGGAATTTGTGATTCGAGGTTTGGGGGCAACCAGTTTGATTCAAGCCACTTTGAGATTTCAGCTGAAAATAACATTTGTCCATAAGCTACATATGGAAACCCCCAAACGCCTGAAGCTGCTTCTCTTTGTGGGAGTGTGAAATGAAACTAGCAGGAATAACTGATCATTCAGAGAATATTGACTCGGCTGGATATCAGCAAGGTTTTTACCATAATACGTTTTTGAATTTTACCATAATATACTTTTTCAGAGCAGAATGAACAAGTATAAGTAAAGAACAGCACAATAGCCTCCAAAGGCAGTCCAGCAAAGAGCCTTTATAGAGCTTGACCAAATAAATGCAGAAAGTATCTACACCTAATTAAATAGACAAACTTCCAAAACTTTTTCAAAAGAACGTTTACGTTTCCACTGGCTTTTCTGGACTACCCTGCAAGATTGGCATAGGGTACTTTGCTGCCTTTGATCAGTGGGGCCCAGAAGAGTTTGTGCGGCGGCTTGGCAAGCACCTCAGCTCTGGTAAAGGACCCTCATCCTTGGCAGGACCCCACTGTGTCAGAGTGGTGGCTTGCTGGCAATACTCCGTGTTAGTCAATTAGGACAGGCAGCCAAAGCAGGATAGTATCATGAGATAAAATGCCATAGGATTTGGCAAGCTGAAGGCTGGTGCAGAAAAAGTAACATTTGTAGCCTTGCCAGCCCACCCCTATTTTTAGAGGCATTAAAGTTTGTGCCTGGCATTTCTTTGGTTATTGTCAAGGGACTCACACCTCCCCAGCTGTCCAGACTTTAAAAGAAATAACAACTTTGAGCACATATATTTGTTAGCTATACATATTTGTATGCATTTAATATGGTCCTCCAGAGTCACATGGTTTGAGGTTGGCAGCTATAAAAACAAACAAACAAACAATCTAGTAGCCAAGTTGGGCTCCCAGCTGATAAGCAGGACCAGCACCATAATTGCCCCTTTCTAATCCCAATGTGAAAATGATGAACAGTGCATTGTGATGTCACAGTGCAAACTGACCTCTGCCCTTTTCTATTTCTCAATGTTGCATGGAAGTACATCAAGGATGAAGCCTATGTTGTGATGCCCATTTCGTCATTTCCCTCCCCCTTGGTCCCACCCCAATGGACGCCTCTGGCCTGGGCAAAGATTAACATTCCATTAGCACAAGACACAGCCAGATGTGGCCGGTCACTATAAAGGGGTTAGAACTGAGAAAATGAATGATGGTCAAAGCAAGGATAGCCTTGTCAGCAAAAAATAAAATAAAATGCTGATAGCCACAGATTTAATGAGATGGTGAAACTCATCTGATAGGTGCTCACTCCGGTGTTGGAGAGCTCAGTATTCTCCATAAGTGCTTCAAAGCCATCTGAGTCCATTCACTGCTTCCAAGCAGGTCCAGAGTTTGGTTCGTGAATTGGCTTTGATGGGATGATTTGACTGAAGCATCACTGAATCAAAGCTTTCCATGGACGTTTTGCACAGCACTAATACTAACTCATATACGTTGGCTCACAGTTTGAATGAATTGCTATAATTTAAATAAAAATACAATGTATCCTGTCAAAGTAGGGAAGACTTTGTTTAGGTGCTCAGCCTAAATTACCCAAATACTGATGACTGAGGGAAAATTTTCAGACTCCTGTTATTCGTTCTGATGGTGGTTTGTCTTCAGATAGAAGACGACTTCAAATAGAGGACAGTCCTCTGTCAAATAGGATATATAGCCACCCTAAAGTTCATCCAGCTGCTTGACCCAGGCTGAGAACACAAGAACCTGATTGCTGGAGAGCTCTGAGCTTAGGCAGGAAAACTGTTTAACAAATAATAGCCAGGGGTTTAAATAATGCTTTATTCACAGCCAGACTGCTTGCAACTCTCCTATTAAAAAGCTAAATCAAGAGCATTAAACAACTTCTAATTAGGGGTTGCATGACCATCTCAACAGAGGCTGAGCTTCATAAAGCCTTATATGCATGGAAGATGCCCTATGACTTTTTAAAAATAACAATAAAACTATTTTTAAAGTATGGAAGAAAGTAAAAGGCCTACATAAAGCATGCAGGGTTGCTGTTTTTTAATACACTAATAGAACAGCAATATTTAAAATACAAGGAAGCAAGTAATTTAATTGATTTCCTTCTTACTATTTGCACTAAAAAAAAATGGTAGAGGACAGACTAAACTTCATGTAGATCACAGTAAAATTAAAATAAATTGTGATAACCAACTTGTCTTACTGATTGCAACATAAACACTGTAAGATAAATGGGGCTTATTCCTGGCTGAGTAAATATAGTTTTTGCAGACTTAAAGTGTATTCTTGTGCTTGTCTAGATAGAAATAAATCCATTAAGTCCAGATACTGTGGAACTTAATGTGTGCTAAGAATTTCAACTCTATCTGGAACTAACTATAAAAACTAAAAGGAAATTTAGGACAATTTATTTAATTATTTATTTCAATTCAGTTTAATTTATATATGTTTATTCACATATATGGAACAAAGACAGTATTTGCACCATAACAGTTATAAGATCTGGGCTGAAGAACTAAGAATAACCACTAGATGGCAGCAAAGGGATGCAGGAAAGATATATTTTGCTGCCATCTAGTGGTTATACATAGTTCTTCAGCCCAGATCTTATAGCCTTATCCATAATTCATGCTAACTGAATTTTGAAGTTAGACAACTTAATTTAAATTTTAAAAACCCAATAACATCATCAAAACAGAGGCTCCTTTCATATGATCAAATGAAAGACAGTTTGGGCTCATACAGTTTATTTAACTGAATTGATTAAAGGTCCTGCATGTGAAGCCACAGACTCACTTCTGGAGCAAGAGAACAGCAAAACTAAACTGGGACAATTATGACTCAGTCTGCCTTCCCCACATCAGCAGTATTGTGTGAAACATCTCTTTCCAGCCTAAAGTCCAAGGCAATGAGATAAAGGTATAGGGAGGCTGAAAATGCAAGCCACCACATTTCAAAACTTGCTACCAAGCCCTATCAGCTCAGAAACATTTCCCAAACGTCGATTAGCTGTAGCATCCAAGCCATGTCCATGGCTGCCTGAATGGTCATTAGTGCTGCTGCTGATGAAATTGATTGTAATAATAGTAATTACTCCAGTTACTTAATGAAGTTTCTTCCAATAGTTTCCTGGAACAAGGCCTTGTGGAATATCAGCTAGAACTTGAGAAATTCTAAATAGAAGCCATGGTTTCAATTTACCAAATCCCTCAATTATCTTAAACCCCAGAAGCAAAGGAAGCCCTGTTATATTCATGAGTCTTTCGCCACCCTACCTAGAGTAGGCTGGAGTTGAATCTGGGCCCATTTGTATGTAAAACATCTGTTGTATCACTGAGCTATGGCACCTGTCCATATGAAAATAGCCAACCTTGAGGGAAGAGCAACTTTAGGAGTGAAATAAAAGTCTGTTGTTTGCGCTCTTGGCATGTATGTGTGTGTATTATTAAAGATTTTTAAAAAGGAAGATAAAAACTAATCAAACTAATATAAAGTAAGAAAAAGAAAAGGAAAACAAAAAGAAAGAAATCAAAGACAAAACTAAAAGTGCAAGAAAGGAACAAAAAAAAATAGAAAAGAAAGAAAAATGTACAAAGAAGTAGCTTCTGAACTTCTTTACAGCAGTCAGAAGTACAATTATAAATTTACTTCTTACTCTATGGTTATAATATAACTCTCTTCTTTCTATAATCTATCCTGTCTAATCATCAAAACCATAGATCAAAAGTTTATTTTTTTCTGTTTTACGCAAAAAGTACATAAGGGGTTTCCAGTCAGCAATAAATGTAGATGTTGTTTTTTCTCTGATCAAAGAAGTTAGTTTAGCCATCTGCTCTTGGCTTCCAATGATAGGCTGTACCCAATCAGCCTATCGAAATTGGAAGCCAGGGTAACACACCAATTCTGCTTTCCCCTCTATGCTTAGCCTCCTCAGAAGCTAGATTTGGTCATCTGTCCCACAACTAAACTGATTTGCCAATGTGATTGCTGAAATTCACACCTGAGCAAGGACCCCTTTATGGCTTTATACTAGAGATAAATCACAAAGGAATTCCCTGCACATGAGCCAAAAAATGTAGTCCTGGCAAGAAGGGCCTTAGAACAAAGGTGCTGCACTTGAGGCTCCAAATTCACGTGAAATCACCCAAACCTTGCATGTGACCTCCAGAGACTTACAAAAATGTATGTCTAATTTTAATTTTTCATATGGTAGAAAGGGGGAAATCCTAACTGTAGTTATTTTAATTAAGTTTCAATAACATGAAATTAATTCCCATTTTTGTCCTGGCCCCATGTGCTACTGTTTGGAGTCTGGCTCTTGGCACACAACTTAAGACTAAGTGCAGCTGAAGAAGTGTGTCTGTATATTTATGTGTGTGATTTCATACACCCTATTTTAGATTAATCTTTTCCCTCACAGGTTGGTATGCCACTGTGAGGAATCTTTGTGTGTTTGTTCTGAGCCTCTTACAAGGTAACATCTTTATTTTGAGTACAGGTAGTCCTCATTTAGTGACCACAATTGAGACTGGCAACTCAGTCATTAAGTGAAGTGGTCACTAAGTGAAAATCATGTGACTGCAACTGTGCTTATGATTTTACTTTAGCTTTCCTTTGCTTTACAGCGTCTGAAGGATACGACCCCAAACAACTGCGCGAGCCCTAACACCAAGGAAGGCTTCTAGAACTAGACGCACAAGGAAGCCAGGTAAAAGAGCAAATTTTATAGCCCTTTTCCCCGACTCCCTGCCCTTTGGAATGCTCACTCTGGTGCTGGGATAACTAACAAAAGAATTAATGTTTGTATTTACATTCATTGGAGAGGAAGGGATTACAAGAGAGTAAGCAGGCATACAATGGGGAATGCACATTGAAAGGAATGCGCTAGTGCTGGCTGTTTGCCTAGTGTGCTTGCAGCTGTGAGCCCCAAGCCACTTAGAAAGGAAAAGAAAGTCTTTAGTGTGAAACTGATTAGGGTCATGCCACTTATAGGTAGCAGCTGTCAGCTGGCAGGGGGTTCTAATCAACTAATTAAGGTCCCAGAGCTGAGCTTGTTAACTTAATGTTAGTACTTTTTAGGGAAGCACTGCGCTGCACAGAAAAGCAGTTCAGGAAGAGATAGTTTGTTTAAGCAATCTCTCCACTCTGTGAGGGGGGGGGAGGAAAAAAAGATGGGTCAGGCACAGGACAATGAGTACTAACCGACTGTAATGGCGAACATATGACTGAGAGAGAGAGAGATGCTGCAAAGGTCATAAATGCAAGGATTGGTTGCAAAGTTACTTTTTCATTACCATTGTAACTGTGAACAGTTGCTGTCTGAGGCAGTCGCTAAATGAGGACAATAAAGCATTAGAAGACAAATAAGGAAGTATAGCTCTTTGGCATAAATATTTCTTTCAGCATCAGCCCATAGCATTTTGGCTCTTTGTTATGTTTTACCTTTGGCAGTGGGAGCAAACAGAAGCTCAGAGCATTTGCCATAGTAAATTAGGTAAATGCACATATATACCCATCATAATATTACCTTTGGGGGTAAGCAACATTATGTAAAGTTCAGACAAAGAGTGAGAAGTAATGAACAGCAACAACAACAGTTAAAGCAGAAGTTAACAGAAAATGAAATCCAACTAAATCTAGTTTATAGTAATACCATTCACTATATCTCCTTATATCTTTCTATCCTTGCAAACCATAATTGCTCCCATCATGTCTATACACCAATTCATAGATTATTTTTTGCTCTTTAAACCATTCACATCTTTCTTTTTGAAGATCTCATCATCCAGCCACAACTTTCTCAATACTACCCTTCCCATTCACTCTTCTTTCACATATTTGTCTTATTATTTGATCCTTATTTAGTCTCTCTATATGACCAACTCATGTCAACTTTCATTCTGGACCTTTATTTTGATATTAAATCACATTCATGTATTGTTAATTCATTCTTCATCCATTTATTCTTGTTTTACCATAAATACTTATTCAGTAACCTATTTCTATGCAACTCACTTTTATATTTTTTCTGACATACCTATTTCACTTCAATAAAGTAGGCAGAAGCATGGTTTATATATAGCCCAACATCAGTAACTCACAACAGAGCACAGAGTACAGGTAGTCCTTGTTTAACCACCACAATTGACCACGCTAAGCAATGTAGTTTTTAAGCGAGGCATCACATGACCATGATGGGCTTACAACCTCACTTCTGCCATGGTTGTTAAGTGAATCACCCACGGTCATTAAACAAGACATCATGTGACTGCAACTTGCGATTTTACTGCCAGCTTCTCCATTGACTTTGCTTGTCAAAGCCAACTGTGAAATGTGCAAATAGCGATCACATGATCATGGCACACTGCTATGGTTATAAACACCTGCCAGTTGCGAAGTGCCTGAATATGTATCATGTGACCACAGGGATGCTGCGACAGTCATAAGTGTGAGGACTGGTTGTAAAGTTACTTTTTCAGCACTGTTGTAACTTCAAACAATCTATCTATCTATCTATCTATCTATCTATCTATCTATCTATCATCTACCTATATAACTTTTATTAAGGATTTTTATTATAATAGAAAGACCTAATACAAACTAAACTTAAAGAAAGAAAAAAGAAGAGAAAGGAGTAAAAAGTGCAAGAAAAAAGAAAGAAGAGAAGAAAAAGAGAAGTAAGAATAAGGAAAGAGAAAAGAAATATATAAAGAAGTGACTTCCAACCTTCATTACAAGTATAAACAGATTTAGTGCCTCTTTATCCCCTCTACAGTTACAAACATGTAACTCTTCATCACATATCCTATCTCATATCTATAAGCAAATCCATAAAACATCATTTTTTTCAGTCCTGGCATCAGCCGAAAGTTTGTAAAGGGTTGCCAGAGGTAACAGCATATCTTGCTTTAACCTTGATCAAATAAACCAACTTTATATTCCTTCCTTTTACTTCTAACAGTCTTAATCTTTAGTTCATTCAAATATTGTCATAGGATTTCATTTCTCATTTCTTCTTTGTCCCATCGCACACAGTTCTTCAAGGCTTTAACAAGCCTCTTTTGTAAATCCAGTAGGAAAAATTTTCCAAGGCACTCTCTTGGTTTGTCGTTTGTATTTCCCTTTTAAATTTTAAAGCCTCAGCTGATTTCTTTTGCTGATTCTGTGAAACATCCTTTTCTAAGTCTTGGATGTCAGTTTTAAATCTACTTTCAATATCATCTCTTTATCTTGTCAGCTAAAATTTGTTCTACATCTATAATTTCTTCAATAACATCTTTTGGACATAGTCTATCCATAGAAGCAGACATCATTACTGACATAGTTGATATTGTGGCTATTATTTTCTGATTCCATTCTTCAACAGTCTCCTTCGGTATTTTCATTGTTAGAATATTTTGCAACATTCTACAGGTTTGGAAATCTTTCTTCTACCTAAAAACTTTAGTCCCTCTAGTGTCCAGTTTTGAAATCATGAAATTACTTGTATTTGCTTTGTCTTGTAAAAACCAAAACAGAATCTATTTCCCATGAGAAGCTGCTTGTTCTTTATAATTAATTCCAAAATCTTATTGTAAAAGTTTCAATATTCCAATTTAATCTGGATTGTTAGTCTGTTTATAACTTTCTAAATTCAAAATCTTACTTAGCTCTTTGCTGTTTATTTCAGATTCTTTAAATACTTAAGCTTATGATTAAAATATTCTTTCATTCAAGATTGAAGGCAGATTCACCTGGCGTTTTAAAACTTGTTAGCCTGAAGGTCTCTAATAACTTAGAAGTAGTTAATGAGCCATTTCCAAAAGTAGTTAGTGAGGTCTGCAAACTTAGTGTCCTTTAAAAGTCTCTGCCACAGTTGCAAGCAAGATGGCTGATCCCATTGTCTTCCAGCATTCAAAGCCATGGAAAACTGCTGTCCTGTGATCTCCTTGCAAGGAGCAGCCATCCAGAGCACATATGGGTGATCTCCCATCCTCTCCTGATCCAGAGAGGTTCCAAGTAACTAGTCTACTCACCAGTTCCTTGGTCTTTCCTGCAGTCATCAGCTCCGCTTTTGCAGAACTGACTTCAGTTCACCATACCTCCCCCGAAGTCTGGTTTCTCCATATCCTATGGCTGATGGAATCATTTAAGCCACTGATTGGCTGCACTTAGATGCCTTCACCTCTATACTTCAGCAGACCACACATGTACTCATGCACTTTTCTGATACAGCCTCAAGAAAGTGGTCCGAAACATTCGTTTCTGTTTCCCATGTCATGGAAAAATGTGGCCAATGTTCCCATGACAGAATCACATCTTGCACCCGAGCCTCAAACTGCAACAATGCTCTTCTAGATTTCCCAGCATCAGACCAGTGCAAATACTTGATCTGAGAAAGACTGCCTGAATGCTTGGAAGATTTCACAAGTGGTGCTTATAAGAATAAATCAAATATTATTAAGGCTGTAGGAGAATTCTTACAGAGAATTACAGTAAAGGTCTCATTAGGGAATGGCCCAATTTTCCTTGTGAATGATTTAGTGAAAGAAAACTGCATTAAAATTAATTTGAATTCAGCCTTGCTAGGCAGAGAACCTCTCTGTTGTAAACACCAACCTCTTAATTAGACAAGTTGCCCTTTTGTTTTCTAACAACAGCCCAACAGATATGTTTCTGCCATACTGAGATGTCTTAGGAGGATTAGCTAAAAGAAACTGCATGTTGAACTTCCCCTTTTAATTAACTTTTAATGAATTGTTTATCCAACAGAAGCTGTCTCACTCAGAGCACCAAAATATGGGCGCATCTACAGCTCCACATTAAAGATATTTTGAAAAAGATATTGTGTGTATATGATAGGCTCCCTCTCCGTCATGCTCCCACACCCCTATAACACTGCTCTATCATAAGTATTGATTCAGAGTCAGATAATCCCATGTTATTTAGAATATGCATTATAAAGTCATCACGGAACAAAGCAGTGCAGGGCAGAAGCAATATCTAATTATGTAAACATACCATCTTTATTTGTCAGTTTTTGTTGCAGGGAAATAGATTTTCTTTATTTATGATGGCCTCGGTAGAGCTATTTTAGGTGGAGGGATGTAGGGAGGTGTTGGCTGTCATGCCCTTGGCTGTTGGCAACATAGGCTCCTGTCTAGCTTGACAATGATTGGATTCTGGGAAAAAGCTGGATCGAGCTGAGGATCTGTGGCGTGGCGTGTGTAATCAGTCTTGGCACTTGCTGTCAGGAAGACAACTTTGGTTCTGAGTCTGGAGGATCATTAGGAATGATACATCAAATGCTTGAAAACAAATGGGGGCTTAATCTTCAATAAAAGAGAACATCAGCAAAAACTGCCTTCCATGATTCTGGTTACCTGACATGCTGGGAGAAATTGGCAGGTTTACCTGTATTGCATTTTCTCTTTCCAGTGTTTACAGAATTTGCCCAGCATACATCGCCGCAGAAGACAACAAATCTATTTCACCATGTGAGAGACAAGGAAGTGAAAATGGCCTCACATTTAAATCTACAGTCCTTGATTGGTTTAAATCAATAAGTTATTTCCTCCCCAAAGTCTTAGTTGGTGGAGGCAAATCTTAATTGATAGAGCTGAGAGTTCAGACCTCTCTCTTTTTGGTTCGAAGCTGTTCTGCTTCCAGTATGCTACTGCATAGGAAATGGGAAAGCAAATAATCAAGAAATCATTTCCACGCCATGGTATTAACAATGAGGTTTAGTTTTAGTATGTACAGAGATATGACTAACACGGAAACTTCATTGAATAAAGGAAGAAGATAAATCCTTTTATTGACTGATAACTGCAATTGTTTTGGCTTCATGACATCTGTATATGTATCCATTTGAAATACTCCGCGGATAATGTCATATTTTGTTCAATTTTGATTATTTAAAGGGAGAAAGGACTATTAGCAGAAGGAAAAGTGATGTGGATTTGAGGTAGTTGCCTGAGATCCTTCTGATAGTTTTTAAATTGTGATATAAGATTAAATTGGATGTAATTCTGTTCCATGGTATTTAGAGATCAACTGTCTCCAGCTTTGGGCCGGAGAAGGACTGTGCTGGCTGTGAATCCTGGGAGTTGTAGTCAAGCTTGTGGAAACCTACTTGAAAATAAATGCTCCTTTGTCAGCAATGTTTGAGCACAATTATTTATGGGAATGCAGCAAAATTGAAATGAATCGATTAATTATTCCAAGAGCCATTATTTTTTGATAATCTCTATGCTCATCCTGTGCATTATTCCTAATCAAGTCCATGACTATGTTTTATGTTCAAGGCTAAAGAAGACAGTAGTGTTCCTTGGTTTAATTCAATAGCCTGTCTTTTATAAATCATGGTTCTCATCCCACAAGAACTGTGGATTTTAACAAACACCATTCAGTTTAGCCAAGATTGGGTTCAGGATTGCTGATTCTCTCATCACTTGATTCTGTCACACTTCACTCCAATAGATACATTTACTTTGACGAATCACTACAGTTGCATGCTGGGGTAACAGTACAACTCCTTCTTCTCAACATCCATTTACAAAACAACAAAACTTACAAAACTTAGCTCTTGGTCTGAGCACCTGATTAAGCAAAAGGTCAGTTGTGCAATAGTTGTTTAAAAATGGGACAAGACCAAACCAAACATGGCTGTGTGAGAAGAGGCAAACTGTAAGCCTGCAACATCATCAAGCAGAGGATTCAGATGACTCTTCTGCCATGGTAATGCAATACCACAGATATGAATCACTTTATGAAGCTGACATGAAGATGAATAATATAATGGATTTGAGGTATGTCTTTTTTCATTCTAGACTTCATCAACATTAGCTGGCATACTGCTTTCAGTGAAAGTTACTTCTGAATCCCAGTTTCTTTTAGGTCTGATGTGATTGTAATCTATGACTTCAATAATATTCATTCAGTAAAGCTGCAATCAAGTATGGAATACTGAGGAGACATATATAGGATTGCATTGTGTGCAAAGGCCACAAAACAGGGCACATTTCTAACTGAACGTATCTGAGGTTGAGTAAATAAAATGCTAAAGAAATAACGTGTCAGAAATTTGAGGTGTTGTCCAATTCTATGCGAATCAATGGGTGATTTGACATGGACTTCCATGCAACATGTCTTATATTGATGGAATTTTAGATAGCTTTTATCTGGGATTTCTTTTTGCTAAATTGAAAAGAGTCTTGTATCTACTTATCTGCAAATCTGCTCAGGGGGGACCTATTTATGACTGTATATAGATAAGTTCAAAATTGTATTTCTAATTATATGTCATACCCATAGTTATAACATTATCATGCAGATTAATTCAAATCTTTGTATATAAGCAGAGTTAGATTTCCTCTTTGAATTTTTATTCTACAGTTCTGGGGAAAACCTTGTTTCAGTCAAAGAAACAAGATCAAAGCCTTGTATGTGCGTGCGTTTAGGTGGGGAGAAAGGAATGAATAACAATGGCTGTTTTCCCCTAGTAGCCATGTTTGCAGCCATATTTATTATAAGTAGCCTTGGGCAAAAAACTTATACGTCTCATTAATCCAAATCAGCTTCCTGGGTTGTATGCTAAACGTGGTTGCAGTTGCCACATAGTATATGTTTTCTTTTACCCCTTTTGTTCTTCAGTACAGCACTTATGAAACTAAGGAACAATTGTCACATCCCATTGCATGAATAAAATGTACAAGAATTGATGGGGCTTTCTATCTAATGTAGTTACCATGAACCTGGTTTGTTTATTTAATGAACAAAATGTCACAGCGTATCTGCATCCTACTGACATCTGAAACAGTGGCAGCTGCTGGTGGCCGATTTCCTGAAACAGAGGTGCAGAATGAACCAACGCAATTTGCATTTCATCCAAAACAAAATCCCTTTTGAAAATATTCTTTAAATGTCTATATGCGTGCATGCACACATGCATATGTTGTGCACAGATGTTTTGTGCACTACTATACTAAAAAGGGGGGGAGGGCAGAGAGGTAAAGGCCATTTTTAATCCTGCTAAAATCAAACCGGCTTTATTGCAAATATATTTGCAGGACATTTAGAATCGCAGTTTAGGCGTGATTTAATTATCTTGTGGTATCTCATTCAAAGGGAAATGTCAACCATGGCTACATTTAATAATGTAAATGTTGTAGTTATAATGAGATATAAGTATAGAGGAATTATCATGAAAAATATTACAATCTGTAGAAAGAATGTATTGACATCTCCCTTTATAACCTGCAAAATATTTTATATTTTATATATTTTATTTACAATAATATGATATAATAAAGTATTATAATATTTTATATTAATTATCACAATTTTTTGCAGCAAACCTTTAAGGTTGATCATTTCCCAGTTTTGATATTGAGAGGAGGAGATAATAGTAATGGGAGAGTGACCTGGTTAGGGGAACTTAAAGACTGACATGGCTGAGCAGAGAGTTGAAGTCAGTTCCTCTAGCTGAGGTCCAACATCACAAATCTAAGGCTGCACATTTCTTTACCTGCAATTAAGCTTCATTAAACTCAGTGGGATTGACTGCTGGCAACTTTGGCTGATCTCCAAAAGCTAAGCAGGGTTGGAGCTGATTAGTACTTGGATGGGAGACCAACAGGACTTTAGGTGAGGCTGGAAATAAATAAATAAACAAACAAACCTAGATAAGGCAATAGCAAATGACTTCTATCTTTGTTACCCAGAGGATGTATGTGTCCATGAAGTCACAGAAAGGTACTATTTCAACTGAAGGGAGACATTTCCTTTTAGACATGTGTAAGGTTACATTCTAATCCTATTTACCAAAAGCAGGTTCTACTATTTCCTTCAGGTAACCTAATACATGATCTGACATACTGTATCATACCATATCTAAATACCATACATGGTGACAATATTAATATATAGCCAGATTTGAATAAAGTTCTGGGATTTAGTTTTAAATTCAGAATCCAATCAGACATCACCTCATTGGATTGTCTTTTATGAGTCATTTTATCTCATTTTAGTTTTTCCCTAGGTAAAGTAAAATTGCTTTAGGAAAAAAAGAAGGAAAACTGTTAACTGCTATACACAGGAATAGTGTTATGAAAATTGTGGATAACAACTGAGATCAATTTAATTGTTTAGGTCACCTTTCTCCAACCTTGTGTTCTCCAGATGTGTTCCATTACAACTTTCATCATGGCCCAGATAACACTGGAATTGGAGTAGAACATCTGGAAATTTTCTTAGTAGGCTGCGCATTTAATTTTCATCTTGTTCCACTGCAAAGCTTTATGCAATATGTGACGCTTTTTAAAAGAAGTGTCCAGACAGAGAATGAAAATATAAATGAAGGCTCCTCAAGCTATGGATGGCATTTTAAGGATGGATTAGAAAGTTACTATCAGAACATACTGATAAATATACTGATTTTGGACCTTCCTCATATATAATAAAATCCAAAAAATACAGGCATGCCAAAATCTGTCCTTTTCAAGGTTTTGCAGTGAGATTCACAATTTCAAAATAGATAAAGTAATAGAAAAACTGGTATTAGAGAAAATTATATGCGAACATGCATTGTATTATGAAAATACAATTGCAAAAAGGGTGACCCTCATACAGAAGCAGAGAAAATGTAGTCAAGCATATAGCCCAAACACAACTTGCAGTGAGGAAAAAAAAAAACACAATCTGATGAAGACAAAAAGTGTGAGGATCACTGATCCTTGCAAAAGGCTGCAACACACAAGATTCTGATCCATGATACATCTGAGTAAAATGGGGTACAGTGTCTGAGAGGCATGAAAAGTGGTGGAGAAAGGAAAAGGAAGGAAAAGCAGAGTTGTAGAAGCAGGAGTGTCCACAGGGAGGGTCAAAAAAATCAAGATGGTGGCTGCGTCTGCATGATCAAAGCCCAGCATACATGCATGGTTGTGCATGGTTGTGACTGCCATCAAGATGCAGAAGTGTAGTAGAGGGATTGAACATGGAAATCAGAGGGTATCAGCCTGCCCTGATGTCTGCCTCCTGTATTAATGCATGAACAGCCCACTATAAAAGTTAAAGTCTCCCTTTATAAAGTTTACTGTTTTGAATAGCTGGTCTTGAGCTGCAACATGTGCCTGCTGGGATTTGTCTGGCTCCGTGGGGAAGCAGCGGCTTTTCTGCAATTCCCATCAAAAGCAGTGAAAAGGCTGTTGCTTTGGATTCTCAACTGGGCTGCAAGATACATTCCCATTGTGGCCAATAATTCAGTCAGCCTTTATATGCAAGGGAAGGCAAACACTATCTTTGTGTTTAGTTCATGACAGTGCAAGGCTCTGAACCGATTGGTAAAAGGGCCAATTATGAGCATGTCTGGCAATTAAAAATAATTGGGAAGCAGATTTGCCACTAACTCTTCCAAGAATGCCAGTTATGATATAATGATGTTTCATTAAACAGGCTGAAAGCTGTGAGCTCCGTATGGCAGATGCAATTAGGAAGGATCATAAGGAAAGAGGAAAAAAGGAGAAACATTAAAAATACCCTAGCAATGATTAGCATTGCATTTAATGGCCACTTCATTAGCTAATTGATTTCTTATTAGTTACAGGAGAAAGCCCAGTGAGGGGCTCTGCACAGCTAATTAACAGCATTTACACAATTAGTCCGTTGCTCATTTGGTAACCAAAAACAGCCTTGGAACTGACTATGTTGTGATGCTCTGGGCCATTTGATCTGTTTGGCTTTCTTTTATTATTTCACTAATATTGGCTTAACCATCAAATAAAATATTCACTCCAAAAGGGCTTCACCAATTTCAATCAGTATTTTGGGGGGGAGGAAAGGTTTAATCATTCCAGCAAGAAAATCAGAACTTCTTTCCTTTCTTTACTTCCTCTCATACATCTGTTCCTTATTTACTGCTATGCAATGATTCCAAAACCGTCATGAAGGAATCAAACATGCTTTAAAAAAAAAAGCAACTATCTTGATGAATGCTTTATAACCGTTGGAACAGGAAGGCTCTAAGCTGCACTGATCACCTTCTTTAAGCATCCATTCATCCCTCATATATCCTTTGCTACAGGTGACTGGGGAAAAGGGAGAAGAAAGAATCTTGAAGCGTATCTCTTGTGCAGAAACTCCAAATTCATTTATTGGGAAAAAAAAGTTGTCTTCAATCTAGAAATCTGCTCAAATTGCAACCCATAGTTCAGTCTTGAACTACTGGACTTAAAATTTACTCTTTAATCCAATTTACATCCATTCCTACAAAGTTTCTTGAACAGTTGTTTTTTGCACTCAAACCCAGGTTAAATATGTACAGCTGAAAGGCCTCCCCATTATCCATAATCTCAAAGCAGACGTTTCTTTTTTCAATACGACTCTCCATTTTGGGTGTGGGGGGGGGTCCTGTAGGTGGGAAGGCTGCAAAAAAAGGGTAAACAATTTAGTCATATTTATATTAATGAAGCTGGAGATTATATAAAAGAAAAAAGTCTATGGATGCCTAAACTGAAACATATTCTTTTAAAGTATCATCTTCAAGGAAAAGGAAATAATCTTCCTTCAGTTTCAAGATATTTTTCCTGGACATCTGTTATTCTTTCAGAAGAAAATTTGAAAAAATTGAGTTGTTACACATATCTTGAAGGCATCTTTCTAATTCTCAGGCATCAATCTTGAATATAATTTCCTGACGGTAAACCCCAGGAACTGAAGATAGGTACATTTAGCACTGCCCTGTTAATTATTGATATGTTTCCTAGTTCACATTAAAGAGGACTGCTGCACAAGCAAACCAGCAATGTCTAAACGAGACACCTTTTTTATATACACTATCACAGAGTCTCCAGCCTTTTTAGCCAATACACACATCTGGAATTTTCAGAAAATTTCTTGAATATGTTCTCTTGCGTACTGCTCAAAAAATGGTACATCTAGCCAATCACAAAAGAGAAAAAAGGGGGGGAGCATGAAATTTAGAGACCAGTAGAGATATTTTCAGGTACACTGATGCCCATAAGCACCAGATTACTGTAATCACAAGATCATGACAATGGGTCTAATAGCAATGGATTCATAAAATGGCTTTTAAGTGCGGCCATTTTGTCCTTCATTTAGGCAGCAACATGTCTTGGATGAACAGCTTTATTGTACCCCTTTCCATCTTGGATAACAGCCTAAGCTTTTAACCAGACTTTTCCCCAATGGCTACCTTCCACAAAGCCATGGTTTCTCTAAGATTCTTACCTAGCAGGAATTAGTATAATAAACAATTAAAAAGACTCCTTGACTGATTAACACTGAGGTAATTCAGAAATGCCAATATATTAATTACTCTGCTTAGGGTCCCCCCCCCCCCCAACCCTCTGCTATTTTTCTTTTCTTTCTTTAATGTTTCTTTGCAGTGTGCAAAATGGGGCATAATTTTAATTTAGCCTTAGTGTACTAATTGTAGCTAATGGAAAAACACTCTCTGAGATGCAGAGTGGTAATTAATCCTCTTCCCCCTCCCAAACCCTCATTTCCTGCTAATTTGTTCCTTAATGTATTTTCAAATGGTGGGCTCTAATGGATGGCCATTTCAGTGTGGCAATTTTTTTATTATATATGTAGATAATATATTGTCTTTCTTCCACATTATTGTTTCCATTCTGCTGGTAATGAGCATTTATATCTTGTTTGTTTATACCTAAGAATGATTAAAACAAAAATGGATAATAAGAAACACTACTGACTATGGTAGTAAAACTGAAATTTTAAGAATAAAGTCTCTGCAACAAAGCAGTGTGACAAGATGCACAATCCAAGTACTGCTGAAAGTCCTTAAGACCCCCATCAATGAGTTTAGCCCTACTGAACACAATGGAATTTAAGGAACTATGCCTAAAAATGGCACTGTGCTTATTTAATACGAAATCTGCGTTTTAGCCCAATGAAACTGTAGCATTACCAGTAGATTTTTCAGGCCATTTAAGTTCTGGCGTATGAAGTAGATATGAATATGTATATTGTAAAAGGGAGCTATTCAAAGAGTATCCAGACTGCTTTGCTTTTTTCTCACAGCTTTGGAATTGTGCAATTTACCTTATGTCAGTCCAGGACATAGCAGATCCTCACTACTCCATCATTTTGCATGGGGAAAAACAATAAAGGCATCTCAGCTGCTTTTGTGAGGCAAAATTAGCAGAGAAGATAAGGCATGCTGAGAGGATGAAAGGCACTGAATTTTGTAGAAATTCATGCAGCATATTAAAATTACGTGAGTTTTGATTGACTACTTTTGAGCATTCTCAAATAATTCTTTATCCAGAACAAACACCTTTCTTTGCTTTGGTGACACTACCTAACGTACTAGCACCTGCACAGCCAGTCAGTAGGGCCAAAATGGGATGTGAAGATCCCGCTTACTAAAACAAAAGACGGGAACAAACTCTATAATATTTGCAGTTGAACATCGTACAAAAAGGATGTTACTCAATGAATTATTGGTTGGTAGAAGAGAGAAACAATCTATGGAAAAGCTACTGCAACTAGAAATTACTGACTTTAATCAAACATAAAATATACATGATGTGAAAGAATGAAAAGGGAAGACATGGGAGACTAGAGAAATATAAACGTGAATAAACAAACCAGCTGAAGGAGGATCAAGCAAGAATGGGAATCAAGATGATGGAATGGAAACAAAATGTTAAGTTGTTCACTCACAAGGAAGAGCATTACAGTACCTTGGACACTTAGCTTAGCAGAGGACATTAAACTTCAGTTTTGTAAAATAATTGATATAACTTTATTTGGCTTGTTTTCTGGGCATCCATATAGTTGGTTGTTTATGTGGATGTATGTCTTCTGATCCAGGTCAAAACAAAAGTATAATTTTTTAAAAATGGAGTCGTTTTTGTTGACAATTGTTGGGACTACAGTGAGAGCACGTTTCTCTCTCCGCCCTCTGCTCTCAATTTTATTAACTGCCTGGGATTTGAGCACACTTCTATAGATCTCCAAATCTAATGTTTCCTTTTTTTCCTTAAGGTGATTTTCTTGAGCAAGGACCAAAAGTTTATTTAGGTTTTTAAATCTTTCCAATTTATGAAGACACCCAACCCCCAAAGGTCTACAGATTTTGAAATGCAGAAAGGGTAAGTGAAACCTTTCTATCCTGTCTTTGATGCTATAAATGTTACCCTAAATTCTGACCTTATTTTCTATAAATAAGAATCAGATCCATACTCCCAGGAATATACCAGCTGAAATTCAGTACAAGGAAGAGCGGATCTCTTCACTGTGGTCAGCGGAAGTGAAAAAGGAGAAGAGCCAGCACATATCTTTTATTGCAAACAATGGTCTGTTTGGGTAATTGTGGGAAATTAAAAAGGCCATTTCCCAGCCTGTCATAACCCATTAGAACAGAGTGCCTGCAGAGAAGGAGTGGAGCTGACCACAGGCACTGGGACTTGGGCATCCATCAAAGGGCACCTGGGGATGGTGTTATCCCTAGTCAGCACAGCTCTTGTGCATTTAAGAATGATAAAAAGACAATGACTCTGCAGGTATAACAAGGCACACCTGACCATTTTTTTTTTCCAAACCACTCTTAAAGATTAAGCTGCCCTACCTTTCTTGGTATTAGGTTAGACTTGCAGATTAATAAGCTCTAGTACATCTATGGTTTTCAGCTATGGTTTTCCAGTTCAGAGGTGCTCTTGTGCTTAACAGTAATTGGACTTAAAGAGAGGTAGCTAGCGAATGAGCTTCTTTCAAACATATAGAGGGCAAAAGTGACAATTGCTAAATATTGGTAGGTAGCAGAATCAATTAAAAAACAAACCCTGACAATCCCCCCCCCTTTTTTTTTGAGCATGGAGATAGAAAGGGGATTATGAAGCTCCTTCTGAGATGTTTATCAGTGACTTTACAAAGGCTGCATACAGCTTTTGATTTGTAGCTTTTAGATCTGCTTCGAGCAAAGCAGTCTGCCAATACTGAAAGACCTGTTTGCAATACACTTAATTAGGAACAAATTGATATTGCTACTATAACCTGTTTGTTGAATGCTAGCTAAATGACATCTATCCTTGCTTATTGACTTTTTCATATTAAGTATAAATGGGCTGTACTAATAGGAAGAGGCTTTATAAATTGATGAGCTGTACTATTAAGACCTTACTTAGGTCATAAAGCCATCAAATGCAAGGTAGCCATCCATGATCATTCATGAAGATCCATAAAAAATGTATGTTTCTTTGCCTGTGTATATCATTTGTATGGAGATAATGAATACCTTGTGACATTAAGGCCAGAAGTCAACTCCCAGATCTTATTACAAATCTAGGGAAAATTACCTTTTTACTGACCTGCATTGTGACCTAATGGTCTAGGAGGAGTTCAAGGCCAACCATTCGTTCAGCCTCACCAAACTGTGTATAGAAGATATCACACCGATGCACTGAAATCTCAT
The DNA here is from genome assembly GCF_059951505.1 of Python bivittatus. NCBI lineage: Eukaryota > Metazoa > Chordata > Lepidosauria > Squamata > Pythonidae > Python > Python bivittatus. The sequence continues at coordinate 40,452,499 of NW_028277074.1, read as the reverse complement.
TTTAGTAAGAGGTGGATTTACAGCACCTCTACTGAGATTTCCCGCATGCATCTTGACACTTTGGAAATTGCGACACAACTGTACACAATGTTGGTGGATGTTTTGAAGATAAAAGATGAGACATAGGCCCAACACAATGTTTTCTCAGTCTCCAGTGACTGGGAACAGCCACAAAATATCTCTTGTACAAATGTTAATGCGCTGCCAGTGTATGATTTTACAGGTGGGAAATGATTGCTATGTGTCTGAGAACATGAGGAATGATAACAACCACCACCAGCACATTCTAATATTTGCAAGGGGAAGTAAGGCCATGCCTGCTGTCTTCCTAAGGCAGATCCATTCCTGGACCAATCTCAAACTGTTTAGCAGGTATCAAAAAGGAGGGCAAGCTATGTTGGCTAACCTAGTAGAAGCATTGTCCAGGCTTCCTGCTGGCACAACTGTACATATGGCCAGGCACACATGATTTTCAGTGTGTACAGCTGTATGCACCCTTCCAATGTTTAGCTGAAGCACATAGTGGGCGTGGAGTAGGGGAAGTGGGGCAAGGGGCAGCAAGACTAGAGATGTTCTGAAAGCATATTCTGCTTCTCTATCTATGTATTAAGTAAACAAGTAGGGCACAAACATTTTATTACAAATGTATTTGTTAGAGTCAGTTTGGTCTAGTGGTTAAGGCTCCAGGCTAGAAAGCAGGAGGCTTTGAGTTCTAGTCCCGCCTTAGGCATGAAAGCCGGCTGGATGACTTTGGGCCAGTCACTCTCTCTCAGCTCAACTCACCTCCCAGGGTTGTTGTTGTGGGGAAAATAGGAGGAGAAAGGAGTATTAGGTATATTCACCGCCTTGAGTTACTTATAAAAATAATAAAGGCGGGATGAAAAAAAACCCCTATAAATAAATAAATAACATTACAAATGTTTCTGCACTGCTTCAATCATGTGAATCCAGAAATGAATTTCAGCAAGAAACACCACTAGCAGTTTTAAACAAGTTAGCATTTTAAAGGCAAAACTGTTTTATGGGTGAGAGCAGAGTGCATTCCCAATTCAATAATTCAAAACATGTATATTTCTGAAGAGTATCTGAGTTTATGGTCAGCTACTTGATCAACGCCTTTACTAAACAATGAAAATGAATCAGGATAATGTATATTCCAAAGGTATATCTAATGTCTTTAAAAAACCAGTTGGTAGGAATTTATTTATTTATCATTTCAATTTCTTCAGCTGCCTACTTGCACGCAATTTGACCTGTATTGAGGAAAATGCTGTAGTAATTGGGTTAAATCAGATTGAGTCATTTTTACTGTAGATCCACTAAAATCATGTGGAATAATATAATAATGACAACTAACTTAAGTCACACTTATTTCTTTGGGCCCATTCTAAATATGATTAATTCTGAATTATTGGCTATTTTAAATCTGTGTATTCTTCTAAATTTTAGGAGATTTGACCAATCAACACAGAAAGTTATACATTAATATTTACACTGGGTCTGGCTGAGCTGCGTGCTTCACACAACTTGCTAAACCACAAATCATGGTTTATAAATCACAGTGACTGGGTTAACATATGGTGTTAAGTCCCAGTGTGGTTAGTGTGGTATGAACACAGCCACTCTGGTTTGCCAGTCATGGTTTATAGGTTAGCACGCTGTGCAAAGCCAGCCAATTTTGCTTTGTTTTTAATAAATCACAGTTAAAGAAGCTGTATTTAGCGCTAGGAAGGAAGCATGTCCAGTGGGGGCTCAGCTTCACCGTATAAAGAAACTGTTCAAGGATAACACAGACAGGGCTTCTTCAAAGTACAATTCAGCCACAGAAGTTTAAATGGTGGTGCTGTACTCTGCTATGAAAAAATAGGCCATGGGTATACATACATATACTCACCCAGTTCTGTGAAAAAGTATTGGGTTTTGACATTTCTGGATCTTTACATGTCTTTACCTCTGAATGTGGGTCCTACTGATGCACAGATGGAATTTGATTGAACACATAACACCAAAGTTTGGTACTTGCTGCATTTATTTCATCGACATTATCCAACATGTGCTGTGCCAGTGTGGAAAACTAGCCACCACCTTAGATTTAGTAACTGATTGTGCTACCTTTATGTGCAAGAACTGCAGCCAAACACTTCCTACAACTGGTGATCCATCTCTCCCATCATTGAATTTTCAGGCATTCTCCAAGGCAAATTGTTTCAGTATAGTAATATTTAATGGTTTTCTAGCCCAAACTGCTTGCTTAAGGTCATGCCACAACATTTCTATGGGGTTCACATCTGGACTTTGATTTGGTCAACCCTAAATTAGTTTATCTTTATTCTCTACTAGACACGCTTGTATGTTTGGGGCTTATTCTCATCAGCTGATGGTCAGATGATTTGGATGAATTCTATCAAATTTTCTGATACAAAACCAGTTTCCTCCAATGATGGGAAGATGTGCAGGTCCAGAGGCAACCAAGAATCCTCTAGCCATGAATTTATTTATTTTTATTTTATATTTTAAATTTGGACACTGCCCATTTCATGAGGAAGTGACTCTGGGCGGTTTACAATAAAATTCAGAAGTTACAAAATTCAGAAATTCTGCTAACACTCTATGGCAAAGATCTGCAAAAATTCAGAAAACCCAGGAGTGTGACTGTGCATATTTTTCATGTAACAGCTTCGTGCCATAAAGATGGCCTGAATAGCATATATTTTCCATATTACCGTATTTTTCCGACTATAAGACGATACTTTTTTCTAAAATCCTTACCCTAAAAACTGAAGGACGTCTTATTCAAGGAAGTCAGCCGAGAATCGCGGTTGCAAAACTGCCAAACTTTGTTTCTGCAGAGGGGCTTCTTCCTATTGCTAGCCTCCAATCACGAGTGAAATAGCTTGTCTCCCAAACAGACTTCTCCAATCATGAGCCTTATGTAACTGACATCAGCTGATGCTGAACAAACCAATTGGAGGAAGGCTGATTGCAGAGACAAGCTATCGGCAGTTTCACTCGTGCTTGAATGTAATCAGTTATGCAAAAGAGCATGGAAATAGAGCTGCAGAGAGACAGTTTGGACCTCCTCCAACCGAGTGTATCAGGTAAATGTTAACTAATTACTAAATAAAAATGTGTTCTGCACTATCTTTAAAATACTGATTTTTAAATTTTGGGCTAGAAAAGTGGGGGGCGTCTTGTACATGGGGGCGTCTTATTGTCGGAAAAATACAGTAATACACTTTGTTCTGTGAATTCACAAACACATCCCTACTGCTAGGTCATCTGCATATATCTTAGAATTTTTTTCATCTTACTGTCTTCTAGACTACTGCTCAAACATCTATCATGCATCATTCAATGTCCATGTACAGCCAGATTTTGATCATTCAAGCCAGATTCGATTTGTAGGCTTGCAGTTCTGCAGCGATGGACAAACAGGCCACAGATTACTTTGATTTTATTACTTGAGTTTAGGGAAATTGAACGTCCTAATGAGATGCAGATGTAAAGTTACAAGCACAGTATATAATGTGACCTGGTTTTCATTTAACTCTGTTCTTGATTCATTACTTCTATACCAGTCACAATTAGAAAAAATATTTTGTAAATGTTGAAAGACGTGATGTAGAGCTGATTGGATTAAATCTGAATGCATGTGAATTTGGATTAGTTGAATTAGTAGAGGTCTTTGCAAGCATTCACTGAAAAATCTACAAGAGTTTCAGCAAACTGCATGTGCATTTCTAGTATATAACACTACATGTGTTGGCAGGAGGCCATCCCAAATGAATGTGTGATCATTACAAAACCGAATTTTAAAAAATGTTTTGCTTCTCAGGATTCATAAGTAAAATAACAAATCTTGATGCTTTTGAAAATGTCCAGATTGTGGTTACATTGCCAGGTGAGAAGTGTTAGACTGTGGTTCAAATAAGGCAGATCCTACTAAATGCTTCCAAATGTAGTACATTCCACTTAAGGTAGGCCTGCTTAATGTGAATGCTCACTTACTCTCTCCAAACCCTAGAAACCATTATTAGCCTCATTAGTTTTCATTTTAAAAGCTCTAATTAAGCCTTTCTTATGCTGCCAAGTATTTCAAGAGTACCTTTTGAAAAACAAGTCTGTTTAGTTTAAGACAATCTGTTATGCCAATACTCTGCCTAGCTAAAAGATTGTTTAGTTACACTGTTAAGCAATTCGCCTTTGGGAATTCATGAAAGGAGAGCCTACAAAAAATTCAGCATACCATAAGACAAATATAAAAGCAATGGCAATTACTTTATATCTGCCATATTTACCTGACACCCATTTGCCTACTATAAAGGGCCTGCATTTTATCTTGAGGGTGAAAATGTAGCACTGTGATCTTTGAGAATGCAAGAGTGCAGCATGTGAGTGAGCAATCTACAGCCCATGAGCTAATTTTATAATCCCAGTCCTAGAATTAATCTGGATCTTTGCTAAGGGTTTCCTAGCTCTTTCCTGCAGTGTGGTGCTTTGGAGTCAGAGGAGATGCTAACAGAAGAAGGACAAAGGAGTTGTCAGAGAACGAATGGGTGTCCACCCTCATTCATGCTTCTTGCTCCACCCACTGCTTGTTTCAGACCCATCTTTGATGGCCCCCATGGATTTGCTCTCATCTGGAGCTCATTCATATTTTTGCAGCCCAAACCTAGTAACTTTACAACAGATTATCCCTTAAAGAATGCAGCCTTCAACAGAGGAAGGGCAGCTGCTCATATCTGGTATAGCATAATGCAGGGGAGAGCATTTCTGCATGATTTTAAGCAGATCAACAAGGACTTATGACCTCCCAGAATTCAACGATCACTCTCATAATACAATCACCACCCTCACTGCCTAAAATGTATGTTGCTGCTGAAATAAAGAACAGAAAGCTTGGGTGTGGAAGGACAATGGGATCCACTTAGTTCTGTTTTCAAGTAAACTGTTCAACTCAGAATTACTTACTTCAGGGCAATTTATGGTACAAGCTTTCTTTAGTAGATTCAGCTGAAATTCCATTGTCATCCAGCATGTTAAAAGGCTCATCCAGTTGTCATACACAACACTCTGGTTACTCCACGCACTGCAATTTTATTTCCTTTTTTATTTTTCCTGTTGTACTGTCAACAGTTGGGCTTGGATCAGGTTCTACCTATAATATCTTTGATTGGACCTGAATTTGAGTGGTAAAATGATACCTCAGTTTCACATATTTTGAGGGATTGTGGTAGAAATAGGACAACTTCTTCTGTATATTTCCTACAGCTCCCTCCTACAAGGATGAGGGATTGTAATGGACAGCTACATGTTACAGTGTCAGACAACAGCCTTTGAAGATCTGGGTTAAATCATTGCTTCCTAGATCATGTGCTTAAGGTTATAGGGAAATGTCACTTGTGATATGAGATAGAATGGTTTGTTATCATACAAATATTAACATTTGCTATTTTGCAAATCTATATTCACCTGTGTGACCCAAGTTCAGCAAGCGATTCATCTGGTTTGTCAAGTGATGGATAGGCACATATGAATTGGGCCCTTACTGCACATAGCAGTTAATCCAACTGATCTGAGTGGAATTTACTTGCAGGTAAATCTGTGTAGGATCAAGACCCTATAGCTACTCATCCTCTTCCTGTTTAATTTCACTAGTATATATTCTCTTTCATTGTTACTGTCTGGAAAAGGTCTGGCAGTATTATGTCTGACTAAGACATACATTTTGGAAACTAAAATGGTTGCTACTTTTTCATACGCATTCACATAAAGTATTCTGGTTCCTTTTTCATTTCTGTATTCTGTAAGGTAAAGGATTATTTACCTTAATTTTTAAGTACATAAATCAAGCAGATGATCGCTCCATGAAAAAAATTATTCAGGCCGAAGGCAGTTTGAACAGCAGGGCATTTTGGTTATACAGTGAAACCTTCAGGAGTTTCTTTTCGTGCAAGGTAGGTCAATTCAAATATCTGTAGATTTCTTTCATGTTAAAAGAGCAAAGACTCCAGAACTGGCCCCATGGATGTAGCTCTCTTGTACAGTTTTTCCAGTGCCCTTGCTCAGCTTTGTCTACCTCAATCTCATTACACTGAAGTCAGCAAACAATTCCCAATCGCCAATTTGCTTGGGGAATTCCTCTGTTTCCGTAGTGAATTGTCTGCAGACTGTAACTATTAACATTTCCCTAAAAAGCCACAGCTGTTCCAACCCACAAAGCTCTTTGCAAAGAAATATTGGCTCCTACTATTTTCTGCAAAGGTTTTGCATGTTGTCCAGTTGGAGGAATAATTCCTCCTTGGGAATCGTTCTCCCCAAGTTAGTCACATAGAAATTTCAAAGCCATGGCCTTATTTTGACAGCCTGGCCCCTCATTTCCTCTCCCTTTCCAGGGCACCTGCTGGAGGAGGGGTTAACAACCACACAATCAAAGCTCCACTGACTGTAACAAAGAAGCAGGGCTTTGACAGTTGCCCACATCATCTAGACCTCACCTTCTACCTCACAGCATCTCTGCCTCTTTGCTATTACTACTCTTGAAGATATCCCGGTATTCATTCTTCATTAAGCCTCCCTAGAGGGATACTCTGCCCAGAAGAGAGGTCAAAGCAAACTTCCCTTCAGTGTGTAACAGTTTTCCAGTTGCATTACCACCAAAACAAAAAACAAAAAAAATCTGAAAACCCCACAGAGGAAGTTAAGCAATGTAGAGCAGTGGTTTCACTGATCTCTTGGTGCTCTCTGGATGTATAAAACTGTAAAGGAATGGTTGGATGAAGGCCCCGCTTGGGGAGATAAGCATTCCCTTAGCCCCCAACAGGAGTGTGGAAAGTTTAAGATGATGAGACTGGCACTACCTTAAGGAATTCACAGTGTTTTGGCTTGCTCGCTTGGGAAGTTAGATTTGGTCTGGAGAGATTTCTGTCTTGAGGTAGAAGCTAACAAATACAACAGAACTGTATCTGCACTGTCTTGGGGAGTTCTATGGGCTGAACCTGACAAAAACTACACTTATCATCTTCAGCCAACAGGATTGTGCTGACTGATATTTAAGGGAATTGAACTTCAACACATCTGCAGGCACAAAGTTGGGAAATGTTAGCACAGAATACAGAAGCAACACAGTCGAAGTAAGTTACTATCAGATTGAAATAGACATTTCCAATTCCAGTTGTGAGGTAGATCCAAGAGCCATCTGAGGATCATTGCCATTTAAGGATCTATGAGCTAAGACAATCCAAATATTGTTGCAATGCAATTCTCAACATCCTTCACTGCTGACCATGCTAATAGGAACCGTAGTTCAGCAACATCTGGAGGGTCATAGATTTTCATTATGGTCCTAGACTGTTCCTGCTATTTTGTTTACCAGCCTAGCAGGGGAGATAGAATAGCAACAGCAATAGTGACAAAGACAATAGGTACATTACCAAGTTAACTTGGTGTCTTTCCTGGCACCTCACAACAACAGAAAGAAATGATAAAATTAAAGGGAGAGGGAAATCTGACTATTATTTTATTGATTACATTTTTAACCTGCCATTTCTCCAAGTTGATCAGGCAAACATATAAGATTTTCTTTTTCCTAACCCTCATATATCCTGAGAACAATTCTATGCCCTGCATTAGACTGAAAGAGGAAAAAGAACAACAAGAATGTTAATTGATAACAAAATGTCTAGGGCCAACGTTTGTCATCTAAGGTACAAACTTTAGTTAGTGGAGTCCCATGCCTTTTCAACATTAGTATCTACCTTTAGTCAACTTATAATGGTAATTCAGACAGAAAATTCCACAAGTGTTCTCCTCTTTCCTGGGGTAAATTACATAATAAAAATGTAATTATTTGTTCCCTTTTCAGAGTAACCTGAAGTGGTTATTTCATTCTACCTAATAGTAGGACTGATCTACCACATTTTTTGGCCATTGTATAGCTCCAACTCTCCTTTCTTAGAGACTCTGTGGATTTGTTTTGGAGGTGAGGGAGATAACAGAGGGATACATTCGTGCCATTGTATAAAAGAAGATACCATTTCCATTAAACTGAGTAAGTCATCTCTGTGGCTCACCAACCCCATTTTAGCTTGTGCATTGTGGAAATTGAGCTGATGTGATTAATTTAAAGTTCTGTATGTCACATGATCTCAGGAAATCAGGTTAATTCAGTAAACTATGGAAGGGAAGGGACGTTTGATAATCATATACTGTAGATTGGGTCTGTGTGATGCATTTAACCCATGAACAAATAAATCATGGTTTTATTTGCACTGATGAGCCTAATGATGTTACCTAGTCAGATAATGAAATGTCTGCAAGCAAATCACCAAGCTTAGAGAGCACCAAGGACTCCACAAATCATGGTTTGTTTGACCATGGGTTAAATGCATCACACAGACCCAATCTGTAGGATTATCAAAGTTCTTTTCCAATAGAGAAATATGGTACCAGAATGTTTTGCTTTAGTTATTAATAGAGATATTGTAAGGATATACATTAAGTATCTATTTATTAAAATTTAAAATAATTTGCTTGTAAGAAACTTCTTGAATATATTGGCTAAATGATTTTTTTAAAAAAGGCAAAGTGCCATCAGCACTGAAACTCACATGGGATCATTAGTATTTTCATTTTGAATCCAAACTTATATGTACTGATTTAATAATTAACCACAGTAATTAATTAGGGTCCTGAGCCCATTGGAAATACATCTTCCTTAAAGGAAATTAGGTTAATCTTACCAAGCTCATTTAGGTTTCATAGACTGTATTCCAAATGTTTTGACAGTAATAATCTTCTGGGCAGGCATCACTTATATTAGTTAATACTCAGGGCATTCTTCACACTGTGACCAAGATTCAAGACTGAAAAGATGCAACACATTTAGATTTATATCCACCAGGAATGAAGTACAAAGAAGAAACACTTTACTGTAGCCTGTGAACAAGCTGTATGCTGTGAACAAGCTATAAGTAAGGACTTAGTTACTACTTAGTTCATCATCATCTTTCTTCAGGACTTCTGGCTTGGTGGAGATGCTTTTTCTTTGAATTTACATGAAAAAAAGAGGTATTAATAAGCAATTCATTGTTGCTCTTTCCAAAAAGCTACCTTTTTCTGTTTCAACTGTGGCTTGTTTAATGATACTTCCCCAACTGTGTATCCTACAAATGTTCTGGAGTTCAGCTCAGATAATTCCCCATTCAGCATCATTCTAAAGTCAGCAGCTTTATAGGTGTTGAAAATCTACCATACCTGGAGGAAATCAGGTTAAAGACGGTAGTTATAGTTCGCCACCATATGTTTTTGTTTTTAATTGCTGTTAGCCACAATGAGCACTGTAACAGTGTGAAGCAATTAAATTTAAATCTTCTTAAAGGAAATACACTTCATACCAAAATATACATTTCAGTAACTGCCTGAAATAATGCAGTACCACAATTATATACAGTGCATTCAGAAAGTATTCAGACCCCCTTCGCTTTTTTCAATTTTGTTATGTTGCAGGGTGATACTACAATCGTTCAAATTCATTTTTTTCTCATTAATCTACACTCAGTACCCCATAATGACAAAGTGAAAACAGAATTTTAGAAATGTCTGTAAATTTATTAAAAAGGAAAAACTGAAATATCACATTGGCATAAGTATTCAGACCCTTTGCAACAACACTTGAAATTTAGTTCAGGTGCCTCTTGATCATTGCTGAGCTGTTTCTACACCTTGATTGGAATCCACCTGTGGTAAATTAAATTGATTGGACATGATTTGGAAAGGCACACACCTCTCTATAGAAGGCCTCACAGCTGACAATGCATACTGTATCAGAGCAAAAGCCATGAGGTCAAAGGAACTGCCTGCAGAGCTCAGAGACAGGATTACTGCAAGGCACAGATCTGGGGAAGGCTACAAAAACATTTCTGCTGCACTGAAGTTTCCCAAGAGCATAGTGGCCTCCATAATTCTCAAATGGAAGAAGTTGAGCCCAACCAGGACTCTTCCAAGAGCTAGTTGCCTGGCCAACCTGAGCAATCAGGGGAGAAGAGCCATAGTAAGAAAGGTGACCAAGAACCCGATGGTCACTCTGACTGAGCTTCAGAGATCCTGTGTGGAGATGGGACAAAGTTCCAGAAGGACAACCATCACTGCAGCCCTCCACCGATCTGGGCTTTCTGGCAGAGTGGCTAGATGGAAGCCTCTCCTCAGTGCAAAACACATGAAAGCCCGCTTGGAGTTTGCAAAAAAGCACCTGAAGGACTCTCAGACTGTGAGGAACAAGATTCTCTGGTCTGATGAAACCAAGATTGAACTGTTTGGCCTCAATTCTAAATGTTATGTCTGGAGGAAACCAGGCACCGCTCATCACCTGCCCAATACCATCCCAACAGTGAAGTGTGGTGGCAGCATCATGCTGTGGGGGTGTTTTTCAGCAGCAGGGACTGGGAGACTGGTCAGGGTTGAGGGGAAGCTGAATGGAGCAAAGGACAGAGATATCCTCAATGAAAACCTGTTCCACAGTGCTCAGGACCTCAGACTGGGCCAAAGGTTCACCTTCCAACATGACAACGATCCTAAGCACACAGCCAAGACAACACAGGAATGGCTTAGGGACAACTGTGAATGTCCTAGAGTGGCCCAGCCAGAATCCTGACTTGAACCCTATTGAACATCTCTGGAGAGAGCTGAAAATGACTGTCCGCTGAAGGTCCCCATCCAACCTGACTGAGCTTGAGAGGATTTGCAAAGAATGGCAGAAAATCCCCCAATCCAGGTGTGCAAAGCTTGTCGCATCATACTGAAAAAGACTCGAGGCTGTAATTGCTGCCAAAGGTGCTTCAACAAAGTATTGAGTAAAGGGTTTGAATACTTATGCCAATGTGATATTTCAGTTTTTTCTTTTTAATAAATTTACAGACATTTCTAAAATTCTGTTTTCACGTTGTCATTATGGGGTACTGAGTGTAGATTAATGAGCAGAAAATGAATTTGAACTATCAGGCTGCAACATAACAAAATTGAAAAAAGGGAAGGGAGTCTCAATACTTTCCAAATGCACTGTACCTATGTAAGGAAAGGTTATATAGGAACATTTGTATTTACCTTCCTGTCACCCATGGACAGTGGCATGTTAAAATAACCTCTCTCTCTCTACTAATCCTCAGTGATCAGCCTAGGTAAGGATCTTAAAATAACCATAATAGAAAGATTGGCAGTTATGATCAGTACAAGTCTCATTTTCTTTTAAACTAAAGACTTTGTAAAAAATTATCAATCCACACAACCTGCTTTCACCCCCAGAATGTGTAATCCCCATTCCGCTCTCAGAATTGGCCATGCTAGCTAGGAACAGTGACAACTGAAGTCCCAACAAAACTAAAGGATGTGAGAAAATACTGTCTTGTCTCTACAAAGGGAGGTTTGCTTAAGGAAGAAAACTGACCAATTAGAATAGGTATTATATCTTTATGCCACCACTGAGTTTATCAAATTTCCGTTTAAGTGCTGCAGGTACCCAGAGTAATATAGTAGATTCTGATGGAAAATTCTTGTAGAGCAATAAATCCTGATAGAAAAAAAAATATTGGAAAAAAATGACCTTGAATAGTGGAAATATGAGTTTAAATACCTGCTATGTTGTCTGGCACACTTTTGCTCAACATAACCCATCCAAGAGATGGTGGAGGGTCTGTGGAATTGTTTCAGGTCTCTCATTCCAAGCAACTTGTGGGGATGGGTTACCAATGCAAATTGCAAAGCTACTAGAGAAATGAAAGGATTCTGACCTTCTAGGAAATGTTGATACATTTCTTTTAAAAAGAGATGGGCACATCAACAGAGTGTCTGAAATTGAGCATGGTATAGGCAACATTTTTAATTCCCAAGACTGAATGTCAAGTGGGGGTGATGGGTCAGAGGACATACTTACAGACCCTTATAGACAAAACATCTGCTCCCCAGTGTTGATCTTGATGCAACCAAGATTTACTTAGTAAATCTGATGATCCGTAAGGTGCCAGGAAATCTTTTGGTTTTGGCTACAAGCAAACGACACGGTCACCATTCTGGAAAGTATCTGTGAGCTAATGGAATTCTTGATGGAAGACAATGATGCAAGTTGCTAGAACTGCGCTGTGGGCCATGTTCCACGCACCATTTTCATATTCTACTTGCCTTGTGTGTATTTTATTTACCTGGTATTGAAAACAAAAAGATGAGACTTCATTGAAATAATCATAAAACTATTTTTCCTATACTAACGACAGCTTTGGGGCATGTTTCTATGGAAACCATTTTCCTTATGTGCTTTTCTATAGTTAAAGGTCTCACATGGACCTTCTTTCTATGTCTTGCCTGTATAAACTGCAGATTCTGTACACTGATCTCTAACACAGATCAGCTGAGTCTCCTGAAATGTGTCAGAAAACATTATCAGGAGACAAACACCCGTTATTGCAGATTCCCATAAATTTATAGCTAATCAGGTCCTTAGTGGCAAGTTGGCAACTGAAGTAGAAGCAGTGCATGAGGAGTTTTTATTATTATAGAGGTCATTTTCTTATCCTAAGCGGCAAAGCAAAGGTAGCTATGAATTAACCTATTTTACAAGATTTAAATGTATTTGTGCTGAATAATTTAAACAGAGCACATGGACTGTCTCCTGCTATTTAGCTGAAAAATACCCTAAACTTTGTTGGCATAAATGGAGTGTGAATAATCTGATTTTGATTGTGCAATTAAAATGTAATCCATAATGGCTGCTAATCTTCAATTAAACTTTTGCTAGAAAGATATGGTAAAACAACAACCGTAAAAACTAAATACAGAGTTACCAAAATACTTGCATGGATAAAGTTACTGATTTCAAGTTTACTATTTTCTCATTTTTAAAAATGCACATGGTTTATTTTTGTAACCTTTTCAAATGTATGCGCAGATGTCATAATATATTTAATAATTTGGATTCTAGCCATGAGAAGGAAACAGAAAGATAGGACATTTCAAGGAATGGTTCTTCTCTGGTAAATGTTTCAGCTAATATAGGTTAACTTTATCTAATAGGTACACAGAAGTTGCTAATGGACGTTCCAGCCAATTAAATAATTTTTATGGATTAATTAGTTGATAAAATTCTCCAATATATTTAAATCAATTTGCAGCTTTATCAAAACATGAATGTCAAATCTTTTCTGAGATTTTTTTAAAAAACCAAATTATTTAATATTTTTTTAATTTCTTTTTACACTAACATAAGAAAACCAAAATAGTCCCCCTACATAATATCTTTGATTATTGATTAAAGTTTTCCTTTACCATTAATCTACAAAAAGCTTCAATTAATTAATATTCTAGTTAAGGCAGCAGTACTTTAGTTTTACCTGGGATATGTCCTAGTGAACTGAGTGGTGCTCAAATCTGAGTAAAATTACACTGTAAGATTATAATCTTCTGCACACTTTTATGGAAATAATCATCACTGAACATACTGTTGGGTTGACTGCTCTGTTGCATAAATACAGTAAAACCTCAATTTAATGGACCATTAGAGGGGGAAAGGTGCCGGTTAAATCCCAATGTCTGTTAAATTCAAATTGATGTAATTTAAGTGATTTGTGTAATTACATCATTTACATCAATCTATGTCATATGTGCTATGCAACTTATGTAAAATATGTATCAATCCATCTGATGTAAAAGTGTCAATTATATAATTATGTAAATGTTGCACACTGATGCAAATTACATTAATTACCTCAATTACCTGGACAGACTTTGAAAACAGATTTGCCTATTATTTTAAGGATGAAGTCTGAACACAAATTTGGTCCATTGCATCAGTCCTCTGAGCTGAAGTTTAAATGTACTGTTTAGACAATGAGCTGCTGTAATTCCTAAAAACAATCAATCTCTCTATGTGTATGTATATGTGGGTATGTGTACATACATTAAAAAGTCCTTTATTTATTCCTCCCTGGAAAAGCACATAATTTTAAAAGTTGCAAACATGGATACATGCATACGTATATAATTTTCTTTAGAATTCTACAGAATAAAAAATATTTATTTATTAATTAAATTTATATGCCACCCATCTCCCCCAGAGATTGTTGGCAAATATTGTTGGCATCACTCAGTACAGTGCAGTTGTTCCAGAATCTGGTGATCTAAGTGCAAAACATTACTTGTCATTTTGAGGCCTATTTTGAAGGGAAAATATGGTAGATTCTACACAATTAATTCATGTTCAATCAATTCTACTTATTCCGGCCTTTAGCCAGCAAATAAAACAGAAATAAAAGGGGGGGGGGAGAGTGAAAATAGACAAATACAAAAAGCATATACAATAACCCATCTTAAATCTTACTATGGATCCCCTGCCAAAGCCTTGAAGCTAGATAACACACTTTGCAACATTGTAGGTTGTCTCCTTATCAGCAAGCAAAAATTTAACATAGAAACTGTCTGACTGTCCAGGGATTGCTGCTAGAAGGGGAAGAATAAGATTTTGATGCAACGTCACATAAAACCTGCAATATTAAAAAAAAAAACGTGCCATTGATTCTACCTCCTGTTTGCCACAAGGACAGACACAGTGAGCCATGGAAGGTTGGCCGTATCTCCCCTGTGAAAGAACAGAAGGAAGGTCATGCAGTAAGCCATGTTAAAAGTCCAACAGTAGTTTGAGTAGGTCAGGGAGTAAATCTAGAGAGCCATACCTCTTGGATTGTTTTTGGTAACCTACAAAAACTGGGCAGTCAGTTCAAATTATACTGCAGCTCAATTTCAATCTTTGGGCAATCAGATTTTTAGTCAGAGACCAACCAAGGTTCCATAAAATGGTCTGGGAAAGGCCACATGAAAGGAGATTTTGCTTGCGGGATTTCTTCCAGGTGGATTGGAAAATATCACTGAAAAAAGAGTAGAGCAGCCCAGGGGGCTGACAGATAAGTTTAAGCCACGATTTAAATATTACTATCCCGACTCTTGTCTCTGCTCAGATCAGCACTGCTTCTAGCTGCACTGGAAATGCATTTGGGAGTACTAAATATAGAATTAAGGAATTTGGATTGAACAGATTCCAGCAGACTAAAGTTAGAACATGAACCAATAGCTGCTCCAATTAAGAGTGTTACCAAAGCCTTTTCCTGGTAAATGTCTGATTTCTAAACTACCGGTTGAGAGGATCTCTTCAAGTTCCTCTCTCAGGCAGCTCACCTTCCTGTTTCTTATCAGCAGTCTTAGAAGGCAGACATTGTTATATTCCTATGGAGACTGGACTTGTCCTTGTTTTGCAGGGGAAACTGAGACTTTAACATATGTTTTGTTGTGTTGGCAAGATTTACTTCAGCTCAGTATTTGCAGTTCTAGAATATCATATATAGATCTTTAACTCAGATTGTGAATCTTTTCCTTCAGTTATTTTAATCACTCTATGGACATCCATATTATAGCCAGTGAAACTGACATAACTTGATTCCCCAATTTTATTTTTTTTAAATTGAAGCAGAGGACATTTTAAAAAGTGCTTTAATTATTCCTTGTGAGCAAAAAAAACAGGCCAGCAGCACATGATTGCAGCTAGTCTCCTCTCAACTGGTAGATGCAATTACTGGTAAATTTTTGCCAGCAAGCAAGGAATGTGACGTCCTTCCGCAGCGTAGGGCCATGTGCAGCGATGTCATTATGCAAGCCCCATCCCACAGTGTGTCACAATGCAGGCCTGTAAAGGAGGAGCTTGCAGAGTAGGGTCCCTTCGGGGTGGGCCCCAACCTGCATCACTCTATTATGCCAGCAAATATGCAAAAGCATTTTAGAAGAAGTTTAAAAATTAAGCAGTGGTGCCAATTCATTTATCGTAGGATGACAAAAGCAGTGGGGATTCATGTTGCTTTTAAACTGATTCGGAATGTTATGTTCAACGTCTGGTACTACTCCTTAGCGTAGCTTTGTAAAAATTATTGCAGCAAACAAAGAACAGAAAAAAGAACTGAGTTTGTCACATATACTATACACTAGATCAGTGTTTCTCAAGCTCAGCAACTTTAAGATGTATGGACTTCAACTCCCCAAATTCCCCAGCCAGCATGCACTAGATAGTATATATACATACTACCATGCAACCTTGATGCAAGGGTTGTGTGTGGTCTCCCAAAGCCTTGAGCATGGCGCCCAGAGTCCCTTCAAAAGCTGTTTCCAAAGTATAACTTTCAATGTGACAGAAGAGGACAAATTATTAAATATATGCACCTTAATTATATAACATAATTAAATCAAATCTAACTTGCCTAGTTCCACCCGTTTCTTGTTCTGGCGCTGCCCATTTTTTATGAGGGGCCGTTCTTTGGAATGTGGCCCAACCTGACTATACCCCCAAATGATGGCGAGAACTGTATTTCCAAACATAGCAATAGGGCTTTCACTCTGCTCTGGCCTACCAGGCTTGAGTTAAATTGTAAATAGCTCAGGAATGAAAAGCGGTAGTAGCAGTGAAAATAATTAAACAAAGCTATAACCCATTTCCAGCTTTAGTCTAAATGAAGCGAGAGGTTCTATTCATGGGCGAAGCAGTGAACTTCATTAGTTTCAGGCAAGGGTTAAGGTTTCCAAAGAAATCCTCATAACCTGTAGTAAGACCCAGAGCACACAAGGATGGGCTGTTATAAGAGATGTTCCTGCACCATGCTACGTTCTGCTTGGCCCTTATGCACAGGAAGTTTATTAAATTGTTTTATTACTTTTGCATACTACCATAATCAGCAAAGATGTCTGGCAGTTAACATAACAAAGACATAAAAAGCAATAAACAACATAAAGATAAAACTCATGAAACAGTCAACATCACAAACTACAGATATTACAACATTATCATCCTCCGTAAGTTCTTTAAAAAGTTGAGTTTTGACCATTTTCTGAAACAGCATTAGGGTGGATGCCAAGCTAGGTTCTGTGGGGGAGACTAAGTCATTACAGTCCCAATCTCCAATCAGTTCTGGTTACAAAAGCCTGGCTGTTCAGGAGCATCAGCCTATTTCCAAGATTACTCTAGACCTTTCCATATTTGCATATACCCTCTCCATATTTGCAGTTCTTTGTTTCTGTATCCACTGGCTCTCTTATCGAGGTAGCAGTTTCCCCCAGGCTATGTGGTTGGGACAATGGTTCCTGACCTGGATCCCAGGTGAAAATAAGGGAACTCGCCTCACTACTGATGCTCGGGCCTGGCTTTTCAGTGTTTAGTCTTAGAAGATGCCCATCTTGTTCTCATCTGAACGTGATTCATAAGCCAGGGGCATGACACTGTCCGAAAGTATTTAACTTATCCAGACTTGAGCAACCAAATCATTAGAAATAATGGTCCAAAGAAACAAATAGATTCTACCTGCTGAATCATTTTCATCGTCCCACAAAGCTATTTTAAGCTCATTTACATACAGGCCAGCCAACTGTTTTCCCGTAATTTGATGCATGGAATGCCCAAATTGGACTGTTATTGACAGAGTTACCACCGTAAAGAGGAAACACAGCCAGATCCCTTCAAGAAGGTACAAGATATAAAGCACATGTTAGAAATAGCGTGTACGTCCAAATGGAAAAATAAGCACCAGTTGTGTACGAACTATCACGTTCAATAATGTGAAGGTACAAAGTTTACAAAACAAAGTCAGCATCTGGTATCATGGGCACATAAAGAGTATAAGCAAATCATTAGCTAAAATGGCAGCCTCAGGGAGCAGATCATTTCACATCATTCTTGAAACAGGTGAATCATGAGAGTCTGTATTTGATTTCACAGAATAAGGGATTCCTCCTAGTCAGAAGTACATTTAGAGGGAAAGAGGTCTCTTAAGAGTTTGACTAGCTTGTAGCCATTTTGTCTATTGATTATCACACACACAAAACTTGGAGCTGAAGGGTTGGACCTCAAGCATCCTTGTTGACAGTAGCATATGTATATCCTTCTTGTCCTTGATAATCAATCGCTGTCTGACATGATCAGTGTTTTTGACATTTGGAGTATATACAATCTGCATGCAAATCTCTTGGCATCTGAGAAAAACGGTACCTATCTCATCCATTTTGGATGTCATAGAGGTCTTTTTCTTGTCATAGTTTATGGACAAATTGGGAATATCTGTGTGTGTGTGTGTCAAAGCCCCATTCCTTGTTACCTGCATCAAGCATAAAATGCATGTACAAGAGGAGTAGGGCTTTAATTGTTTGGTCATTGTCACCATCTTGTCTTCTTGGAACCTTCCCTCTCTTCCCATGGATGCCCCTAGAACAAATGAAGCTTAAAAGATCTTCTGGATAGAAGAATACATGACAATGGTGTACCATAGATGGCATCCAATTTCTTGCTATTTGGGGCAACATCTCTGTTGTATTTGGTTTATGTTCAGCAACCACAGAAGCAACATTTCTGTGAATATAATTACTAATTGGTTATAACCTCACACAACTGCCTCACAATAAGGAAGGCTGTTTTGAATAATCTTCAGCATCTTTCACCTGAAGATGGGGAAGGGTTTTTTGTGTGTGTGTGTGTGTCCTCCCTTGTTTTATTTATCTAGTTCTGTCCTAGCTTTCTTCCAAGAGCTCAAGGGAATCTATATAGCACTCCCATCTCCATTCTTTCCCTGTAACATCCATGAGGAAGGGCACAATCACAAATGTGCTGCACGTGCATTACCAGACATTGTGACACAGGTATGTAATCATCGTGTTCCTTGAGGATATTGTACATGTGTCATTTTGATGTCTTTATGATTTGTCACGAGCACCATTGCCTGTGAAGTAGATTGGCATGACAGATAGCACCTGGCTCAAAGTTACTCAGCTTTCACAGCCAAGAGTGGACCTAAAACAATGTCACTAGAACCAAACTCAGCTTGCCACTGCACTTGATGGGACTACGATTATTTTGCATTCAGTAACAACATTATCAACATATATTGCATCCAGAAGAATATTATGTGGAAAACTACCTACAGTAAACACAATTGTCATCTGTGACAATGAATATAATTCACACCTGAGTTAGGTGTACCTAGATCTATCAATAAATTATCATGCTGGGCCTTTCCTAACCCACTCTTGGACTGTGAACAGTCTTTATAAAATAAACTCCAAAATCAACAATCAAAAGAGACATCCACTCTAGTTACATTGTCAGCAAATGGTGTGCTAGAGAAAGGAAGAAGTCATTGGGGTACTCACCAAAAGTCCAACACGCCTGACCCTTCCTTTGTCTTGAATGAGTGTTCAATAAGGTTGTAGCATGTTCAACTTGGATCATTATTCTCAAAATGTTCTCAAAAGCAGCCCAAGTCATACTAAACAATAATGTGACCTTGAAAATTGCATTTAATGTCATGTTTGAGGATTACATCCATTCGCTTCAGCATTATCACATTATGTAGATGGATCTGGACTGGATGTTTTTAGCATACCAAAACTATATAAGTCAAAAATTGTTATGAGTCTGTTACAATCCAGTTTTAGCCCTGAGCTCATGTTTGCACAATTCTTTTGAACCCATTGGCATTGTAACAACAGGATTATCACCAAATTAATTGTATGAGCTCTTAACTATGAGGAAAGCTGTTTGTGTGAAGAGTTACACCCGAAGAAGTACATTTACTGTAGAAAACATGTATAAAGAAAGATGAATAGGAGGTACTGACTTGGTCTTTATTGAATTTGGCTTGGTATTTATTGAGTTTGTGTGTATGCGAAACAGATTAGTCTGCAGCTATGGTTATTGTACTTCCTATTCAGCCTTTAGTTTTTCAAATAATTGCACATTATTGCAAAAGATATCATAAATCTCTAGTATCTAAACAAGGGGGCCACAACCATGTGATCAGATGTGACATTAAAAAGGGGTGGGGTTTTGATTGAGATCATGGCCACCATTTTGACTACCCCAGACAATGTAATATAACTTTCATTCCTGCTTACATCCAGCTCTTCAGCTTTTGTGAGCTGCCAGCATGGCTTACAAAGGGTTTTTTACTGACCCTAATAATTCTTTGACCATTTGCCTGGAACCTTTTGACTCAGTCTCTGTGGGTAGCTGCCAAAATGACAGCAAAGTTACATGTAGATAAGAAGCTACTATTTCTTGTATTTGGGATCTTGAATTTTCAGTAGAGATCTTCAAGGGAACATACTTGTTTCTGGATAATTTGGTTTCGGACAAAGATACAGGGTGCTTTAAACCCTGGGTCCAGCTTACCTGCAATAATACTTTCAGTATGCTCTGCCTCCCCCTCCCCACTCACTGAGGTCATCTAAAGAGATATGCCTACCATCGCCAGCAATGAGGTTTGAGCCTCTTTTGCACTGGCCTCGGCTCCTTGGAGTTCACTTCCTGCTGAGTCAAGGCAGCTAATGCCTTCACTCATTTTTTAAAAGTCTTCACCCTGTCTCTTTGGACATGTTATGAATTATTATTCATTTTTGATGTTCTTAAGTTCAACGTTTAAACTTTGGCAGTTTATAAAGTGTTATTAATAAGAGCAATACAGGATGCATCATAATACAGGACAGTACAAATATAGTCTAAAGCAGCTGGTTGGGGAATTCTGGAAGTTGAAGTCCACATATCTTAAAGTTGCTAAGGTTGAGAAACACTGGTCTAAAGCATTACCAAACTATGACTTTGATACTAAGAACCAAAACACTGTATTAGAGTTTGTCTCTGCATGGTAGGGGATAGCATTGTGTGTACCTTCAGCCCGCCTTGTTCTTTAACCTTTCCACTGCCAAAGATATTGCCATGGAGGAGGGAACTTCTTTGCTTTTCAAATAGGTTAGTCCTGGTTACAGAGATAAAAAATTTAAATGCAGTAATATTTGTAAGCTTGGGCATTTGTAGAGGGGGCAAGTGGTGACATATGGGTTATTGCATCATCACAGAAATGATGCAGCTTACACACTTGTATCAGGTACATAATTGCATCCTTTGTGTGATGATGTCACAACACACAGGTTGTCATCTAGGCATCACTGTGACTTGGTATGGATTCCTCTGTTTGTAAATGTGTCTTAGCCTTGGTCTTTTTTTCAACTATTTTTGTCAAGATCACTATTAACTGGCTGGAGCTGCTGAGAGTTTTAGTAAAATTGGATGCTTGGACACTTACATGCTCTGCACTCCTGTTCTCTAACCTATACTGTTTGTTTCCAACTGCTGTACAATTAAAAAAAAAAAGCCCCAACACCTAAGATATAAGAAATCTAATTTAAATAAGATTCATTCCTAACAGATTTTGCTTCTAACTCCCAAATTCCTACAAATTATATATTCACCATTCATTTGAATTAAAGAAAAATACACACACATGTATAGAATATATCTGCAAAGGTAAAGCTGGACCATCAGGAAGGTGGAATGAAGACAAACTGATATATTTGGATTGTGGTGCTGGAGGAAATGAGAATTCTTGAGACCGGAAAAGAACAAATTGTTCAGTGCACAATGAAGCAAAACCAGACACACCAATAACAAAGCCAAAGTTTAAATATTTGGGACAGCTTATGTCAAGAAGAGGGGGACATGGTGGCGCAGCGGCTTAATGACGCTGAAAGTTGCCGGCCAGAAATGGTTGACGCTTCAGCGGTTCGAGTCCAGCCTTCGTGTTAAACAGGGTGAGCTCCTGTTTCCTCCCCAGTTCCTGTCAACCCAACAGGTCGAAAACTCACATGAGTAGATAAATGGGTACTCTCACTCTGGTGGGAGGAAAAATGCTGGCGGCGCCTTGCAAAAAGGAGTTGGGAGCAGTTGCCAGTAAGCGCAAAAAAAAAACTGCGCGCCCAAAAAGGGCGCGAAGCAACGGAAACCCCGCCTCCTGCGCTCGCCAGCTGGGCTCTGCTCTAGGAAGGAGGCTCTGGCAAACCACTTCTGAAAAACAATTGCCTTGAAAACTGCAAGGACTCGTCCAAGCAGTCACTGCAGGGTCAGCAATGACTGAGCGCAGACAAAAAAAAAAAAAAAATGTCAAGAAGAGCTTGATGCCTGGAAAAATCAAAGAGATTTCAAAAACAGGCTGAGAGGAGACAAGATCGCTAAATGCTATCACTGATGACACAAGCAGGAGTTTACAAGCACTCCTATAAGGAGTTATTGGCAGACAAGCCTGGTGAAGTGATGTTGATTGGAAGCAAATCAACTACTGAACATCATCACTACCTTAAAGTTGAGTTTGGCTCCTGGTGATTTTAGGGACATGTCCCTCCAATGTTGTTGGCAACAGTGTGCATGAAACAAAATTTAATACTCTTTGTGTGATTACTGGCATTGTTAGTAGTAGTAGGAGCATAATTTTGATACAAAATTGAGTTTTCTGAGTTTCACAGCTACCTACCTGGGGTGGGGGGAGAAACTATATTAATGGTTTATTTACATGAGGTTATGACATCAAAACAGTTTAAATCAGGAGCTGAGAGGAGATGAAAGCTGTTTGTGTGACCAAGGGGACACATTTGGATTATCATGACATCACATCTCTGCTTTAAACTGCCAGCAGGGAACACAGTAAAGAAAAAACAGGGACGTGCTTGATCTAGTTCTCCAGGGAAATGCACTATATGTGATGAAAACGCAGAGCCTAAGTCAGAGACTCTCAGCTATTTGATGTATCCCAGGAAATGTAGAAAGAAAATAGGCATACTGGAAAGCAGAGGGAGAATCTAGTTTCATATGCCAGCCTTCGTGCAATGGCAAATGGCTAGTAGATACATATGTGGTAGATGCAAGTTCAATGTGAATAAACAAAAAGACAAGAGACTTTGGGAGGTGTGAGTAACCTCCCCTTTTGGTCACAATAGAGTCTCCACGATGGCCTTTTCTATTCCAGAGGTTTCTCTCTCCATTAGTGCTGTGTTTCCTACCACCTTTCTCCTCCATACCCTTGAAACCAACAAGGAAGAGGAGAAGAAAGCTTGGCTATTTCATTGGGGAAGAGCAGGGGGACATGTTGTACAATGCCATTTTAACAGTACTCTTCATCTTTAGAAGAATAGTACTGAGAAGAGAAGAGAAGAGAAGAGAAGAGAAGAGAAGAGAAGAGAAGAGAAGAGAAGAGAAGAGAAGAGAAGAGAAGAGAAGAGAAGAGAAGAGAAGTCTTCAACTTTTGCTTTTCCTCGTTGCAGTGTCCATAAAATAATGAAATATTTTATTTCATTCATTCATTCATTCATTCATTCAATTTGTATGGCTGCCCATCTCAATAAATGACTCTGGATAGCAAACAATATTAAAACAAATTAAAATAAATTAAAATAGCAAACAATATTAAATTAAAAACAATTCCAACCACAAATTCAAAAATTAAAATACACCTAGGAAGGTGTCACAACCGACAGCTGCTAGCAGAGTCAGGAGATGGGACCCTTCATCCACTCAGGGCCCCAGGCCCAGAACCAGGTTGTTACGGTCTTACGAAAGGCCAGCAGAGCTGGGGCCATCCTGACCTCCAGAGGGGGAATGTTCCATGGGGCGGGTGCTATGGCAGAAAAGGCACATCTCCTGGGCCCCACCAACTGGCATTCCTCAGCCAACGGGGCCTGGCGCATGCCCATCCTGCCAGACTGGATTGGGCAGGTAGAAACAACTGGGCTTTTGGCTTATATGCCAGTTTCCTTGTATTTGTCAGTTTCAATCACTTGCCCCTGAAGAAAAACACAGGTCAATTTATGTTGTTCTGCTGTACAGGATCTTGCTAGTTGTACAATCAGGACAGTTTGTCTCCCTCCTCACCAAGGCTATTTTGCTTTGGTGCCTGTGTTTATGTCACTTTATTTTCAAGTGGGAGGTGTCCAAATGGGGTGCAAGAGGAGGAGCAAGCAAACCAACCTAGAAAACTCCTGAAGTTATACCCTCCTCTCATCCTGGAGTGTCCCACTTTTCCCTGCTGGCTGGTGACACCCCAGAAGAGACTGGCAGCAAAGCCATGGGAGACAGCCACTCACCTTTGCTTTATAGGAGCACTCAGTTCTTAATCCCAAATTATGGATTTGGAGAGTTGTCCGGGGCACCTATAAACCCTGTAAATCAATAAACAAACTGGCACTCTCACCAAAACATTGACAGGGATGGGAATTTTGGGACTGGCAACAGAGCTGTAATAGTGCTTTCACTTAATAGTGAGGAAGTCGTGGAACAGGCGGCACTCCCCACCTCTGCTCACCTGTCCAGCTCTTATCCGCATTTCACGCTCCCGGGTGAGGAATTAGAGGGAAACCCCCACTTTTCATCCCCCCCGGATTAGGCACTGGCAAACCGCAGCGCCACCCCAGGAACGCGAGGCGAAGCTCTCCGCCGCCAGGCCCCGGAAGGAGAAGGGCAGCGGGACCTTTGGGAAAGGCGACGAGACGGAGTTTCCATCACGAGCAGAGGCATTTCGGGGGCATTTTGAAACGAGGGAGGCCTCAAGAGAAAGTGGCCCGGGGCACTTTCCAGCGACTGCCCTCCAAAAGCCTGCTCGGGGAGAGGTCCTTCGGCTGCCCTGGAAGAGCCGGCGAGCTTCCTCGGTTCATTCGCCGGCAAAGGCATTTGGAGAAAAATTCGCCCGGCGTTTCCCAGGGAGCGTCTCGCGGCGGAGGCGGATCGATGCCATTGTGCCCACGAACACCTGGCGGCGGCCCGGATGGCCACGCGTGGAACTCGCTAGGCGCAGGGCGACGAAGCCCCACGTTTGAATCGGATTGAAACCGCGCTCTTGCTTTTCGAGTCCCAACGCTGTTGCGTACTTGCTATCCTAGAGATTGTAAAGCTGGGTTCCTCAACCTCGGCAACCTTGCTTGCTGGCTGGGGAATTCTGGGAGTTGAAGTCCACCCGTCTTAAAGTTGCCAAGGTTGAGGAACCCTGTTGTAAAGCAAAGGCCTGGAGGCGGGGAGATACTCCGGGCAGACCTGAATGCCAACGACTCTGCAGGCTTGATTGTAGTTCAAAAAAAAAAAGACTATTGCAATCCTTAACTAGGAAATACATTTCAATGAAGTGTAAGATGTTTATGTTCTATATGGATATGAAGTAGATGAGCAGAGCATTTTTTAAATATATAAAATATCTCAAAAGTGTTTCAGAATTGCTATTCTGGCAATGCAGCTCTAACTATAGAAGCAGTGTCTACTCGGAAGTAATTACTTGTCCAAGATCAAATGTTTAACAATTACTACTGGCTGTCTGGATTTTGGCAATGAGATATAACAGCCTAGTATAGCACCCTCGGCCAGCATAACCAGCGTCTAAGACTAATAATTGTTCAATATATCTAAAGACAGCAATTCTTTATTAGCATGGAAAACCTAATGTATAGAGGTGAACATATTTCTGCCTACAAGAATGTAGTAATGATAAGCAAGGTTCCTTATTTATTGACATGGAAGTGATATTTAATTGAATCAGTGGAACGCAATAGGGCATTGGAATCAATGGGGGCAAAGCTGTGATGTAACTAAGGTCTGTTGCTTTTAATGAGACTTATCTGAAGTTGATCAGGGCGGTTGTCCCCATGTGTTTGAGGCTAAAAAGAAGAGAGAACTGGGACGGGTTTAGAATTTTGTAAATTTTGGACCTAGAATCCTCACTTTCTTTTCTGAAAGAGAAAAGGAAATTTATATAAAATAAATAAATAAATCCAGTGGCATGATTTCTTCAAACCTGCTGCCCCTTTCACCCTGTCCAAATTGAATTCCGACTTAATGAGAAGAAATTCCATTTTATTTCAGTGCAGTATGGATCAGAAAATAATATTCAGGGAGACACCTCGATTAAAATTATATTCTCTCTTAAAAAGAGTCTAGATATTTCATAAGCAGTACTAAACTTCAGTGGTCAATATTTTACTAGTAACGTGATGAGGATTATAAAGTAATAAAGGCTACCATCCTAACAATCATACTGGTGAGGAAGCCAGGTTCGTTGAATCTATTTGCTCTTACTTCTGAGTTACTAAGCATAGGATGCACCACAAGAACCTGATCCTAGATGCACCTTCGGATAACTCCCAAACCCATTCACCAGTGCATAAATCGCATTCAGTTCACTGGGGCTTTTGAATAGATATGGATAGGATTGCATTGGGATTGTGCACAGGAACGGGTTGTACTCCCTAATCTCATCCAACCCCGGCCAGCCCAGTTTTTTATATAGGCAAATTCTTCCTAGTCAATCCTCCAAGGAAATAGACAAAGCAGAAGCCACCCCCAGTAGGACAGGCTAAAAATCTCCTACAGTATTCGACTGTTTGCATTAAGAAGTCTTTTGGAAACATTTTCTGTCCTAATAGTGGTGAATCTTCCTTTCTGAACTCCAAGATCAGCTGACTTAAAGTGGCAGAAGGTTTGCCTGGTTAAAATAGGGGGATCCATCGCTTAATTCCAATCCCTCTAGCACTTTTAGGCAAGCAGGAGATGGAGAACTCCGGGGCATCCTGGCTAAAAATTAGAGTAGCAGCTGGCTGTAGGATAATCTAAGAGCCAAAAAATCTATCCTGTTAACTAATATTCCAGGGCAATGAGACCCGGAACGACTCAGGACTTGAGGGGTGCTCCCACGCCTGGTGTCAAGACTTCACGAACATGAAGTGCTGTTTCTCTTATTTCACTCACCGTTGTGCGCAAGAGCTCCATAAAGTTCCATGACCCAAATGATGCGGCTTCTCACAGAAGTAAGCTTCATTGAATCTAATAAAGCTTACTTCCACCACCTTTGGCAGATTGACTTGGAAGGAAGCCCCCCTATGCTCAGTGGAACCTATTCCTACCCAGACAAGAACCGGCTTCTTTAAATCTTCTCCACCCCGAAGAGAAGGAGAGAGATCCAATCCTATATTGTACTTAGTGGTCCTTTCCTCTGAATAGATCCATACACCTAACTAATAGTATACCGGTGGAAAACTGGTCAGCCCCTCTCCTCAGTTCCTAAAAATACAGTTCCAAGGGAACTCAGGATCCCCCAGAACGAATGGGACCACTTGCTTCCAATAAAAAAGCAGGATTGGGATCTTAAGAGATTGCCTTGGGTTTCCTTTTCATGCCTGAGTTTTATATTTCTTAATTCTTCTATCATCCAGAGGACCCTTCAGGTTCTCATTCACTTGCCATAATTTCAACTCTGAAAAGCCTCGCCCCTGAACTTTTTAACAGCACCACCCCTTCACCTGGCAGAGGTACGGAAATCCTTGGGTTAAAGGACAGAAAAGAAGGTACAAAAGATCGAATAGAATTCTGAGCGCCATTCCCGATTCTAAAAGGAGCCGGACAGATTTTCGATACGAAGACCGCGTTCGGCTGACTTCTTCACCCCTCGCCCCAAAAGAAAAGAGCTGTTCTCTCCTGGTTGAACTCAGTTCCGAGGCAAAGAAGCCCCTCACTGATTCAAACTACCTACCTTCTAATTTCAAGGCAGTTTGCTTTAAAAAAACTAAAACACCCTAACAAGATCATTCAATGCCTACACCTCGTCTGGTGGCATTGATTGGTGAATGGTTAGTTCTTCTGTGAAATACAGCTATTTGCCGGTATGTGTGTGTGTGTGTGGAGGGTCAAACCGGCAAGCCAGCAAATCGCTTAATGCCCAAGTATGCGTGTATGGGGGTGGGGAAGGGAACTCCCGGAGCATCTTGAAAAATTCAGCGTACAATTAAGTTTCTTTAAAAATCGAATTCAGCCCCCCCCCCCGAGAAAGTTGTTTCTTGTTCCTGGTGGGTGCTGCGCTTGAAAGAGCGGAAGCTTATATGTGGCACCCTTCAAGATGGAACTTATCTAGAAATTACTCCAGCGAAAAAGGAGTGAGAAAGGGTTAAACAAAAATGGATTCAATGAATATCTGGGATGATCTTCACCCGGTAGCCTATTCGGATCATGGTTTTTACTTCATCCGAAAAAGCAGGAATGGAAAGGAAAATGTCCACTTTTTCCTTCTTCTGCAGCAGTTCTACACAAGTGAAGTGATTGTGCATTAAGATGCTTGTCTGTGTAAAGGGGTTATTAGTTGAAAAATGACGTATTTTTAGAAGATGATTTAAGATGTTTATCTTTGCAAAGGTCTCTTCAGATGCTGCCGGAATCCTGAAAAATCTCACCCAGCTCCCTACTTGGAAAGTCCTTCACTTCCAATATCTAAGGGTTAAAGACCACCTCCAGCTATTCAGAGAGGGCTCTGAGGATGCCTTGAAGTTAAAAGCATTTTTTCTGGCTCAGTCCATCTCAAATTCATGTCTAGTTAGGTGGACAAAGCCCTATTAGGAGATGAGATGATGGGCTTCTATGTAGTCAGTCAACCTGTCAAACCCATTTCACATGTCAAGCAACAGAGTCCTGCTTTATGAATCTTAAACTGGCTAAATTGTTAAACTATAGTGTGATCTGGTTTGACTTCAGCATACTGTAGTAGAAGCCCAGGAGTTCTGACATGTAAACATCATTTGTGGGTTAGGGATGGGTGTTAACTCAATTATGGTTTACTTAAACCTCAGTTAAGAAAACTATGGCTTAGTCTGTGAGAACCAGGTCTATTTTAAGTGGGTTTTAAATCATATCACACTCTTGAAAGCAGCTTTGTATAAATAATTATCACCCAGGAGAAGAAAGAAAAGAGTACTCTGTCATTTTGAGATTTATTTCAGAAATATAGTTAACATTCTTTCTGGCAACAAGAAGTGAAGAAGCAGCTATGGTAACCACCAAACTGGTTTGCTTAAACTTGGTTTGGATGTTGAGCAAAATCATTATTTTCCAGGCCTAACATTCTACAGAGAACCAAAATGCTGCAGCCATGCCAGCATTCCAAAGAGCTCTCACCTAGGCCAGTCAAAATCTTTGGAGAGGAGCCATTTCCAGTCCTGCTGCTTCTAGCATAAAGAGACCATCTGCAGGACTGAACCCTAAAAACCGGGCCAGTTGGGTCATGAGAAAGGGAGAATCAAAGGTTGGAGGTGGTTTGGGGAGCAAAAAAAGCTGCTGTGCCTTCTGGCAATGGAACTGGAGCTCCACAGGAGTGTGGACTGTCCTTTCCACTCATACAGTTAATTAAAGCTTTTTATTCCAGAGATTATTATGAACTATTTGTGCACGTATGAACACTGACGTCTCTCTGTTCTACAAATGTACCTCCTGGCGGAATTGCATGAAGGGAAGGAAGAGAAGGAAGGAAGGTGATGTGGATGATAACAACTGTGTGTCATGCCTATTGTGGTGGTTTTGCCTCCTGCAAAGATGGGTGTGGTGCATGAGGCTGTACTGCTGCCCTCCAGACACACAGGTAGCAATCAACTTCTAGCAGGCTTTTTTCATAGCTTGTCACCCATCAAAGTTGCATGGAAAAACATAAGGAAACCTGTTGTCCCAATGTTAAAACTCCAAAGCTTGTGTCAAGGGCCCATGGGGTTAGTGTAAATGGGTTGTTCATGGTTAAAAGGACAGGTTGGGCAAAGAAGACAGGGAAGGGCTGTGCTTTCATATCCTTTCCTGGAAACAGAAGGATTGACTGCCACTGAGAAATATTTCTGATCCCCACCATCCTTCTAGTAGCAAGAGCAATACATCCTGCCTGCATTTTTTTTTTCTTTCAGTTAAGGCTCAGTCAAGAAAAGGGTGCCTTTCAATCTGTGTAAATTATTCTGTTCTTCCTAACATTGGAAAGAGGGGAAGGGGATTCTTAATGAGGATTCATCCACTGAATAAGGAACTCTCCCGAATGCAATAGTTGCGTGTGTAATCAGAACTTTAACTGCCATTTCTGTGAACTGAAGATGTGCTTCTCCAGATGTTTCTGAACCAGCCATCCCAGCCAGCATGGCCAATAATAGGATGTCTGGAAGTTAAACTTCAGAAGGATCTAGGAGGTTTGCCACCTAAATGTTTGTTATGCCAGTGTGATATAGTGATTAAAGCAGGTGGTAGACAAACAAGAGCTCTTCAGATTTTTGGACCCCAGGCCACATCAGCCTGAGTCAGCTCGAGCAATGGTAAGGGACTAAGAGAGTTGTAGTCCAAAACATCTGCAAGGCAAGAGGTCACCCACCTGTGGTTAGAATGTTATGCAGTACTAGAACTGGTGATATAGACTGGAATCCTTCTCAGTCAGAGAACCTATTTGCCGATTTGGGACCAATTATTTCTCACTAAATCTTTCCCTTAGTGTTGCTGTGAGGGTTAAACAACAAAAAGAAAACCATGTGTGCTGTCTTGAAATCTTGGGGGAGAGGGTGAAACATAAGTGCAATTAATTGATTATGAAGTGGCTCTAGACAATTGCTCTCTTGGATACCTTAGGGCTTACCCAGAGTTAAGTGGGAAATGGTTTACTTAATCAAGTTTCCTGGTTAGCATAACATGTCAGGCTAAAGTGCTGGCGGTTTGTGGTTCAGTGGGTGAAGCAAACCCACCTCCTGTCTTTTGGCCTGTCCCACTTGACTGGGCAGTAGGAAGATGATCAGAGGAAGGAGAAGGGGGATGTGAGATGCCTTTTGCTCTTTAGAAGAATGGTGAAAAGTAGAACTAATAATCATAGCAATAGGCATGAAATTAAAAAAAAACCTCTAATTCTAATACTAATAATGATGGTGTGTTGATGTGTCTGTGGCAGACGAGTAAGATCCCGCTCTAG
The DNA here is from genome assembly GCF_059951505.1 of Python bivittatus. Lineage (NCBI taxonomy): Eukaryota > Metazoa > Chordata > Lepidosauria > Squamata > Pythonidae > Python > Python bivittatus. Next base: position 40,421,882 of record NW_028277074.1, on the reverse strand, counting down.
TCCTTCTCTGTGGAAGGATTAAGAGCTAAGAGAGCTCAACTAAGACTTACAGGCTTTGCTGGCTGGGGCGTCTTGCTTTTTCTTTGGTTTACAAGAAACCTCGAAAGCCAGGTCTCGGTAGTTCTGCCAAAATCACTTATTTAATCACTCTTGTATTAAACGTTACAGTGGGCGCTGTTTCCTAATCCAAGGGGATGGCGACTTCCTTGGCGGCCGAAGCAAGCCACCTCGAAGCGCTCAGAGGGTCGCCCTCTGAATCTGGGGCTGGAGCGCAGCGCGGGATCTTCTTCGGCCGGACCGGCCTCCCTCCTCCCCTCGCTCGCTCGCAGAAAGGGGCTTGGAGAACCCGCGAACCGCCGCCAGCGCCTCGGGGAAAAGGAGCCCTCCAGCCACCTTCCTTCAGCGAACCCACCAGAGCCTCCGCATTAGCACAGCCTCTCCCGCGATCGGGCAAACGGGGCTGCAGAAGCCGCGGGGCGCGTGCGCTGAGCTAAGCGGCCGTCTGGCTGCGGCCGAGCTGTTCTTTTCGCCCTGAGCTTCGCCTGAAGCCAGAAGCCCCCGAAGAGGGGAGGAAAGGAGCTGCCCCCGAGCTCCGGCCGGCCAGTGGCTGCAGCTGGATCTCGGCTTCTCAATTAGATCGGCCGGAGGCCAGCCGAGCTACCCCGCCGCCCCCGGCATTGTCTGCGCCAGCCGAGGGAGATTGAAAGCAGATGGGCCGAGCCGGGCTGCCTCCTCGCCCGGCCCCGCCCCCGCCCCCTCCCCTCGCTTCCCCTCCCCTCCCCTCCCCTCGCCGGCCGCAGCTGGTCCTCCGGGGCCGAGAGTGCGGTCGGATGGACTTGCCGCGCCAGCCGCCGGACTTCTTGCTGCTGGGCCACAACTCCAAGAGAAGCCGCGAGGCTCGGGGCTGGCGCTCAAGGGTAGGATCCTCACCGAAGGCTGGGCGATGCGCACCCCTGCTGTCGCGGCCGGGACGTCGCCGCTGGGTATCCTTTCCGCACACCTCGGGCGGGAGGCGTGTCTTGGTTCACCCATTTAAGGGCCAGTGAAGCTGGAGCAAGCTCAAAACGTAACTCCGGGAGAAGCAGGTGGTGCCGAAGGACCCGCGAGCCTTTCCAATTCCTGCTTCTAGAGCAGAGAAGGGGAACGAGCGCGTCCACTGGCGGTGCGCGGGAGACCAGCGCTTCGCGGCGATCCTAAACGTCTCAATAAAGCGAAGTCGAGGCATCAGTTTTCACGGGACGCCTTCGAGTCAGCCTGTGGCTAAATTCTATACTGCCCTGTACACGCTTAAACCCCAAAGACTAACTGCAGAGGGGCTGACCCCTTGGTGGCTAAGGGAGACTTCTATGCAGTTTTCTTGGTCACAGTAGTGAAGCGGTTTCCCCTTGACTTCTTCCAGGATGTTTTTGGAAGCTCTCAGTTTAACCCACAGTCTGGGATTTCCTCATGGTCTCCCATCCAAGGACTAATTAGGTCCAAGCCTGCTTAGCTTCTAAGCCTAAACTAGGTCCCTCGGATCTTTCTCCTTGCAAGACTGACACACTTGCCTGAGAGTAAGCCCTACTACATTCATTGGACTTACTGCTGTGTAAAACTTTCTGAGGTGGGCACTGGTAACTTCATAGCTGTGATTTCTCTGTCTAGGTTGACACAACATAGTGGGATTTGTTTGGGTTCTGTGTTTTCTGGTGTTCCCAGCCATCTGACATTCATACAGCTAACTATGGTTAAACAAACCCTACATAATTTGTATAAAATCTGTATGCAATTGATTATGGTTTGTTTAAACCAACTTAGCACAGTTTGTGAACTAGGCTGTACCCTTTGACTTTCTAGCTCATTGATTGAGGAGGAAGTCTGCCTGAAGGGGTGAACTGAGGGTCAGGAAATCCAGTGGTGCTAAAATCTCCACCTCCATCCCCAAAGTGAGGAATGAAAAGACATCTCCACCATCACTGACTTCCACCACATAATGATTTCAATCCTCTAATTTAGCATGATATCGTGCTCATGGCCCTTCAAACTGGTAGTAGTTGGTTACTTATCCATTCTTATGCTTCCCATCTGTATTGGGCCAAATGAGAAACAAAGTCAGTAAGCAAGAAGCCTAAGGGAGGTAACCATTGCTTTATTCACCAGTAACTCTAATTGCCTCTTCAGAAACAGTCCAGATTAGCCAGGTGGGATTCAGCACCTCCTCTTCCTGGCTGCAGTGGCATGATCCTCCATCCTTTCTAAAAATGGATCATGCATGCTTGTGAGCTGTCAGTGATATAAGAAACAAATACAGCACAACTTTTATAGCATCTATTCTCCAGCCATGAATTGAAATCATCTCCAAAAATAGTGGGGAAGTAACAGTTACTTGGAATGGAATCCTAGTTGGTGAAATCCTTTGGGGAGGCTAGCTATAAGACCTTTCTTACTTGTTATTGCTCCCTTCCCCACCCTGTAGAATATTCCTCTGAACACTGGCAAACTATGGAAAGACATTTTTTTTCTTCCCTTATTGATGAATCTTCCTTTTCCTTTTTGCCCTCCACATGCTAGAAAATGACACAGGGCAGTGCGGGCTCTTTCCTCTGTGGCCCAGGGCAGATCTCAGCTTTACTGGGGTGGAGAATTTCATTTCCCTTTGACCTAAGTATTTGGAAAAGAGAACCCACTTCTCCAAAGCTGCTGGGAGTTCACATCTTCAGGGAAAAAATGATTACCATACGGAGAAAGTCCCTTTCTCCTTGGACATTATAGATAGCTGACCAACCAAACTGTCAAGATCAGCTGAAATATCTGGTTTTAACTTTTCAGTAACAACACTAAAACTTTCAGGTGCAGTGGAAATCTTCCTGGTCTGATGATGATGCATAATATGGTCCTTCAGGTTTGCTACACCTTCTAAACTGAGAGGGGGGTAGGGAATACAACTACAAGATTGTCCTCATGCTTCCTGCACTGGAAACTCTCTCTCCACATCCCACAAGTGTATGTGAAGAAATAAATTTATGGCCAGAGAGACATACTGCACTTGCTCTAAAGTATCTTCTTCACTTCATGGGTCTCAGGGTTGGATCCCAGCCCATGCTGTGGAACTGAACACAGAGTAGTTTTGCTCATAAGAAAGCAAAGGAATAAAAGGAACCTACTTTGCAGGTGTATTGTAAGATGATTACAAAATGGGTATGTGGATACTCACAGACTGACAGAAGCCCCTAGCAGGATTTTTAACTGGTTGCCTTTTAACTTGAATTAGATTTTCACAATCTAATTAAAACGGTGTGCCATTAGAAATGAATGAGATTTCACACACAGCTCCTCAAATAATCAGCTACATTAACTACCCTAGAATAATACATGGATTGATTGTTCATAATGATTAGTCAATTAGTGCTTTCGGTGCCGGCTAAAGCTAATTTTGATGGTCCAGAGTGAAGTGATTCTCCTCCCAGTTTCCTCCTATGTTTCCTGCTTTTTCCTGGAAGGAAAATGTAGAACTCCAGAGGCAATCCCAAAGAGACCTCAGCATAAATCCAAACCATTCACTTTGTGTGGATTGCGCCCGGCAGTCTCATATTTGCCAGCAGAACGCCTTGCATTCAGGTCCGGATGAACCTCGAGGCTTCTTCCCGTGTCCTTAGGTTCTCCCTGAAAACAAACAAAGCAAGCCCTGCCTAGTGGTCACCTCAGGTCTCAGCAGATTAGCTCACAACGATCTCAGCTGTCTTTAAAAGCTACCGGAGGCATCGGGTTATTTCCTAAAGGAAAGAAAATAAGGGGGGAAATGTTCCAAAAAGAAAGAGAAAAACTACCATGCAGCCAGAATGAAGCGCAATCCCGATGAAAAAGTGCGCAAGAGCAAATGAGTCCCGTTTCAGGTCTTTGGAGACTGAGCCCCAGGCCTCCCCTGCCGGCTCCAGAGCCCCAGGTCACCGTGGCGGTGTTGATTCCTCCCACTGCATTTCCCTTCTGTGGTGGCCATCGGATGATGCCCAAATAAATTGTTTAATTTGGACTGTGGAGAGATTGAGGAGAGAGGAACCAGAGGAGGAGGAGGACACATTTCCCTCGCTGTAATCACACCTTTTTATTACATTTTATGGATGGGCAACGTGGCCGGGGTGGATCAATCTAATCCATTCATAATCAGGATTGAGGACACCTATTTGAATTAAAATCTATTAGCGCCTCCACGAGAGACGCGGCCCGAGCCGAAATCAATAAAACGCACAAAAGAGTCTCGCTTTCTATTTTTTAAAAACCCTCTCGTATGAAATGTGTTAAGAAAAAAAAAATCTCCTCTTGATCGATTCGATCCTTATAAATATTTAACCGCCCTAGAAGAGGAAAGAAAGGAAGAGAGAAAAGAAGGAATGAGAACTTAGTGGAGAAAACGGAAGGCTATCGTAATTAACACGGCCGGCGTGCAGATTAATAAATGAATTGTCGCTAGACTGATGCGCTGTGGACATGAAGTGTGTATGTGTGTAGCGCTAGAGAGAGAAGCCGGTTGAGGAGGCTTGAAGATGTTTTTCTGAGAAAGACCAAGACTCAGGTGTGTTGGCGTGTAAGGCAATTCAGAAAGGGCCAGGCTGGATCCTTAATAGGCCGAGTAGCCCACTCAGAGAGAGCGCGAGAGAGACGCAAGTGCTGAGCCGCGTTTCCAGCTCCCCGGCGGGCGACGGAAGCCTCGGGGAGGGGGGCGCAAGAGCGCTTCTCAGCGTGCCAGCCACTCACCGCCGCTTCCCTGCATGGGCCGTGGGACAGGGATAGGATCAGGGCAGAGTTGGCTTGCCGAGCCGGCCCTCGCTTGCGGCATCCCTTTCCGAGTCTAAGCAAGCAGAACATCTCCCAGGCGATTTTCGGGAAAGAGTGGGGGGGGGGGGTGGAAGTGCGGGAAATAGCAGCCCTCTCTGGGGAAAATTTCCAAGCAAAGGCGAAGCATCTCTGAGAGCTCCTTGGAGTCTGCCCATTCGGCCGGGGTGGTGCGCACACAGTTCCCACGTTCAAAGAAAGGGCGCCCAATTCCTCCGCGCATCTGCCTCCCACGTCTCCAAACTGGAGCATTTCTTTTCTCGGCAAAGACTCGGGGAGGCCGGGGATGCGGACTGAACTGGCTCCTTTTCCTAAGACACTCCCAGGCAAGAAGGGGAAACGAGATGATTAGCCTGAGGTGTGCCTGGGTAGACACACAGAACCACACACCACTCGTGCCCTTACAAGAGGCCTGTTGATCCTTCTCCTGTGGCCGCTGCCAAATTTCTGACCCGGAACACCGCGGCTAATGACTGAAGGCCTTTGGGGGGCATGGGATCCAAAAGCCGAGCTCCGAAAGAGGCCAGAGATCCGAGGTGCCGGGCCAAGGTCAAGTCCTTCCTCATCCGAGATACCCCACAAAGGAGGAGGTTGCCATCTAGGGGCAGAAAAACCGCCAGAGAAGCATTGCAGCTGTAGGAAGGAGACGCCTCTGTGCGGACGGCGCGCGTGTGCTTGCGTCTGTGTGAGCCCGTATTCTCCACAAACTGTCAGGGATTCGTTCAAATAGTAGGAATTAATATGTTGTTCTCTCCCCGTTGTTGTTTTTTAATTAAGAAAAATAGTGGGAGGGAGGATCCATGTTTAAATCCGGATTAAGGAGTTAGGAAGGCAAACAGAGATTGTTTCAAGCCTTCATGACGGGAATGAGGCAGATGGAGCGGAATTGATCGCGTTTCTCCGACCAGTCCCAGATCTGGTGGGGCCCCTGTGTGAGTTTTGACTGTTGTCACCAAGACAGGTTGCCACGAAGCAGTCTTGTTAAAGGTCTCCATCAGGTGGGAGGTGATCAGAACAAAGGAATGGGGGCGAATTTGGTGACTACTTTAAAGAAAACCCATTGATTCGGATTTCAGAGGGAAATAGACAAAACCACTGACTTAAAACCTCCCCCCCCCCCCCCAAGCTCTGCACTGCTTGGTTTGCGAGCTCGTTAAGTTGATCTGCTTCCACATCTGCGTCTACCCGCGCAGCGCCCCTATGAGTTAATGGTTCTCAAAGGACAGATCCCGGGAAAAGAGCGCTTGCAGAACTCCCATTCCTTTTAACCGGCCTTGAGTAGGAAAGCCCCCCGAGGGATGGGGCCTAGGCAAAGCAGAGATCCACCCCCCCCGAAGGTGGGTTCAGGGATTTCATCCACTTGGCAAGACGAAATGGAGAACGTCCACTCATCGTACTCGGCGATCAAGGTCACAGGCCGTAATTCAGTTTCAAAATCGCTCTTCCTGAAAAGCAAATGTTTGGGCTTTTCTTACTCTTTTCTTTTGTGCCCCCTTCTTTCCCCCTCTACCATGGCATAATTCATCAACTGCTCCGAACGAATCCGCATTTGTGTTGCATATAGGCAAACCTGTGTTTGTCATGGGATGCTCGTAAAAATGTCAGGAGCAAAAATATGGCAGCGGTTTTGCTTCCCGGCTAGAGTTCAGTAAGGCCCTTATATGAAAGCAGCGATGCACACACACACCCCTCCCCGCGCCCCGGGCTTTGAGGTTGCCTGAATAGCTGGGAGCGGCAGAATCCCTCTGCTTCCCAGGCTCCGAAAATGTCCAAGGCAGAGGCTCCCAGTCTCCAAAAGAATTGAGTTTAAACAACTCCCACCTACCAAAAATCAGACCTGTGTCGAACACGCAGACAACCATTTTGACACACACGTTCCTAGCACCCATGTCTGCACGGAATCCGTGGTTAAAGCTTCCTGTCCAATCGGGTGGGCGGGCAAGGCAGTTGGTGGGGGCACAGGCATTATTGCTGTGAAGGTTTGAACAGACATTTTCGGATGAATCTCGAAGCACATTTCTTTGATGCTTACCCTTCCCCCGTTTCTGATGATGCTAAATAAATGCTTCTACACATAGCACCCATCTAGGTGGTTAGGAAAATAATCAAACAACGTAGAGTTTTAGCAAGGAATATAAAATATACACTCTACTACTGTTAGCATCAATGGGGTTTATCCTTGTCATGTAATTGATCAGATTTAACATGGGGGATTAATTAATTTGGAACTTAATCGGGAAATGATCCTCCAGTTTGTCTGAAATAGACTTCGACTGAAGATTGTCAGGGTGTTTGAACTTTTCAAGCACGCCTGGGGTACAGAAGGAAAGAAACCCAGGCGTGATGATTTCATATCTGCATACTTTGCCAGGACCCAAGGCTGGAAGCGAATAAGCACGTGACTTTATTCCTTGGGTGCAGGATTGTAACATCTGATAGGGTCGGGAAAAGATCGCAACTGCCCTTGCAAGAATGCGAGCGGCCGGGAACGTGATTTAGGAGGGGGTGGGGAAAGACACGAGGAAGAATCTCTCCCCCCTATTGGTGAGATGGCTAACGCCTCATTGAGGTCCAGCCTTTCCCAATTTGGTGCTGTTCAGCTTCATTGGATCGTAACTCCGAGCCAACAAGTGGGATGGGGGTGATGGAAGTTGTGGTCCAACCCATCGAAAGAACACCAGATTGGGGATTTCAGATTCCTTCTGGTGGTATTTGAAGAGACGGCAAAACAAAACAAAAAATTATAGAGCGAAGACGAAAAGCAGCCGTGCTAGAAAGAAAATAGGAGGGAAAAAATATTTCTAGGAATTGCTCCGCAAACAAATACTCAGAAAACAACACAAGGTTGACTGAATAAAATTTGGGGCCAAACAAATGATTTCTCCTCTGTTTGATGGCCACCTGTTCTTTTACTTTCTGAAATCACTGATATCCCCAAAGAACCAGCCGCCAGGTCCTAGGGCGATCTGCATTTCTGTTCACATCTGGCTTTTAAGCCGCTGCCAGGGCTCAGATAGCCTACGTCAGAATACTTGCCCAGAGGTGCTGTTTCATGGCGGGGGTGCCTTGCTCTGCGATCGCTTTTACTCGGCCTAAACCTGAATTCCCTGGGACCTGTCTCAGGTACACAGGGCTGCAGCAGCCTCCGTGCTGCTTCTGTGTGAAACCTGGGGCGTGACTGATTCCTTCCTCTTGAATCCAAGCAAATCCAGCGGGTCGATCTCTCTGTCTCTGACCTACCCGACAGAGTTGTTGCTGGCTAAAGTGAGATAATCACAACTACTCCTGCCCCGAGTTTCCGCCAAGAGACACACAGGAAGTGAATAGACTATACAGAGCAGGTGGGTGAAGCGGTCTGGATGAGGAAGAAAGCCATATCTGGCCACATAATAGGCCCTACGCAGACCGGGCGACTTCTCCGAAATGTCTGCGTGGGAAACGCTCTCTCATCAGCTCCCTTCTTTATGCTTTCCAAGCTGCTTGATTTACTGTCGCTCGGTTGGCGCGGTCCTGAAGACACGACCCGGTTCGCTACGGCAGTCTCCCGCCTTGTACTCCGAGAGAAGGCGAGCCTCTTCCGAAACGCCCGGAGACCCGCCGGCTGCACCGAGATCAAACGATCAATCCTAGTTCCTCCAGATAATTATTTTAAAATTCACGCCGGAATTGATCTCCTTTTAAAAAGCGCTTTTATTAATTGTTTCCTCTCCTTTTCTCCCTCCTCCGTTCTCCCTTGGTGAAAGTGCCAAGACTGCCACTGTTGTGGGTATCAGGGATTAATTAAAAAAAGGCCCTCGGAGAAAAGGGGGAGAGCGGGAGAAGGGGAGGGGGGAAGGTGCTCTTCATTAGTTAGCCCGGTATCCTATATGCACTCATCTGGGAGCAGATCACACTCAGGGAGGCTCAGTCCTAAAAGTGTACAGTATGGGTACTGAATGAGTTTTCCTGGGTGATTTACTCAGGAATTCGCTGGACTCAGGAGCAACACGCTGTGCAAGCGTGCCTGGGTAGGGGTGTGGGTGTGTGGGGGTGTGTGTAGAGGGAAAGAGAGGAGAGCACTCCCGTAAAAAGGCTAAAATAAAATATACTATTCTCCCCGTCTCTGGCAGATAAAGAGGAGGTAGATCACGCTGCGGGATTTTCCTGCTCTGTCAGGATCCAGGCCGCGGGTTTCCCAGTGGGTTTCTTCTCGGAAGTAAGTTCCGCGGATTCAGTAGGGACATTTCGAGCGTACGTGCAGAGAGAAGCAGCAGTTTAAGCATGGTGGGGAGTTTTCCAAGCGAGAGGGAAGGGAGTCAGGCACCCGAAGGCGAGCCCCAGAACTTGACCTTCCCAGACAAAAACCCAGAAGAGGCACTTCTCCCCAGTGACTGGAGGAGCCCTTGAAGTGGGGCAGCTCTGCAAAATCGGAGCGCTCTAGTTCACCTCTGCTGACACCGGCTCTGAGAGGAAAGCTCCGAGCAGATCTCAGAGGTGGAGTGGGGCCGAGGGAGTCGATGGCAGTGCCGCTGCCAGCCCCTGAACCCTAAGTCCACCCCTTGATTGGAAGAGGGTTCATTGTTAAGGACCAGCGTGGGTGTGAACTCAGCCTTAACCAGAGGGAAGAAGGGGCAGTCAGTGGGAGGCGAGCCGCCAGCCAGCGTGGAGCCGTGCTGCCTTCGGTCTGGAGCACGTGCGTGGACTGGGTCTGTTCGACTTGAGCTTATCCCTCTGATGCTGAACCCAGGGAGGGAAACCAACAACCAAAAACCAAACCCTTCCCGCCTCTCATCCCCGCTTAGATGAATCTCCCTCCTTTCCTGGGGCGATTAGTAGAGATCGCTCCGACCGACAACAGGGGATCGACTCAACCGCCTCTGGGCGTTGCTCTTGCAGATTGAGGGGTCGCAAGAGGAAAGCGCAAGAAAGCGGGACCGAAAACGAAGGTTGCCTTCTGGGATCCGCTTTGCCTGGAAGTTTCCTGGATCTCAACAGGACTGACTGCGGGGCGGGGGATTAGGATGCAAGACCCGCACTGGGCCATTAAGTTTTCTGGAGCAGGCCGCCGCTTGGTTAAACCCAGCGGCCCCCGGAAGGCTCTTCTTCCACCAGGAACTCGTTCCTCTTCGGGCGGCTGCAGCATCCTGGCTCGCATTGCCTGCCAAAGGCAAACACGTCTGCAGTTTGTCAGGTGAGAGTGGAGGCTGATCCTGCTCTTTCTCTCTTAGATCCTGGAATCCCCCTCCCGCTCGATACCTGAGGGCGGGGTGGATCTGTGTGCCTGTGTGTGTCTCCTGGCCTAACCTGTAGCGGAGCGGCAACAGAAACAAACATCGCGTGGCCCCCCGTTTTCTTCTCGCTCATTCTCCTTGCGTTGAACTGTCTCCCCACCAAAAGTCGGCGGGAGCTCACAGCCGAAACCGCCCCATTTTGAGGATTTAGGGAGGGGAAGGGGAAGACAAGACCGACAAGGACGGCAAAAATCAAGAAAGATCCAACAGTTACAGAACAATACTGATCTCTCCAGCTGGACCGGATTTACCTTTGGATTGAACCATCAGCTTATTTCTGTCTTGCCTTTCCTCCCCTGCCCGCTTGTTCGCCTCCTATAAGTCCACACGTGCACACGAGCTCGTTGCAGGCAATAAAGTCTTCTTCGACTTTCGCTCCCCCACCACACACCCCTCCTCGGCTGAGTTCCTTCAAACCCTGGCAAAGCACGCCGGCCACGAGGTACCTGTTTGGGGGGGAGGGAAGGGAGGGGCTCGCTGGCTTTCTCCCCCCGCCTCTTTCTGCTCTTTGGCTCCCGAAACCAAGGTGCAGGGACGCCAACGCATGATGAAACGTAAAGCAAGCCAATTGCTGGCCCGAGGAGGGGGAAATCGCTCTTCGGCGTCTGCCTGCGACTCGGAAAGAGGCAGTAATTGCTGGAGACAGCGAGAGCTGGGGGGCTGGGCTGAGGTAGCCCAGTATAAATAGTAGGATCTCAAATTGAAAGGCATAAATAACAGCGGGAGTAATCTAACCCCGATCCAGTCTCTTCTGGTTGTCGAGCTCCTGGGCAAGGGCCATCTGAGCGCGCGCGCGCGCACCCCCCCATATACACACATAGGCGGGGGCGCGCGTGCGCGCTTCTCCCCCCCACCACCCAGCCTGGACAAGAGGGACCCCACGGCCAGGACTCCCGAGCGGAGCCGCATCCGCCAAGTAGCGCAAAGCCCAGCAGCAGGCTCGCTGGCGGTGGAACGAGCTTGCCTGGCGGTTTGGTGGCGGCGAGGTTTTTTAGGGCCCGGCTTCTCCCCCTTCCCGACCGGGTCGCCATGGAAGAACTTACGGCATTTGTCTCCAAATCTTTTGACCAGAAAAGCAAAGACAGCAGTGGTGGCGGCGGCGGCGGCGGCGGCGGCGGCGGCGGTGGAGGCGGCGGAGGCGGCAGTCACAAGAAGGAGTCCATCACGTACCGGGAAGTTTTGGAGAGCGGGCTGGCGCGGACTCGGGAGCTGGGCGGCTCCGACGCCACTAGCCTGCAGGAGCTGGCCGAGGGCAGCCCCCACTGCCCGGTCCACCTTTTCAAAGAGCCTGGAGACAGCGATAAGGACAAGCTCAAGGACTTCAACCACGCCAGCAGGGCCTCGGAAGGTAAAGAGGAACCCGCCACCCCCCAGGCGTCCGGCAAATGCCCCTCAGTCTTCTTGGGCCATCCCGCGTTTCCTCCGGGGCGCCGCTTGGACGCAACTGTCCCTTCCGTAGAATAGAGATGGGGACGTCGGGGATGGTAATAATAAGAGTAGCGATAATAATGATGATGATGATGATGATGATAATAGCAGCAGCACCGAGGACCATTCAAATAAGAAAACCAGTCTCAAAACTTCAGCAGTCCTAGTTCCTCTTTCTTTTCTTTAGGCGAATTTAAACAATAGAAGGAAGCAGCTTTCCCTTTCGGCTCCCGCGCGGCCCATTTTCCATCGCGGCCAACTTAAAGTGGGAGTAGCGGGCAGAATTTGTTCTGGGGCTGGTCTCCGTGGAATGGCTAAAATTATTGCATTAAAGAGATGTGGGAAGCTTGCGGCGGGGAGGGGAAGGGCTAATACTCAAGATGAATTGGCCGGCGGCTCGCGAGGCAAAGGGAACAAACGCATAGGAACCTCCTCGCCTGGGATATTCCGCAAATCTCTCTTTGGGGGGGGGGGGGGGGTTGGGATGGGGACGATGCCCAAGCCTTTCCCCTGAAGACTGTACTGTTTTCGCCCCCGGCCTGTAAGGGTCTCTCGAGGTAAAGAGGGATCCAGCTTTTTTGCGTTAGGACTACAGAATAGGACGCTTGAAATACGGTCTACAGAAAAGAAGGGGAAAGAGAAGCCGATATAAGAAGTTAAGCAAGCATTTTTCGGCCACTTAGACGGAGCGTTATGTCACTTATGCTCCTAGGCAAACCTGCTAGAATTAAATACAAGTATCTCCTAGGTTTGAAACGGAAGCACCACCGGCTTATGGCAGTTTCTGTGGTGAATGCTTTAGTAATAAAAGTAGAACAGGGAAGGATGACTCCTTTAAAAATTGCAATCCGGTTTCTTAAAAGAATTTTTTTTCCATTCTTGTTTTCTAAAACAATACGAGGCACTGGCATTATTGATATTATCTGGCAATTTATAGATAAAGCTTGACATGTCTGTTGAAAAGTAAGTCCAACTGTATTTTCAGGGGTTTCTCTGTTCTAAATGTGTTCAGACCTGCAGATGTTTAATCGTTGTCAGAAAGACCCTTTCACTAAAATCCACACGTAGTATCAGCTGGACTTGCCCTATGCTTTTTGTTTGTTTATTAGATCTGTTATGATCTAAAAGAGAGCTTAGCTCTAGGATAAAGTGATAGTTTACATTCTCAGAGGTCTTACCGTAATCATTTTAAGATCGATCGATCTCTAGCTATCTGTTTATCAGTTCAAGAATGACTGAATATAAATGAAGTGCTAACGATTACCCATGATACTCAGGTGCTGTCAAATTCAAAGCACCCTTTTTAGAAAATCCTGTAAAGATTAAATAGTTTTACAACATATGCATGTGTGTATAACCTCCCAAAATATATATCTCCACATAGTCTGTATGTCACATGTATCAAATCATGAAAATGTTCTACATACAAATTATATATATATATCTTTATATATATAGGAAATATATATATATTTCTTTATCTTTATAGGAAAGTGTTTTTACTGCTTACCACTTCCTTCACAAGTCACCCAGTGCTGTTTACCATAAAACTGCTGTTTACACACAATACCCACACACTCCCTACAAATCAACATCTGTGGTCAGTATCCTGAAGTGAAAAATGTTCATAGCTCCACAGAGCTGGAGTTCATAGAAAAAGAAAGGTCCATCCAACAGCATAATAAACATTGTGGATAAAACACCCAAACCCGCTTGCAGGAAAGGCGGCTGTGTGGAAAATGGGGAGATCCTGGGCTGGAAGTCAGTGCCACAGAACTCGGTGAAAATCTCTGGACCGAGACTTGACGGGCTGGAAAAGATCCGGGCGTTCTGACCATAGTTGGTTAGATTCCTACAGCTTTGATCTGGTCATGGTAAGGAATAACCTATCTCTAACGCTGATAGTCTGGAAGTAATTTTTTCTTAATTCAGTACTATGCCCCCCCCCCGCCCGCTTTATGTTTGGACTGGGAATTGAAGTAGGCTATAGTTCTTAAAAGCATCTCAGCTACAATTTTCTTGGGCTGCAACAGATGAGTCCTCTTCAAAATGACTTTTCAGTGTGTCTCCTAAGAAAAATGGGGCCTTAGTTTTAGCTTTATAATCAGTGGTGTCGATTTCAAGTGAGTTGGGGGGGGGGGGGAAGTGCCAGGGAATCAGTAGCCCAGTTCCAATTGCAGTCATTTTTAGGGGGCTTTTATACTGAAACCCATCCCTAAGGCATGCATCTTTTGTGCCAGCTGGAACAGAAATCCTAGAAAACTATTGCTAGAAAAAGGAGCCAACCTCAGTCGCGCTCATTTTCCAGAAAAGGTGATTTTGAACCTGGAAAGCAGACCCTGAGCTTTCCAGAGCAGCTCCCCAAAGTCCAGAGGGAGGCCCCTCTCCTTATGCCTTCGGAGACACGATGATTTCCCCAAGACAGAAATAGGGCAGAGCGCTCCTACCACCAGCTTCCTTTGGTGCCCTCTGGCCCGACCTCAGCCTGGCCTTTCAGGGTGCCCTCTCACCAATGACAACGCCTTGGGCGACTACTTTTTCTTTTCAACTGGCCAGCTCAAACCCACCCATTTTTCTTTCTTCCTGAATTTGTAGAAAAAGACGTCCCCCTCCATTCCTTCTCCTTGCACCAGCCAAAGTTCTCCTGGGTCTTTTCCAGTTCCTCCTGTGCTCAGTGGCCCTCACAAGCTCCTTGCGCTGGGGTGATGCCTGGGGGCTATGCGTGTGCTGGTGTGTTTCTCATGGTAGCAGGCCCTTTGATGTCTGGTGAGGACTCCGTCCCATTAGGCGATAGCTCTGGGGAGGGGACAACAGGCAGAACGGATTTGTACAAAGTGGTATAAAGGAGGCCATCCATCCATCTCCCATGTGCTTATTTTCTAAGCAGGTGAGTTTCTCAAATATTTAAACGAATGTCCTTTCCCGCCACCCCCAAGGTTTCAAGAGTATAACAGCAGATCCCAATGGAGTTGAGGACATTTCCCCTCACTTCCTCGTGAATGGAGGCTTCATTTCCTGTTTTTTAACATTCTTTTCCCGAGCTCTTGCTTGAGCCGAACCTATGGAATGGCTTTATAACCCTGCTCTGGAGGTTTGCCCATTCATAAGCTTTTGCTGTGCTTCCTAGCTCCCTTAACCCATTTCTCCTACCTAGCAGACTTGGGCTGGTTTAACAGAAAACCAAGCCTAAGAGCACTTAGTACTTGGATGGGACACCACCCAGAAATTCTCGGGCTGTAGGTTAGACAAGGAAATTGAAAACACATTCTGACAGACTGCTTCTGTACCTTTGCTAAGAATACTCCATGGACCTGTCCATGAAGTTAATAGGCGCCAAACGCAAAGGAGATTTTATGTATGCATGGGAAAAATATGTTGCTTATAGTAAGGAATTAGCTTAAATTGGTTTCTTGTTACCAATTCCCTGAATTGTTTATCATGAAGGGCAGACGGTGTCCTGATTAGTGAGATATATGGTCTGGGTTAATTCATATCAGGTCTAACATTATGAGACCCTGACAGGCGGAGGTGCCTGTCTTTTGAATTTCCCCGCGAAGAAAGAGCTGGAAATAAGTAACCGACTTCTTCTTTAAAACAGGCAGATGGCAAGGTTAAGGTACCCCCGTTGCACAGCATGTCTGCCTGTAGACCACCACCCCGTCTCCTGTCAAAGAAAAGAAATGCCACGAGGCCCTCGGAGCGCCTTGGCGACAGAAGAAGCCTTGGAAAGCCTCCCTTAGACTCATTAACGAATATTGACCAAACCCCACCCGAAGTATCGGAGCGAAACTCTCTCGCCTTTTCATATTCTGGGCTAGCGGGGTCAATCACCTGTTCGATTAGCTGGGAAACCCTCTCCTCCTTCGGAAGAGGCTTCCGATACCCAGGTGCGAAGTCTCCACTTTCTCCTCCTCTTCCTCTCCCCACCCCAGGGATCTATGAATGCAAAGACAAGCGGGAGGAGGTGAAATCCGAAGATGAGGACGGCCAGACTAAACTGAAACAGCGGAGGAGCAGAACGAATTTCACCCTGGAACAGCTGAACGAGCTAGAGAGGCTGTTCGACGAGACGCACTATCCGGATGCCTTCATGAGGGAAGAGCTGAGCCAAAGGCTTGGGCTGTCTGAAGCTAGGGTGCAGGTAAGGAGGAAGAGACGTCGTCGGCCCTCGTTCTGGACCTTTAGTGCAGAGACCGGTTTCCGGGACGAACAACACTAGGACACGTGCCGTGGCAGCGGGGGAGATGTGCGTGTGTGTGTGTGGGGGGGGGGCGGATTCTAGCCTGGGCTGCTGCGCTCCGTTTCTTGCCCCTTCGGAGCCTTTCGTCTCCACCGAACGCTCGGGGTCTCCTCGGTCCCACTTCTAACCAATCAGGTGCTTGATTTAGTAGACCCCGCAGGAGCAAGAGAACCTTTTGCTTTTCTCTTTTGTTTTTCTTGCGCTCTGTTGCGGGGCGGGGCGGGGACAATGGGCACGGAGAAAGCTGGGTGCTTTGGGAGTAGATAATCCAGAGCCGGGGGGAAATGTGTCTCTATTTGACTTGCATAACAAGAGCATGAATTCATAGGGCCCCATCTGCTCTTCCCTCCCCAATGCCCCTTAAAATGTAACGTTTCCAAATCCTTAAGAATAGGCTTGAATTATGCACTGATAATTCGCCAAGGCATCTGTGACCTGTGTCCTGATATTCCTCCCTCCCTCCATCTCTGGAGTTGCCATATCAGGGCAGTAGAAATCCGGGTGACCACTAGATGGCAGCAAAAAGATACAAATAACTGTAATTACTTATCAGTTACTATTAGTTAGCTGGACTTTTGTTTCTGAAACTGTTAACCCAATGGTTTTATATAGAATCCTCTTCTGAAGTAGAGGATGAACAAAGCACCACCCAAGCTAAAGGAATGCCAGTGTTAGGAACCTCGGCCCATTCATTCAGGTACTATGTAAAGAAAGGAGTTTTGATAAAATCACCTGTGGAGTTACAGCACAAGGTTTTAAAGTCAAAGACACGTAAAGAAAAATCATGCCTGGCAAGTTCTTACTACGCTTTCACAAAACCAATTTTCTTCATGTATTTTGTGAGGTGAGGGAGGAAGAGAAACTCAGAAACTCCACCCTGAGGAGAAACTCAGCAGGATGCTCTGGTTTCAAACTCTCCTTAGTTTCCATCAGATCAACTTGCTCCTTGTGGATTTAATATTATTGTGCGTGTTCTAAACTAATGACTAGATTTGGATCTCTAGAGATGCCCATATAGTCCTGAGGAAAAAAAGAGTGTTGTTTAGATGGTAAAATAATAATTTTTTTGTAATTTTCCCCCTCCAAATAAATGGGATACTTTTAAAAAAAATTTTAAGCCAAGTAATGGAATATTTCATGTAGATTTGCTGGTTTTGGAAAAGAAACAGTGGTAGGGAAAATGATCAAAAAGGTTGCAGTGGCTCCAGTTCTCTTCCCCTCCCGCCCCCCACTATTGATCCAATAGCTTAAACTAAATGAATGAAGAGATTAAACTTTGGCTGAAGGGGACATCAACTTTTATGCCATCTTTTCCAGCTCTTTACAAGAGAAAGGCTCCTATAATATTCTTGGGAGTGCTTTGATATAACGTTTCCATTAAAATAAATTACTTGTAGCCTTTCTATAAAAAATAAATTACTTGTAATCACATTCTGCAGTCCTTCTTTAAAGCAGTTTATTACTGTGGTTAGTCCAGCATCCTAACAGGATATTCATAGTTACAGGAAAATTGGCATTCCAAGTGTTTGCAGGTTTTTGAAATATTACTTCCCGCTCCCTTTAACTGCCCCCCCCCGGCAAAATTGCCCTGTCTTTCACATGAATCCCATAAAAGCTGCACACTCAGAAAGAGCTTAGCCTGAAAGAAAGAAAAGAAATATTGAAAAGAGAATGGGCCACTGAGAAAACCGTTTTAGAGACAGCCCTTAATTAAAACATAAACAGGGTTTGATGTGCTGGATAGGACTGGATCGAGGTCTTATTCATGTTTGGTAAAAGAAAGGAAGGAATGGAAGAGGCTACATGGACACCCCCCTACTTCAAAATAGATATTTTAGTACTTCCAGAATTGCCTTCTAATCCCAGTCAATAGCGCCTGTCCCTTGTTGTTAAAGGATCTAGTTTCAATTTAGTGTGGAAATGTGCTGCAAATAAATTGGAGCTCCTACGGTAGCTACTCCTTATTAACCTTTTATTTTTAGTGTTGTACCGGCAACTCATATCGCCCAGCTGTCAGTGTTATAATTGAAAGTTATGAGACCGTAGTGAGGGGTAGGCAGTAATTCAATTACGAGCAAATATCTTTGGGTTTTATGGCGCAGGGCTAAATTAAATGTCATTATTCACTGTCTCTAATGGAAATCAAAAGGAAATCAGATTAGAGCATTTGTGAAAGAAATCACTGAGTGATCCTTAATGAAGAAATAACTGTCTAAAACACTGTCCTGCGCTTTACTTAGCATATTCATGACTAGTTGGAATTGATCGGGAATCACACCGGGGCTGATTTATGAAGGCTTGGCGTTTGGGCTAATTCATCACTTCCATGCCTCCTCCTCACTTTCTCCTTCGCCTCTTCCAGAGCTGAAAAGGGAAGGGGCGTTCTGCCGTTGTGAGCTCGGCAGAGCCCCTGGGCCTAAGCAAATGGGGCCAAGGGCAAGAGCAGGGCTCGGCCAGGGGGCCCAAGAGGGCTGGGGTTATGCTACAGAAGACCCATCGCTCTAGAGATTCCCCCCTTGCCAGAGGAACCATCTTTGTGAGTGGGGTCGGGCCTCTAACCCAAAGCAGCGAAAGGCAGGTTGATCTGGGATGTATAGAAAGAAGGACCCGCATCATTTCCATGTGCTGGTCAGCTCAAACCTCTAGAATTTAGCTATTTTTCCTCTTTGGTCAAGGAACCCAAAGGATCCCCTTTCCCAACATTTTAAATGCACATCCACCTATTTTTTTTTTTAATCGTGAAAGCAAATTAGAGAGTCCGTCAACAGTTGCCGATTAATTGACCTGGCTTTATAAGATCAAGATTTTATCTTGATTGATATTATCACTTATTTTTATGTCAAAGCTGTTGATGATGATGATGATTGTGGTTGAAGTTTTCATTTCAAGGGAGAGTTCGTTTTGCTCTCGGTCAAAACAAAATCTAGTTAAATCCGAAACACTCGGTCTGAAATTGATTAAAGCTGTTAGTCTCAAGACACGCCTACGAGAAACCCAGTTGCATTGAAATCGATGGCATTCCTTCCCAACGGAGGGGGTGGGACGATGGTTCAGAGTCGACTCGAAATGTTAGTTTGTTTGACGTCGCAAGGACAGGAGTCGTCTCTATCCCGGGAAGAACATTTCGGGAGCCTCTTCTCAAGGGACGCCGGAGACGGTGGTGCTGACTTTTAGGCAGGCAGAGTAGGGAAAACAGTGAAGAACAAAAAATCTTCTGTTTAAAAAGTTTCAGGATCGCTCAGAGATTTTTTTTTTTCCTTTCTTTTTTTAATTCTGCCACTCAGTACATTAATTCAAGGTCTCGCGTACTGGCGACTGGGGGTGTGGTGGGGGAAGGGGGAGAATATCCCACGTGCTCCAGTGTAAAGACGGCCAATTCCTGTTTAAGAAACCCATTCCAGTACCTCTGGATAATTAATGTCTTTGGAAGCCTTTCTTTGCACTAATTACTCCGTTGTAAATGGCCATCATTAAGGCAATTGAAGAAAGCTTGGAGGCGAAATGTGATGTAGGAAGTGCAGTTAGTATTAATTAAGCGTATGATCAACTTGGCAAGCGGAAGGCATCGGCAGGGGGTGGGGCCAAGGGCCACAGTCTCAAGTCTTAGATTCGATCTGTCTCCATCACAGGCAGTGGCTGGCTGGCTAGGGGAGCAAAGGGAGGGCCTCGCAGTGAGGCTGCAACCTTTCATACCGGGTTGGAAACATTTTGCACAAGGAATAAACTCCTTGGCTATTGAGATGCAACAACAGCCTCAGCTTCACAAGAAGGCATTTCCAGAAAGGAGGGGGGGGGGAGGGGAGATTTTCTGGATTGCAGCAATTTTAAAATAAAATACAATGAATCAGTTGGGATAGCAGGATTAATATTAATCTGGAAAAGCATGCCTGTTTCAACAGCCAGAAAGAATGTCAAACAGACAGTTACATCTTACCCACCTGATATGGACTGATTGTGGATTTAGCCTCAGTTCTTCAACCCCATTAAAGCAGAAGTTTAAGGACCCAATTGAAAACCAACTGGATGGAATTTTTTCCCTAGTGCCTCGCAGTGACTGTGTTTGCATCACAACCAGAATTGCATCTTTGCTAACCACAACATTTGTGAGTGATGTGAACTCAGTCAGTTTGAGGACTTTATGGTTCAGTGGGTTGTAAAAAGGTAGGCTTCCTCAAGTCCAGTTCCTCTCCTGGCAACCACTTGGACATGGCTATGTAGTTTTCTTGGCAATGGTATGGAAATGCTTCATCTTTGTGTTCTTCTGAAATGTTTTTTGTAACTTCCTACTGCTGTGCGATTTTCAGTGCTCTCCCATCTAAATACAGTACTAACCAGGTACCACCTGGCTTAGCTTTTTCCTGATCAGCCAAGGTTACCTAGGTGCTGCCACCTAGCTGTGGGAATGTGTGTCGGAATCCCAAAATCTTAGTTGAGAGAAAACATGATCCAGTGAATCATGGGTAAGCATGTCCAAAGAAGATAACTAAAGTGTTGCAATTCCAATTAGTTTTTAGGTAGGTGAATGTGATATTCAGAATTGAATTCATACTCAGTAATTGCAATCTCAAGTTTCTTCAGATTTTGTGTGTGTGTGTGTGTCTCCAAGTCAATGTTGACTCCCGGCGATTGGACAAATCCTTGCATTTTTCCTGGCAAGATTTTCAGAAGTGGTTTGCCATTGCCTCCTTCTTAGGGCTGAGAGAGAGTGACTGGCCCAAGGTCTCCCAGCTGGCTTCATGCCTAAGGCAGGACTAGAACTCACGGTCTCCTGGGTTCTAGCCTGGCACCTTAACCACTACACCAAACTGGCTGTCCAGAAATAAGTCCCTCAAGTACCTCTGTGTATGTTAGGAAGAAGATTCACACCTCAAAAACTACCTTGGCCTTTAAATCAGCCTTCCCTAAGCTGGTGCCATCCAGATATGTAGGATCTCATCTTTCATAATCCTCAAACAAGATGGCTACCCTGGCTAGGAATCTTGGGAGTTGGCCCAGCACATCTCAGAGTACTAGGTTGAAGGAGAATGCTTTATGGTAGTAATATTATTCCCTGTTTTTCTTTCTTGTAATAGATGATGATAAGAATTATTTTTCTAGAAGGACTTTCTGAGAAGTGCTTTCAACTGAATTGAACTCAGATGTGCAGGTCTATTGGAGTGCCCTTTATTCTGCCATTAGTTCCACTTCACCAGACTCATTTTTCTAGACTTAGCATAGGATTCCTTCCAGGGAAAGGTGGTCAAAATAAGCCAACATTTGACTAAGGCTGAACTGGAGTGTAGATCAATGATTAGATAATTTAAACACCTACCCCAAATCATACAGAATAGTAGAAATCCTATTAGACCAGTGAGTTTAGCAATGACAATGTTGAAGACATAATTCACCTTTCTCAGTAGGGGGAATGGTGTCATGCTGTTCTTTCCAGAATTCACTAGATGGATAAAATAGCAGTTCCTAGAGAAAGCATTCAGGCCCTGAGGCCAAAGACACAATTTGCTTTGTATATATAAAAAAAGCAAACTAAAAAAAAGAGTTTGTATTATCCATATGGTTAACATTACTATTTTGGGATACTGAAATGATAAGAAAACCACAGCTCTTAGCCAAGCAGTTCCATGCTACTCTAGGAAAGTGAACAAGGATGGTAGTTTGCAGTTAAACTTGGAACAACCAGAGGAATGCCCTACACCCCATCCTTGAAATCCAGACCGAGACCTTTCAAGTTTTCCCAGCTTGGAAGCATCCATCGATGTTGAGCTACAAATCCCAGCATGCAGCACGCCACAGAGGAGTGCCGGGCTCCGGATTAACAAGGAAGACACACGTGAGCGTAATCTTTGCTACAGCAGTGAACTTTCCATTTCAATTCCCATGGTGCTTTAGCCTGTAAATGTGGGCTCCCAGCACGTGCGTAGGCAAGTATAGGATTGTCACATTACGGAAGGTGGTGGTTTTATTCAGAGAAGCCAGCCGCTGGGTTGGAAAGGCTTCTTTCTTTCTTTCTTTCTTTCTTTCTTTCTTTCTTTCTTTCTTTCTTTCTTTCTTTCTTTCTTTCTTTCTTTCTTTCTTTCTTTCGCCCTTCAGGGGCAGTGGCCTCGCTGGGAACCGACCTGGTCTCCAAGCGGGCGCGCGTGCGGGAGGGACTGCGAAGTGAGTTTCGAGTTCGGTTCTGCCTCCTTGCACGGCAACTTCTTATGGCGCTGAAAGGTCATTATTTAGGAGCGTCAACGAAGACCTCCTTGCGGTGATTCGGGCGTGGAACGGAGACGTAACCTTCCCACGTTGCAGCCGGGGACGTTGATCCCCCTCCCCCCCCCCGGCTCCCCTGCCTGCAGGCTCTTTAATTGGATCTCCCCGGTTGGAAGGAGCTAAAACTATTGGCACCTCTAGCGCTTTCGCGGAAAACCGTCCCACGTCTTGTGCTGCTTTGCTCCAACGCCTTTGGTAACTCTATTATTAATAATAAGACTCAGGATGCCACTGAGAGGCAGGGGGGGGGCATACCAAGCCCATTCCAGCACAGAACTGGGACAGCTACGTAGGTGTGGATGTAGCTGACTTTATGCGATGAATGCCCTGCGTCCTCTGACGCTAAGAAATCACATCTGGATGGTTTGAAGCGGTCCCCTTAATCTACATTCTACCAGTGTGTAAGGAGAGCAGCTTTCCTCACCCGGTTGCCACACAGATGTGTTGGACTATCAATCCCATCATCCCCAGTGACCCAGACCTGACCTTTGTCACTTGCAGCGGTGGGGTGAGGCATTTTTAATTTTTTTTAAATTTTAATAATAACAGAAAAACAAAAAACAAAACAAAAAAGGAATGAAACACAAAGATAAACATACATTATCAAAAAAATTGGCATAACAGGTGCTTAAAAATAAGTGGAAAAGTGGAAAAGATGCAACAGAAAAAATAATAAAAATATAAAGTATAATATGTCATAACAGTAAAGTTACAATTCTATATTTAATGTAAATATGTGAGTGTGTGTGTGTGTATATATATTTAATACAATTATATAACTATTGTGCTTTTTCCTAACCTACTGTATTTTGTATAAAATGTAGAAGGCATGCTCCGGATCCCCACGGTAAAAGAACTCCGATTAGCGGGGTCCAGAAGGCAGGCCTTCTCTGCTGTAGCCCCCACCCTTTGGAACATCTTGCCTCTGGAGGTGAGACAGGCCCCCTCACTCCCGGCCTTTTGGAGGGATTTGAAGACCTGGCTCTGCCATCTGGCCTGGGGCGGGGAGGGAGGATATCAAAAATGGGGTTGGCTGGCCCCTTAGCAGCCTGGTGTGGCCTCTGTCGGCTTCTTGGATTTTTTAGCCTTTTTATTTTTCTCTTTGTAACTTTGGTTTTATAATCTTTTAATTATGTATTGCCGATTTTAGTTTGTTGTAAGCCGCCCAGAGTCCCCCGTTGTGGGGAGATGGGCGGGGACAAGTCAAATAAATAATAATAATAATAAATGAATCCCATATTTCATTATACTTGTTTATATAAAGCCTATGTCTATAGGCAATCTCTCTGCATCTCAGGTCTTCAATCCATTGGATAAATGGGGCCATATATGTCAGGATTTTTTATCTTTCCAGTGTTGCATTATCAGTCTTTTGGCCATAGTAAGGGCACGGAGAATCCATTTATGTTGTCCAGTTGTCAAATTCCATGTACTAGGTATGTAATTCAAGAGAATATTATCCTCTGAAAATTTTAGCTTTTTTGCACACATTTGTATGGTCCACTTACTCTCTCCCAAAACTTAGTAAGTGTAGGACATTATACAAACATACATTTTAAAGAAGCATTGTCCTTATTACATCTCCAACAAAATGCTGTTGTAGTCTTTTTCTATACAAATGTAATGGAATCCAATAAATGCTAAATATTATTGTTTGTTGTATAAGTCATAGTTTAAGGTCCATTGACATTCTTGCTATAGAAGTTAAGACACTCCCATTGTCTAGGCAATATAGAAACCTCTGACTCTTTATTTCACTATCTCTTAACATCTGCATGTCAAATTGATTTATTGATAACAAATATCTATGAAAGCAAATAGTAGGTTTTTTAGTTTTAAAAGATTTAATGAGTTGTTCTAGTATTTCAGGGGTCTCAGAAGCTGAAAATGCTGCTGGTCCAAACAACATTGTTAACAAATGTTGCAGCTGTAAATACTGCCATTGGGTTACAAGTGCTAGATGATATTTAGCTCTTAACACAGCATATGTTAAAAATTCATCTTCACTGTCTATCAGTTGTCCCCGCTCCATCCAATTTTTCCATATCACCATCTTTTTCCCAAAAGCAGCAGATTGGGGAAGGTAGATTCACAACTGAGTAACATGGGAAAAATGGAGGGGAGAGTCAAGATCCCATTGCATTTTCTTTAAGAACAATAGTCTGCTGAAATGTTCCTCCAACTCAGTGGGATTTAATTATGAGTAGACCCTCATGGGATTGTACTATTATAGAGTTGCATGTTACCTATACCAGTGATGATTATTTTTTTCTTGAGCTTCATTTAGCCATGATGAGCAGGCTTTTAGGCTTGTGAGCTCTATTGTGTGTGACATTTCTAAAAACCCTCTCTTGATATCAAACAAGCACATTGAAATGAAAAGATTCTGTGCTCAGGAACTTATTCTGAGTATTAGAATGACTGAAAGTTATTTGAGAGCTTTGTCCTCACCTGCTTATAACATCTAACAACAATTTCAGATCTTCTTTCCTCTCATCCCAGCATTTAGCTTTCTGCAGCCGCACACATTTCCTTGTCTTCTAGCTTTTAAGAAAGTTTGGGGTGGGTGGGTTGATGGCTGACCTCCCTCGTCTCAATGCTGCTGCTGACTGCTTTCATTATTGCTAGCATCTCCTCTCCTTTTGGCAGGTTTGGTTCCAGAACAGAAGAGCCAAATGCCGAAAGCAAGAGAATCAGATGCACAAAGGTAGGTCCTGGAAGGGAGTGGAGGCGGGCTGACCTTTCTGAAGGCTCTTTCCTGACCCACCCGTGTCTCTGACTGCAGGTGTGATCTTGGGGACGGCCAGCCATTTAGACGCCTGCCGGGTGGCCCCCTATGTGAACATGGGAGCCCTGAGGATGCCTTTCCAGCAGGTAGCTCGTTTTTCTTCCTTTTCATCTCCAGGCTGACCTGTCTAAGGCAGCTGTTAAGTTGGCATTTGGGCAGATGGAGGGAAGGAGGAAGGAATGTGCAATAAAGGGACGTATTCTGCACATATACAGAGGCGCTTTCGTTACCAATAGTTCCTGATGCCTTGGTTCCCTGGCCTTGAAAACCGAATTCAGGAAGGTTTTGAGTAGTAGAGCAGATTTATTTAAAAGTCAGCCCCTCAAGATTCTGTAGGTCTTTTAATATGTGTGCTTAAATCTCTGTGTCTGTCTTGTAACTATAGTTTATGGTTACTAATTGCGGCCAGCATCTCAATTTGATTCAAAAATACTTACTTTGTTTCTAATAGCGACAGGTAAAATTCCAGCCAAGAGAAGATATTGCTGTACCGCATTTGTTAAATTTCAGCCTTTTGAGCACTTGGAAAAGGCATACATCCAAAGCAAATTACTACAGTGAAAGCAAAGAGCAAGCAATCTTTCCAGCTGTTGAGGAGACATCCTTAGTGTGTAGTCTCAGCAAGCGGAAAATAGGATTAGGTTATTTTTCTTCCTTCTCCCAAATCCACACACTGTTTGTATTTCTTCAGTAGGGCTGGTTTTGTCTAGACATGGAAGATGAGCAGGTTCGGGCCTGGTTAGTACTTGGATCGGAGAGTTCTAGGAAGTACAAGGATTGGGAAGTTGAAAAAATATTCCAGAAAAAGGCAGTGGCAAACTACAGGGATAGGATATCTTGGTGAAGTCAAATGGAGTCAAATTCAACTCAAAGGAAACTTTTTTACGTGCCTTACGATGGATCTTTAGCATAGCTAAACCCTTGTGATATCAAAGTAACGCTTAGCTGGGTTAACTTGTTATATTGTTCTGCTGGTGGGGAAAGGAAACACATAGTGAGGTGCTGATTGGCTGATGGGTAGCTAGTGGCATGTGTTTTGTGCTCCCCCTCTGAAGATTTAGGCACCCCCTCCTGTGAAATCTGTCAATGACTGATCAAGGCTACATTGTTCATACAAATATCTCTGGGAGGGAAACAGGATAAAGTTTATACTCTTTGGCAGATTAATCGGGAATTACTGGCTGCTTCCCAGAATTCAAAGGATTGCTATAAAGCTGTTTAAAATGTGGAACAAGATAAGGGCAGCATAATCAAGGAGAAACAGTGGGGGATTCTTGGGTTAATAATACTGAGAGGAAAGGGCCTGCATTACCCTATCCCAAGATGTTATCTCTGTCTTCAATAATTTCACAATTATTGCAGATGTAGCCTCTGTTAAGGCACACTTGCAAGAGCTGGTTGAACAAGGAACACCCTGGTTTCAAATAGCACAAAGAAGCCAGTTTTGCTCATGACATGGGCAAATAAAAATAATGGGAAAAGATAGGGAGCGATGTTAGCATTTGGATGCTGATCGGGTATTCTTGACCGCCTAACATTTCTCCTTTCCATCTCCTTCTACTCTTCTGTTGCTCTTCTTAATTTCAATAAGTTAGATAGCTATCTAAAAGCAAGTGTATTCATACCTCTTATTTTAAAAAAAGCTTATATGTATCACTGCTTTGAGGTCTTTTTTCTGCATAAGATTTTGTTGAATGTTAAAAAGCCTGTTAATAATAACATCAGTTCTGCCTGGCTCCCTTTGAAGCTATTATTTAACTTCTTTTTTAAATTAAAAAAGTACCATCATTTCTGGCTTTCTGCAGTAAGGAATTTAGTGGGTGAATGAAATAAGCCTGTCTTGTATTTTCCTGTTTTAGTTCCTCAGAGAAGTTGTGGTAGAATATTTGATCTTCCTCTTTTTTGAGGAAACAATTTTTCTTAGCTATTTTGTAAAAGTCTTGTAGGGTAAGGTGGTAGTCAGAATAAGCTGTTATGGAATCATCATCCAGCCTTATTTGTAGAATTTTTTGTGGAATTTTAGGAGTGACTCTAGACTTCCCTATGTTATATTTATAATTTTTATCTTTTCATATCAGTCCCTATGTTATTTCTCTTTTTAGAGAAAACCCATTAAGAAGCAAATGGGGGGAATAGCTGTATGCCGCTTTAGCGAAATGCAGGGGATCAATTAACTGGATATGCTTTTATAAGTAATGGTAGAAAGCTAGGAGAACCTGGAGTCAACACTGTTGACCACTGACAATTAGAGCAGAAGTGTGCATAGGAGGCATAGAGAAGCCAAATGTCAGAAATAGCATTGTGCCATCACAACACAAACTCCATGCTCTCCCAGCACAAGCTTTGACCCTTTTGTGTATGTGCATTGTGACACTGCATACATGTACAAAAGGGACAGAGCTTTCTTCACAACAGTGTGATGCTGCCCTATTTGATGAAAATCTTCAATTCTGTGGACGCTCCTGGATTCGAGCAAAAAGGGGGAAGGAAAAGGAAAAGAGTCAGTTAGTAGATATTAAAAGTAAAGCAAAGAGACTCCATTAGTTTTTGTGAAAAAGTAAACTATTATTTTGTAAATAAGCACAGAAGTCTCTACATCTAAATAAAAACAACTTATATTCCTTACTGTTCACACCCAATTGCTCTTCTGAATCAATGAGATAAAGAATATAATATCTCCGGTCCTGCTCTTATGATATTACAGATGAACCAGTGAGAAATGAGCTAAACTTACATTAAGTCTTTATATTGTGGTTATCATTTTGGAGTGGTGGCATCAAGGTTTTAAACAATGCTCATTTGTTATCAGATCCATTAGGTAGACCAGACCATGAAATCAATTCCATAGGAAGGCTAAAAAGTAATTTTATTGAGATTGGCTATTATAACAGAATCTTGCAACTCTGATTGTTCTGTATGTCCTCCTCCTTTTTATAGTTCAATGAATTAGGGAGATGTTTGGACTGCTTCTGAATGTTATCTGGACATTCTGGACTTAGAAATTGCTTCATCTCTTTTTGCTTAGGCAACAAGCTTCTGCATACAGTATCTACATCAAGGTCATCTTCCTTACTCTCTACATTTTTATTCCCCAAATAAACTCCTAAGTAATGAACTTGATTTTGGCACGTGTGATAGCAAAGCAATGTGATACAAATTCCAGAAGGAAGAATTTGCCTGAAGGAAAAGAAGAGCAAGAACCAGAATAATTAAGAGAGAATGAGGGGGCAAAGGGGGGAAAAGAAGAAATATATAGTAGATAGCTACACAGGAAAAAAGAAAAAGAAATGATGTAAACAGAAATGACTGCCAGATCCTGGACAATGAGCAAACTAAAGGAATGTAAGGATCGGAACATTCAGTATGAGGGAGAGTATGGAAAAAGGAGACTGTTACTGATTAAAAAAGAAAATGAAACTCCAACTCTGCGAAGTACCTTATCTTCCAGATTTTAGAGGGCAAAATAGGCTAAGAGAATTGAGATGAAGGTAAAGGCTCACAGTCAGCATGAAAAGGAAATGTTACTGTTTAAAGCTGAAATGCACTGTGACTCCTAAGGACTGTGCCTCTTATATGCCTGGGGAAGATCTCCCCATCTTTGCTTCAGCTGCTGAGAAACCTACTAAAAGATAAAATTTGGGAGCAGAGGACTTCGTGAAATTAATTTCCAGTTTCACTAAAGGAGGTCCAACTAGCTGCACAGGAACTTCCCGAAGAACAAATTGTTTCATATACTGCCCTTAAACTAACAGTATATAAATGTTTTTAAAAAGGACCTGATTTTTTTTTCCAGGGATATGATTAGAACTTTGTACTGAAAGCCGGGGGACTCTTTTGTGGAGTTCAATCCTCATTGGGCATTTTGCCCCAAGTGCCTTGTTTTATCCTGCATATGTCACTCAGCTCTTTTTAATCTGCCCTCCAGTGCTTGGCATTGATTGCCCTACTATATCCCAAGAGATCCCAGAGTTACCTACAGGGAATCAGGCACCTGGGAAATCCCCCATTAGAAGATGTGGTCACCAGGCATTCACAGCCGAAATGTGAATTTCAGAGCAGCTGAAAATCACAACTCTATTTATCTTGCTGTTCAGAACCATTCCATTCTATTTCTGACAATTTCATCATTCTCTGCTACATCATCTGTTTTGACCTGCAGGAATTTCTATTGTACTGTGAGTCTGCTATCTCTTTAACTTGCCCTTGGTATGAAACAATAAATTTACTTTGGACTACAAGAAAGTTGGGAATAGCATGAGTTAAGTTGCCTGTAAAATAGGATATAAATATTTCTCACGAGAACAGAACAGTTGGTACATTTGTAAAGAAATGATCAGATGGCCTGAGATTGACAGCCCAGAGAAAAGATAGAATTAATACATGTGGACTAATTTTATTTTCCATGAGTTAAAAATTAAAAATGAAAGCCAGCTTGGTCTAGTGGTTAAGGCACCAGGCTAGAAACCAGGAGACTGTGAGTTTTAGTCCTGCCTTAGGCACGAAAGCTGGCTGGGTGACTTTGGGCCTTACTCTGTCTCAGCCCAACTCACCTCACAGGGTGGTCGTTGTGGGGAAAATAGGAGGAGGAAGGAGTATTAGGTATACTCACTGCCTTGAGTTATTTATAAAAAACAATAAAGGTCGGATTAAAAAAAATCTTAAAAAAAAAAGATAGGAGGCCAAACTCAGTAATTGGAGCTGCTGAAGACAATGGATCATTTGGTACTGAATAGAGAGGAGTTTCCATTCAGATTTGGCAGATATGAGATAGTTATTTTTTAGTCCACTCTGAAAGACCTGTACACAAGAAAGAAACCTGTTTTGGTCCGGTGAGTTTGATTGCAAGTTAAGAGAGCCTGTGAGTTGTGGTAAGAAAACATTTTAGGAGCGGTAGACTATGATACTTCCTTGCTGTTATAAGATTAGAATTAATGGATAGAATAAACATTGTCCCTCACCAACATGTAACTTTACAAGGGCTTGGAAGCAAAGATCCTCATTAATTACCAGTGGCAAGAGTGTTAGTGGAGTGGAAATGTTGTGGTTTGAAGTAGGTGTAATGGAACATTAATGCATGTCACTTACTAGAGAAAGGGATAACGTGGTCCTGATATGCATGTTTGTTTGTACTAAAAAAAAAATCCCTTGCACTCACTCAGAAGGGAGAGCTGTAAAGAGGGCAGAAGGGGGAAACCCATAATAGCAGAAGAGGCTGCAGGAAGTATTGGGGACAACACCGTAAAAAACAAGTTTCTGTAGAAGAAGTAATAAAAGAATGAAGAAGTTTGGAGAAGATAGAAGAGAAAACAGAAGAGCTTGCAGTTTTCACTGTTGAAAAGCATAGAGATGCAACAGCAGAAAATCCAGCAGAGGCATTAGTAAAAGCTTCAGATGGAGCACTATAAAAAAGGCCATTGGGAACAGCTGTCAGGGAGTTGAATGCCAGGCGAAGCAGGCGAAACAGCTAGCTGCAACTTTTGCTCAGGAAATGGGAAATACTACAGAAGTGGTGGTAATGGATTTAGCAGTCACCTGAAAGAGAAACTGAAAAAAAGAGCTGAGGTCGCTGTTAACATAGAAAAAGAGGAAGAAACAGATAGTGAAAAAGCAGAGAAATCAGTGGAAAGGAGGATTGAACTGGATCTGAAAGGAGCTCTGGTGCTGGATGTTCTAGCTGTTCTCAGTGGACTGAAAGTGATATAACTTCAACCATCCCCACTGAGCAAACAGTTGCTGGAGTTACAGACATTTCCCATCTTGTTAGGAGAAGAGGAAACCAAAGGAAGAAATTAAACAAAGACAAAAGGACGCTAACAAATCTAAACCAGAACTGGATATCATTTGTGGAAATAAGGTTGCAAAATATTGAAAGATATTAAAGCAAAAATGTTGCAGCTATCGATGTAACCGAAAATACATATTTGAAAAAAATGTGATTGCAGATACTTTATGAATACAGGAAAGGGGGGAAAAAAAGGATTGTTTATATATGTAAGGTGAAATAAGCTCTTCTGCTTAAACCCTGTGTCCCAGAATGACAGTGATGCTAAGCTGGAAGAGAAGGAAAGATGTGTTGAAATGATTGATTGTTGCTTTTACTTGACTGCAAGTAAAGTGTTAACTGGATGCTTCTTTATAGGAAGTAGAGGCAGAAAGCTAAGAATCTGAGGAGAATATGGAACAGATTAGAGAATAAAAAGAAAGGAAAGGAAAAGGAGATAATCAGTATATTAAAAGGGGGGGGGAAGCAACATGGGCTCTTGTGGTAAACATCCCATAAATTGTCCACTTCTAAATATTTTATATCTCATCTTGACTGTCTTTATGAAGTTGTTATTGAAGTTTTTATTGTGTAAAAACACCTAACATGCTACACCTAAGGTATTATGCTACCAATAAATGAGAAGATGAGAGATTTTGTACTGAGGTTAAATTCATCATTATATTACTTCTGTTGAAATGAACCTAGTTTTGCCATAAGATGCATGCTCTCTATTGACTGGTAACTCCTTAAGACTCTGCCTGGCAACATCAAATGCCAGACCCTGGGCGGGTGGGGTGGGGTGGGAAACAAGAGGGAGAAGAGGTTTTATCTGGAAAAGCTAGTTTGCAGTAATTCCAGAAAAGGACAACCTTAGTAACTGATATTTACAGTAACCAGTATAGGATAATACAGCAAGGAAGAGCACGCTGTCAGTTTGAGTACTACATTCAGACAATGGCATTGTACAACAATTTAATTTAATTTAATTGTAGATTAAATGCTGGGTTATAAGAAAACATATAAATACATCTTGATTATGTGCTTTTTATTTTTAATCTGTGAGAGTACCTGCTTATCTGTGCATTTTTGAATATTAGTGATAAAAACAAAAATGTGAAATCAAAAAGACTAATAGTGTTATTGCAGTAGAGTATTAGTTTACAGATATTTTGGTCACTTACTGTAAGTGTGAACTTTTTTGTCTGTAGGACAAGCTTCATTTTTAAAAGATCTCTGTGGATTGCAGCAGGGATACCCAGTGGTATTGTGACATCACCAGGGGGTGGAGTTAAACATTTTCAGCCTGTTTTGTAGGAATGGTTTAAGGGACAAGATTTAACACAGCTTTTTTGCTCTTTATTTTATGGAAAAATCACTACAAATACCACCAAAAATCAGTATGATCTTGGGGGAGTTTTGAGGGCCACAGAATGAAGAGTTAGAGGATTGTAGTTTCCCAGCTGTAATTTACCACAATTTGGCAAGGAGACCACCTATTTTGTCAAAACCATGCCCAGCAGCTATTGATTTTTAAAGCAGAAGTAGAAAAACTTTTTTTTCCAGTGAAGGGCTCTTGAACCATTGGAAGATGACTTGCTGTTTATGATGGGTGGAGCCAGATTTTAATAGCAGATGGATCTAGATGCAGTAGAGGATGAATCCATGGTTTGGTGTGCATGGAGCTTGCATCATTACCTCACTCTGTCTCTCTTTGTGCTACCTTATCCCATCTCTGTCTTTCTTTCTCCTTCTAGCACATCAAGCTGAAGAATTAGCTATTCCCAGAGTGCAAGAATGGACTTTTAGGAACTAGTTTGATGATGCTAAGTGCCATATGGAGTTAATTAAAGTGTTGCGGATTCCTTACTCAGCCATAGAAGTGTTTCCTCAGCTATTTTTCTCATACATCTGTGTTCTGTGCCCCAGGCAGATAAATGGTGAACGCTCAGCCTTCACAGAATTGCAGTTACTAAAATACGTAATCATTTACAAAGCCACAGAGTAATGCCCTGAGATGACCTTGACAGAAGTATGCAAGAACCGTTACCTAGGCAAAGAGGGATGAAACATTGTTTAAGCCCTGAGAAGCAAGATAGTATTTGGAAGTGGATCAGGCAAATGCCTCTCTGATTCACTGGGGCATAAGAAGGGGAGGGATAGCGTAATCAGACTTGCAAGATTCTGTTACCATGCCTTTCTCAATAAATTGTAGTTCTAGTCTTCCTTGGAGTTGATTTTCTGGTCTGTAGGGCTGACACGCCCATTTGTCCCTCTGTTGGAATATCTCCTGTTAATTATTTTCTGTATGATTCTGTTTTTTCCCTCCAGGTCCAAGCTCAGTTGCAGCTAGAGGGGGTCACCCATGCCCACCCTCATCTCCATCCTCACCTAGCTGCTCATGCCCCTTATTTGATGTTCCCTCCCCCTCCCTTTGGACTCCCAATTGCCTCATTGGCCGATTCTGCATCTGCAGCTGCAGTTGTGGCTGCAGCCGCCAAGAGCAACAGCAAGAATTCCAGTATTGCTGACTTGAGGCTCAAGGCCCGGAAACATGCTGAGGCCCTGGGGCTTTGACATTTCCTTTCTGGAAGCAGTTTCATTGCCAGGATGGACAATAGTTTCCTTTCCTCCAACTGTCATCCATGCTTGGCTGAGACAAGGATGAGTGCTAGATTTTGAAAGGCCTGGAAGTCCTTGTAGATGCACAATCAGCACCGGGCTGCTTTTTCCTCCTTTACTCCCTCCTTTCTCCTCGTCCTATTTTGTTCCAAGATGTCAGAAGTTATTCAGTTGATCTGAGGATTGAAGGACTCACCTATCTACTTTTTTGATTTTGGCCAAGTGCTTAGTGCTGATGATTGCAGTTAAACTCTCCTGCTCCCACCAGATGCATACTGAGTCTGAATTCAAGGTATAAATAACAAGTTAAAAAAAGAAAAATCAAGAATACTTTTGGAGGAGAGAAGATGAGAGGGATAATTCTCCAAATCATGTGGCATCTTTGTTGGGGCAACTGGAGCTTGACTGTGGCCAACGTGAGCATTGTGTCAACATAACACTACTCACTGCTGTCAGTTTTGCAATCTTGTGCATGTGCCTAACTTCTACACCATCTGGAAATTAGACTCTACTGGAACAAAACCCAAGCTTGAAACAATTCCCAGGGGCTGGTCTCCATTACAGTGACATATCTCCTTAGTTGCCAACTATGTTCTAGCTATTTCATGAATTGCTCCTGAACTAAGGAGCTGCTGCTGCAAAAGTGGCTTAAATTTAAATACAGAATTTCATATCACAGATGAGGCAGTTTAATCTGAACAAAGCAGGCCCTCCAGCTACATGTTTCACAAGGAGCTGCAACAACAACGAAAGTCAGAGACAGAAAGACACAAAAATCAGAGGTGATCCAAGCGATGGGAACCATAATAATGAACAAAGTAATAATTAACCATCTGAACAAGCAGATATGCTTGTAACAGAAGAACAAGTTAACTTCCTTGCTTTGATTTTCAGATGTCTGGATTTCTAGGGAAAAAAAAAACTTGTCTTGCAGGACCTAGAGGGATTGATTCATCTGTGAAAGATGGACATGCAGTTTTAAAAGTATAATACTGATGCAGTGTTACTTTTAGTGAAATGCAATTAAGTGCAGTAAAGTGCAATACTGTAAATATTATAGATTAAAAGGGAAAAATAGCAACACATTCTTACTCTGTTTGTAACCTACTCTGTAGGAACTATTACCTGGTCCTTGGTGCTCAGACTTAAGAATGATCATTTATTACCAAAACTAGATAGTCTGAGTTTTCTACGGTATGATGAAGAAATATGAATTGCATATATAAAGGGAATTGCCATGATTTTGATTCAGTTCATGTCCCATATTTCTGGGAACTAAGCTCAACTGCCTGTTTTAATTACTATAATTAGAATTAGAATTGTTATTATTTGGCAAATTGTTTCAAAATAAGGAGCAACAACCAAGAAAATGTCATATAGAGGTGGACAAATTAAGCGTGTGAGTTGTGTAAATGCATAGAAATAAATCCAGTTTTAGGTACACTAAATGCAATCTCATTGGAACTTTCTAATGAGTATAATCTATAGTGTCAGTCATAGAGAAGAAGGGAAATTTCCTGAAATTATATTACCAAAGTGGCTCGGATTATTATGCCTATGTTTCTCACTCACATGTAAATTCCTTTAACCAACTTGTAACCGGTGCTCCATCTGGGGACCAACACTGGTCTTGTCTACTACTATAGCTGTCTACATTTGATACCAACATTTCATTGATGGAATCCTTGCTTCTCAACAGCATAAAATCATCTAGTCTGTTGCCCTCAAGTGTATTTCTTTTTTAAAGCAATTATAGTAGTTGAATCTTTTGTTGATTTTTATCAGTCCATAAGATATATTAAATTTTTAAGTCCAGTATTTTCAAATTTTGCTCCTAATGTTGATATTTTCTATTGAGCATTCAGTCTTATTGTTGGCATGTTGCTTTTTCACCATTTATTTATTTGGTGTAAATTATATTTTGAATGTGCTTAAGAACAGATACATTTACCTGACTTTCCTACCTCTTTGCAAAAGCCCCAGTACCTCTTTGTGCCAAGACTATAGTGAAAGTGTAACATTAAATATATCCACAATCTTGCACACAGATCTATGTAGGACTGCCATATTCGAGCTGTAAAAATCCAGATGCCATTAGATGACAGCAAAGAGGCACAGAAAACTCTGTTGCCATCTGGTAATCTGGATTTGAAGCCTAGATATGGTATGCCCAGAAGTCTCATAGAAATAAGTGTAGTTAATTGCAGTTTTAAAGCTGGCAATAGAGAAGTAGAAGTCATGGCATTTTTCCTCTGTGAATTTTAATGTAAGGCTTTAATGGAACTTTCAGATCTCTTGATGAAAACCCTCTCAAAATTATAATTTGTTGGGTGCCTTGGACAAAAGCAAAATTAGACTCTTGGGAGTTGAAATCCAACTCACCTGCAGGGCACCAGGTTGGGGAAGACTACTAGAGAGCTATGGAAACCTATCAGCAAATGTTTTCTAAACTTGTATGCAATGCCAATGCAAACTAGAGAATTATTTATGATATGTAATTGTAGAACAACAGCAAGATGGCAGATATTTCTCCACTCTGAATACAGATGGGATTAATTAATTTCAGTGCAATCAATCATTTCCCTTTAATTCACCACAAAGAACTAATCTACTGCAGTGCACAATTTCATGGGAGATTCACTGTCCTCTGCCTGTTATATTGATTTCCTCTAAGTTCATGCTCTAGCTCATGCTCAATTCACTTAAAGTGGAACCCAATTCACCCTAGGATAGGCATAATGGAAGTTATATTTAAGTAATGTTTGATTAACACATTGCCTTGTTATGAACCTGTTTTGAATAGTAGTTATTCATCTCTCAGAATTTGATTGTACTTTTAGAACTGAATTTCCTTTTAATCAGTTCAAGAGCCTTCAGTAGGTTTATGGGACTTTCAGATTATTTAATGGACTTCTATGACTTCTATATATCTTCAAATCAGATATAGTGGAGAGATTTTCCAAAGCACAAAAGCATGTGCTTAGCGCAAGTGAAATGGACTTGTGCTTACTTGCTATTTTGTGTCTTCAAAATCTCTTTGTATACATATCAGTTCTCTTAATCGGCAAATGCTTAGACACTATAATTTCTTTAGCATAACTAGCCTTATAACATAGATTCTGTTATGTTTTGTTTGGCCTACTAGATTTTGAAATATTTTCCTACATTTGATTGATACTTTATTTTCATAAAATATGTACCCATGCCATATAAACAGTTTCATATAATTTAATATTTCTTTATACTTTCTAACAGTAGAAGCCACTGCCTAAGACCACAAATGATACTGAATGTGAAGGTATATTTATTAGTAAAATCAATTGGAACTTTAATAGCTCTGTATCCAGAAGATTAACAGTTGACTGATATCCTGCTTATAAAGCAAGGAAAGGCCACCTTTAGCACCTGGAGATGTTGTTGGGCAGACTTAGCAAGTATGACCAATGGTGAAGGTTGCTGGGAGTTGTCCAGCAATGTTTGGAGTGCCATACTTTGCTTAGACTTGTTTTAAACTCTGGATCTTCTGAGAAATAGTGGCAGTTTGGTGTAGAATTGTGTGCACAAGGTCCACTCTTGGCTCTCACAAGCTCTTGGAGGAGATCTTTCAAAGCTTACAAAATGTCAGCAAGACTTCACAAAATTTTTCTGAGTTCCCATATTTTGACATTTTTGAGAGGCAAGGTACTTTGTGCTTTTTTAAAAAAACAATATTATTTTACTTCAGTTTGAGGCAGTCAATGGATGAATTTTGGTGAGTTTGGCAAATGCTCTAAGATCTACAAGTATTATGTTGCCAACTTCTGGTTATCTCTGTGTGAGAAAAAAATGTCCAGTGTGAAATGCCTCTTTGACATTCATTTTGGAGAGGCTTCCCCTGCTCCCAGAGAAGACATCCTGAAATGATTTTTGGATTAACAAGGAACAAAAATGCAAATACTACTTTTATGAAGACTGGAGAAAGATCGTATAGGACCCCATGCCTGTGAGTTAAAAATGGTGTGAAAATGATAATGTTCCTTGAGGAAGGTCCATTCATCCTTGTATTGTCTCCATTCCAAGTTTTCTCATTCTTGTAATGCTTTAAAAACTTATTTGATCAAAATAAGAGAATGGCGCCATTTAGAAGACAGTGGATTACAGCCAGATTTACTTAAAGTAGACCTGTTAAAATAAGGGTGTAATGATTCCCTTTAATTCTAATTTTAGTGACCTATTCTAAATATTCCTAATTTGAGTTTCAACCCATAAGCTGCCGTTGGCTCATTTTTAGTGTTTTTAAAAATCTGTTTTTATAGATGACAATTCTGGTTCAGCTTCTCTTGCCTCAATATATGAAGAAAGAGACAAGACAGAATGCTTAAAAATTGCACATGCAGTTTCCTTTCTTGGTGGCCAGCCTCGAAAATGCAGATGATTTGTAAAAAATATAGGAATAATTGTGATTGGGAAGTGTCCTTCAGCTAATGGAATTATAACAATTAACCACCTTCTGTTTTAGGAATAATAATATTTTTTTTCTTTCTTGTCT
The DNA here is from genome assembly GCF_059951505.1 of Python bivittatus. Lineage (NCBI taxonomy): Eukaryota > Metazoa > Chordata > Lepidosauria > Squamata > Pythonidae > Python > Python bivittatus. The sequence continues at coordinate 40,384,184 of NW_028277074.1, read as the reverse complement.
TTTGTCCATTGCACAAGAGGCGCAAGAAAGTTAAATGCTCATATTACTAGACAAGGAAATGAACTGAAGTCACTGCTACAGTTAGAACAAGAATTCTGGTACAAATGGAAGAGTTAATTGAATCCTGCCACATCCCAATAGCTTTTCACATGCAGCCATGTTTTTCAGTTAGGAAACTTTCAAGCAAGTGATCTGTGACACACATTGTGAGATGATTCTGCATATAAGAGGACTCTGCTACATGCTCCTCTTCCTGTTTAAAATGGTTCAGTTACTTAAATAATTATTACCAGCTTGCCAGCTTGAGCTAGTATGGAGAATATTAAAAAGGTTCTAGAATCTCTTGCTATGATGGTTTCAGCAACTCCCCTTTGAGCAGGTCGTGTCCTTTGATCTACTACAGCTGCATCAAAGTAAGTTAGGGCTGAATTAGTTTATGTCTGAATCCTCTGCTGGAATGTGATGCGTGTTTCCAGGACTATTCCAGCTCCTTTAGAACCCACTCCCTTCAATTTTGAGGGACACACAAACGCACACTGTCTGTACAGGTCATTCAGGCTGCAATTTGCTTTGTGAATTGGCTGGTTCTATCAAAGTCAAGTGGTGGCAGGATAAGAGCAAGTCATACAGTCACTTTTTGATTACTACTGTCAGTGTGTTAGTAGGGATGGGCAATCTACTGTCTATATACTTATAGAACTGGCTACTAGTGGCCCAAGGAGACATGGCCAATGGTGAGGAAGGATGAGAGTTGCAGTCTAACCATATCTGGAGGGCGATGTGGGCCCTACGTTTATCCTGCATTAGAATGACACAAGTACTGGTGGTAATGCTATACTTATCCCATGCGGGACCATTAAAATCTCTGAGAGACTGACCGTGGAATGCTCATTTGAAGGAAAGCTACATTTAACATTTTGGGTGGTGGTGGAAGAGGACAAGAGGAGTTCCAGTAAGTGATGTGGTGATGCAAAGTGAGAGGGCCATGTCAGGCACGTGGATGGGGCCTGGATTTTCTGATTCCCCCCTTTATCTTGTGGGGGGATTTCTTTTTTAGAGGCATTGCATGTATTTTAGAAAGTACACTACAGCTTCTGTGCATTTCTGACTGCAAAATGGGGGGAAGCCATGCGGCTTACTTTGGCCAGTTGCGGCTGAAGAGAGCTCTAGGCAATATAGAGAAGTTTGGGGCCAGATGTGGCCATGAAGGCCTGCTTTTGTCTGCCCCTGATGTAAGTACAGACTGGAATCAGATCAGCTGCATTTAATTGTGGTTAGATTGTGGTCTTACTTTTTCCCTCCTTTTTAAAACTATTCTGCCTGCAGTACTGTGCTGTTAGACCTTTCTTGTGAACTTTTACCTCAAATATATCCAATGGTGTGTAATGTATTTTTTCTTTGTAATAGTGACCTTCCTTTGAGAAAATCCTACAAAATAAGCAACTCTCATTGGTTACATATTCTGTCTCTTTTCCATTCAATTGTGGGTTATTTCTCTGAAATATATGTGGAAAACAGTGTGGGTAGGGAACTCCAAGATCTATAGTACATATCAACTGTTGCGTTGTTTATCCAAAGTCACCCTTACAGCTGTGGTGAAGTTCAGAAGATGGAGCATCAAAACTATTCTAGGTGCATTGATCATTAATATGGTATATTTAACAAGAAGCAGACAAGGAACATAGAAAATATCAAATTAGGACTGGAAAAAGTATTTATTGAATGCTGTATTTTAATAAATATAAGCTTATAATATGTGTGAAAGATTATCACAGGCAAGCTGATTTTTTGTTTTTTAATATTAGTATAGGTGAATGTTTTATTTATTTATTTTTAAATGCTAAGCATATAATGTTTTAATTCTGTTGAGTAAAAACTGGAGAATGCCTTCTATTTTTCAAATTAGTTATAATGAAATTGCTTTTCCTGAACCAGGAGCAGCCTGTGTGATTCACATCATCATTTTTTTTCCTGGATTGATTCTGTATACACATTTTACGAATGTATCAGGGATTTCTGTAAGGGGTGGCAGTGATGGGAATCCTATCTAAAACCAATGGTTCTTTAATTTTTTGGCCCAGTGTTATTGTGGAATTAAAAGAAAAAAAGAAAGATGGACACCTTTTACAATTTGAGATATGTCAGAAGGCTTCTTTATCAGACAGATTGAATCTTAGTCCCAAAGTGTTATTATGTTGATTCACTTCATATGAATGTACATCCTGTAAAAATGAGATATGAATAAACTTATAAATATTTGTAATCCTACAGTATGTTAAAGGGAAACTTGAAAAGAATTATGCTAAAGGAAATCTTTCATAATGGGAATCTTTTCATTCAATATATAAACAGATTGTTTATTATTTTTCTCTTGTGTGCTTGTGTGAAAGGGAAGGAACACAGCATATGATGTAATATAGAGGTCAATATAAATGCCTCTCTAAAGGGCTGCATAAAGTGAATCGATCTTTTAAATACCACAGAACCAAAGGAACACATTGAACTAGAAATACAAGAAATGGGATACAAGAAGTGGAAAGATTAATACAAGGCAGCAAAGATTTTCCCAAGGCACCCTGAGAATTGTAATTTTCAGAGAGTATTTATCACGATGTCTGAAAATTCCATTAAAGCCTTCAAGTCTACTTCCCAGTAGAAGGATACTATGTCACTTGCCTTCTCCAAGACCAGCTTTAAAATTACACTTGTTTCAATGTGTCTTATGCACATACATTCAAACTAACATATCTGGTTGCAAAACTCTGAACAGCTAGGTGGCAGCAAAGAATTAAGAGTTTTCTGTTCGTCTTGGCTGCCAACTAGTGGTTAGCTAGATTTTGCAGCTCAGTTCTGATAGCCCTACATCACACTCTTTCCAATGCTTTTTAAAAGAAATCTAAACTCATACCTAAAAGATTCTTTGCATGCAGCATACTACAGCTGAGGTAGAATCTGCCAAATTTAATAGCATCTTCAGAAGACTATCTTTCATTCCATTCAATAATGGCTTTCAAACTTTCTAATGTTAGGTAGCCCTTCTCATTCAAGAATCTCTGAACAATGGTAAAAAAATGTATACTATCTATGAATAGGTATAACCTAACTTCATCTTAGGTAGCAAAGTTAAAGGTCACCAAATTCTCAACACAGTACTTTATTTTTCACACCGAGAGGATGCCTGGTCACCAGATGTTCTGGCCTGCTCTCACAGCTGGATCTCCTTCTGGTTCCGTGTAATATGATAGTGGATGCTAGAAACACAGTTAATAGCTCCCCTCAGAAATAGCAGCAGTGGGAGAGGTGTTTGGCCACCATGACTGAAAATGTCAAGAAGCTTCCAAGGAACCAGAGTTTCTAGGAACCTTGAAAACCAGCATTTAAAAATATTAACTTAGTTTAATTAAGGCTGGGCAATTGGCTTTTCTCACTGTAAGGTCCTCTGGTTTTCCTGGTTTTGCAAGGAGGTCTTTTTAGTTTCAAAATATGTGTGAACTGAACATATCATATGGATTCAGCTGTCTCAGGAACCAGATCAAAACATGGTAAAATCTCTGTCTCTCCTAATTATTTATCTGAAAACTCACCAGAGCATACAACTGACAAATGGACTGAAGTTTTGGGTTGGTCACTGGGAGTGTTTTTAACCAGATAATAATCTTTTGATTAATATTTACAGATTCTGAAAACAGGTGATTTCCTGAGGGAATGTAATAATGAGAATGGTTTCTTTTGATTTAGGCTTGAAGATGAATACTGTCTCATATAAATAATCTAAAAATAGCTTCTGAATTAAGTTAAAGTGACAAAGAGGATTAACTAGACCGCCACAAGCAATTCATATTCTTTCACTTGAATCAGATCCCATTCATAATTCATATTTGAAATCCTGAGTTACTTAATCAAAGCTGATTAAATGTTTAATACTTTCAATCCTATAAGATAGATACAATCCAGGAAAAAATATTTATTTATTTATTTATTTATTAACCCCGTATTCTGCCATAAAAGATAAAGAGACTCCCTTGAGTTGGGCTTCACCGTGGCAAAAATAGAGAAATGGTTGCCATTGCCTTGTCCCAGGATGCCTCCTAAATTTCCAGTCAAATCAATAACCCTGGAATTTTCTTTTGGTCTCTTGTTCATGAAGTAATGTGGTCGGACTATCCTTAGCTTTTTTAAAGACCTGCCAAGGTTGGTGGGTGTTACCACCTGGTGTGGTACATAAATGAAAATTCTTTCATTAAATAATAAAAAGAATGAATAGGGAATAAATCTTTGCCAAGTTTCAGCAAAGTCGGCTTTAAAGCCCAAGTCCGTCTTAATAAAAAATGGCATTTTCTGATACTAGAGCCAAGTGCCAGACATGGGAGAACATGAAGTCATGAGCAGTACTTGTTCCTGACAACTGTGGCACATCACAGGAAAAATGCCTCTTCTGAAAATCTTAAACCCGGGCATGCTTGTTAGCGAGAAGTGTCTTTCAAATAGTTGAAAGAAAGTTTTATGTTTCTAGTAACAACCTCAATCAATAGTGAGGCTGCAGCACTCTGGATCAGAATATATCTAAATATATTGAAATCTCTTGGATTGCCATGTTTACTTTCTTTCAGTGAAATTATGGGGCAATCTGACATAATGCAAAATATACAGTATGCAGTCAAATTTTCAGAGATCTTTTTTGGCTGTTGTTTTACAGTTCTTAGGAATTCTAATTTGAATCAGCCTTCAACAAAAAGAAACAAATAAATCCTAACAGTCTGCCCTTGTTATAAATGGTAGGGATGGATGGTAAATGAGACCCAGTTTGGTGAAGTGGTTAGGGTACCAGGCTAGAAGCTGGGAGACTGTGAGTTCTAGGCTTAGGCACAAAGCCAGCTGGGTGCCCTTGGGCCAGTCCCTCTCTCTCAGCTCTAGGAAGGAGGCAAAGGCAAACCTCTTTTGAAAATCTTGCCAAGAAAACTGCAGGGACTTGTCCAGGCAGTCACTAGGAAGACAAACACAACAAACAAACAAACAAACAAACAAACAAGAAAACATGATAAATAACAACATTAACATGGCATCTATAGATATTCCATGTAATAATATCGAAGCCTATCTCATTGGTATAAACATTAAAATAAAGAGTAGCCTAAATGGGAAAAGAGTAGCTATGGGAAAAATTAATTTACACATTGATTAATAACATTACATTTCATTTATTATATGGAAAAGAGCATGGCTGAAAAGAGTAATCACAAGAATGTTAACAATTAAAACAAAAACTGTGTCACATAAATAAGTCATTTCCCGCCCTCATTTATACTTTGAAATAAGCATCCATTGCCAAGGGTTACATTTCTCCTCTGGTTTTCAGAAGCTTGTTGGTTTTGAGGCTTTTCATTCCTGCAATTTTATCTATTCATGTTTTCTGTTCTAAGCGAGAATCTCTTTTCCATTCCAAAAACATATGCCAGAAGCAATCTGGGTAGGCATCTCTCTATTTTACCTTGTAGATTTTGCATTAAATTAAATACAAATAAATACAATAACAGAAGACAGCCATTATATGTTGACAATTTTTTTTAAAAAAATCACATTATTTCATCACTGGAAGAATTTTTCTCTCTGACTTTCTTATTGTTCCTACAGTAGCAATAGTGGCACACCACTGCAGTTAAGCTCAAACAACATCACATAATCTTGTGAATATCCTGTATTTTAAAAAGCTGACTGCTGATGAATATTTATAGAAGTAGGGATGTGGTGTGTTTCAAGAGTTGTTGTGGTAAGTGGGCAAGAAAGCAGCAATTGCTCCTTACATCCTCTTCTAGAAATATCTAGAAAGCATTTAGAAATAGGGAGGGAAGTGGATGGAACATGAAGTGTTTTAGCATCTTCTCTGACCCATCAATTTTTCCCTTGAAATTGTTCGCCATCACTTATAGCAGCTGCATTCTGACCTGCATTCTGAAAAAAGAGTCCTTAATATAACATTCATTTATTTATTCAACTTTTTTATGAAGTCCCCTTTAGGATCAAGGTGTCATGAAGCCACATTCAAGAGATGTAGTGATATAAACGCACTACATATATTCAGAACCCCTGAAGCAGATGTGAGGGGGCAAGAACAAATTGAATCAGATAGGTCAGTACATAACCTGTACACCCAAATCTTAATACTGAGCAGCCTTTCTTAACTAGCAACCTTTACTGTAATGTAACCCTTGTTACATATGCTATCCTGTTATTCATTGCTGTCTTAGCTGGCTAAACAAATTGTATTTCTTTCATTGTAGTATGAGCATGTACTGTATATGAGAATGTTTTGAGGATGCTGTCTACTAATAAATAGTCAGTGAAATATATTTCCATTCCTAAGATCCAATTAGATCCCCTAATAATCTGCCACTGATGATCAAGAATGGATTGGTTGCGCGAACACACATCCTTAAAACAGGGAGAATGGGTAAAGTTTACACTCTGTCATGGATTAAATATTTAATTCAGGGTAATATTCTTTAACTTGAAGGACTGGCATGAAGCAGTTTAAAATAAAGTTTGGAATCAAATTAAGGCCAATGTAGTGTGATTTAGGGGAACACAGGTAGTGCCAGGGCATTTTGGTACCAATGTAAACTGCCAGTTACTCAAATTATGTGTAACTGGAACAAGTTATGGTGCATGATTTTCCCATGCCAAGTGCTCCATTAGGTCTTTAAGTGGCATACCAGGGACACACTTCAAAATACAGGAACCAAGAAACCAAAATTCAACCCATTTTACCTTGTTGCAGAGACCAAGATATAATACCAAATGTATTAAGATAAAATACTATTTGAAATCCATTGATAAGGATAGGATCAGCTGATGGACTGAAGCAGCAATGATTACAGCATCTCAAACATTTGATATTAACAAACTTTCAAAGTAACTTTGCAGTTTACATCTGCTTTTCAGTTAGATACTCAATCCACATGTGTTGGAAAACATCACAAAAGACAACTTATAATTAATTGGAGTAACAACTTGAATCGGCAAGGATTACCCAAAAGAAAAAAAAAGGCATAACATTAATGAAGACTCAGACAGAGAAGACTATTAAATGCCATTTGGATATCAAAAACAGTGTAATCAGACTTTTAAGCCAACCATTTTTATCTCTATATTTGTTAAAGGATTAAACTTTGCTATGGCTCCTAAGAGAATTTGGAAGGAAGAAGTAATTTGTGGAGACAGCAATTTGAACTGCTGATGCAGAGGAAGTCTGTTTAGAGATTTGCCAAATATTAAAAAGATTAATATCACCAAAATCAAATATCACCAAGGAAGAAGCAAATATCATTAGAGACCTGAGAAAAAATGAAAATGTTATTGTTCTCAGAACAAAGGAATCACCACAGTTGTAACAGATAGGACAAATTACAGAGATAAAATGTAGAGCTTGCTGAGTTCTGATTTATACAAAAAAATACCAAAGGTGTTGGGATCCCCAAGGATTGTTGGCATGAACTAGGCAGACATGAACTGGGCAGAGGCTTTCCAGAGACTTGAACCTAACATAACCAGGAGCTAAATATTTACTGTAATTCAGAATGGTAGCCATTTCAAACAGATGAAAATAACTGAGCAGATTGTGGCTGATTTAAAATTTACCCTTTCCTAGTTCAAATTCACTTTCCCTCTTTTCCAACAGCTTGGCTTGTTTAACAGACTTTTCACCTTGTATTTCTCATGCTGAGTCATTAGTGCCAGTTGTGTATTTACATTCTCTGCATTCCTGCTCTGAGAATTTCTTGCCATTAACAAAATCCTGACAAAAGGGCCTTAGTGCAACAATCCAGAAACAAACATTACTCATTCTAAGAGAGTAACAATGAGCTTGCCTGCCTGCCTGCCTGCCTGCCTTCCAGCTGCCCAACTTAGACAATGTAGCTCTGGGCAGCATATAAAATACCAATAACACCAATTCAAGAAACAAAATAACAACATCAGCTAAAAAATAATAGCATAAAACATACTATATGATCTTTCCAAGATTCATAAACATGAAATCTTGTACCTTCTTGTCAGCAGCATTGGAACATCCACCTAGAGACTGGCTACGAAATGTCTCCAATCTTACATTGGAAAAGAAGCATATTTTGTTTAAAAAAACCTCGCAGCATTTTATTGACCTTATGAAAACTGAGAATGGATGAGTGAGTTTTGTTGCATCATTATTCTCCAATGTCATAGTGGAAGATTGATTGCCAATGACCTACCAGGTATGCATTTTGGAAAGAGTACAGTACTCAAAAATATCACATACCTGATATAATTCTGTCCAAATTTCTTATGGAACAGAGAACACTGTGAACAGAAATATGGAGCAGTTATGGTTTGCCATTGTCATCAGTTATTGCCAATATCTAAATAGACATGGAGAATGTGACCATCTTGGGGCACTGAAAGATATATTTCTCTGTAATTATTAGATAGGCAATAGAAAGTCATATACATACAAATAATTTAAATAGGAAGGAGCATGATGAGCTCTCATCTATGTGGTGATCAGTGCTTAGTTGTGGTTATACTACGTCATGGGCAGTATATAAGAAGATGGCATTTGTTGCTGAGGTGAGTTAATGACCAAGCTGCCAGTCCCAACTGCGGTTGCTACACGAGGACTACCCGCACTTAAATTTTGTCTCCCTGATGATAGCTCATTAGGTATTGCATTAAAAAAAAGCCTATTTCGAGGAATAGTTTAAATATTGCCAGTAACTGAATTTAAGTACTGGCAATCTGATGCTACCATTACTTAAATAATTATTGTTATTTCTTCCTCCTTTATCTCAAGTTATAATTTGGAGAGATCAGAAGTCACTATCACTCAGTCTATTGCTTTAAAAGTATAGGTAACCCACTCATACGAAAACATCATTGATACAATTGTGATATGGAGATAACATTTAGGATGACTATCACAGCTCTTATTTCTACAGGTACTTGGTAGTTTTTAAACACAGTTTTCAAAAAACATTATATTACTTGTGCTTTCAGCAAGATATTAAACATATGGTGGTCTTACAAGTAGTAACATAATAATGAAATCTTATGCTGTCGTTCTATCAACACCATCAGCAGCTGAAGAAATAAGGACTCTTTAGCTATTTGTATACATGCAAAGGGTTGACAGTAGAATAAAGTCTATTTCAGAAGCTCGTTGTAACTATGGCAACCTACTTGAATTGTATTTTAAATAAGAAACACAAGCAGCCCAGTTGGAAAAGGACATGCTCTTTCAATTATTGATTTATGCACATTACAAGTTTTGCAAATCCATTTGCAAAGTACAATTTGAGCTTTAGCTAATGAGCAAAAGCAACTTTCATGGGCTAAATTTCAAATGGGAAGCTGATGTTTATTAAATAAGACTAATGCACAAAGAATGTGCATAAGCCCATCAAATAACAACCCATCAAAGGGCAATTCTGTGCTGCAGTTACTGCTCCCGGCTGTTTCTTAAGCCAATTTCAGAAATTCCAATCTGGACTGCAGGAAGTTGGCAATTGAGCCAGGCTGGTGCTCAGTCCGGAGTGTAGCCACCCCAAGACCTGACGGGTGGTTCTCCTGCTTCTTGGCTTCTCTTCCACGCAGGGAATGCAAACCTTGTAGGCTGGTTCCTTTGTGGATCGGACTATAAGTGTCTGCCTTTTCCTTTGGGGGTCTGTTCCCTTCTCATTAGTCCCCATGCCTTTCCTTTGGTTTCTCAGATCTCTGCACGCATGGATGCTGTTACCCCCCTCCTTCCCATATTATCTCTTTTGACGCTAATACAGATTTGTTTTGATTTCTTTTTTCCCCTTTATGGTACCACTGTAGATCTGATGCTACAATAATCAAAGCAATGGGAACAAGCTGTTCTTTCGTTCCTACCTTCCTCTATAGATTCATAGTAACTTCGTAGCAAGAAAGAATGAGTAGTTTGGCCTCATAGAAACAAAGCAGTGAGATTCCTAGTTGCAACTTGGAGATTTTAAAAAAAAATTAAAAAGGAAGCTTTGCCGTACTGTGGGCAAGAGGTGGGGAAATTAGAGGAACATACTTCCCTCAGCCTGGGCAGAAAGCGAAAGGGTGACCACTGGAAGCTCAAGGGTTGAGGATACTTTGCTGACTTAAAGGGCCATTGTGGGATCAAGTCCAAGATTATTAAAAAGAAACAGCAGCTGCCAATTGCCTGGGATGAAATGGCTTCCCAGGGCACAGAGCAGACACTGGAGGGGAGGGAACAAGCCAGGTACTGCAGCCAATCACAGCTGGGGCTTCTGTTAGAATGGAATGAAGTGGTAGAGACCATCTCCTCTAAAAGGTTTAGGATGGCTTTGGTTGGGAAACATGGGTGCAGGATACTTCTGCAACGGGCTGGGAGGAGGACATGATCTCTTCCTGCACTCAGGAAGTGCTGATTGGCCTGTACTGGTGATGAAGCAGAAAATGTGGATTTGCCCAAAGAGAACTCCTCAGAAACTCCTCATTCAAAATGCAGTTTAAAGAAAGAAAGAAAAAAAAGAAGTTTGCCAAGAGAAAATAGGATGTTAAATTTGCAAGTCTATCTCTTTGCTGTCTTGCCGGGTTGATATCCATTCTGCCTATTGTACAAAAGCACAAGGGTTGACTAGATAGTTCTTTAAATAAATGTTATTAAAAGTTTTTTGGGGGGAGGAAAGATGAAAAAGTGTGTTAATGCTATGAGTGCTGCTTTATTTAAATTTCTTTTGAAAAACAGTTTTTATTAGAATGACTTTCTTTAAGTAATATGAGCACAGGTTCCTGGCTACACATCTCAGTTTAGATTTTATCTGCCCTGAGCTGCATGATTTTTCTCACACTGCTTGAGAAGTTGCTATTTCCAAAAGCTGCGCTATGAAATCTGATTAAGGTCTCTTTGTTTAACTTACAGGGAACCTAATATATACTTTAATGAACTTGATACTAATGAATATAGAAGCTCTCATTCTGTAGAGTGTTGAAACAAATTAAATTGCAGGAGGGAAAAACCGTTCTCTGAAAACTGACCAAAACTGCAAATCATAAAGCAATGATATTATTGTAGCTTTAAGAGGAAGGAGGGTCAGTATATAAACAGGTGTTGGTGGTGAGAATTGACATGCAACTGCTTTTTATTTTTCACTAATACAAATAAATTATGTCACAAAAACAGTGACCAATTTGTATATTTCCCTCCCCCCCCTAAAGTATAGGAAAAATAGAAGATTCTGAGGAATATATACTTTCCCCATCACCTGTATTAAATGCTTCTTCTGAACATATATAGTAAAGGGAAGTTTAAAAAATGTCCTATATTGCAACATTGGATTCAGGAATGTATTTTTCCTTAATTTGTTGCCTTTTTTTTGTTTTGTTTTGTTTTGCTTTTTATTTCCTGTCTATTTTGTAAGGGATGGCATAGAAAATATCAGAAAGGATCTATAACTCATCCCAGATGGTGTTTTGGATTTGATTTTGGCTTTCAGGTTTTTTTCCCCCAAGATGTTAGTACCCTATTAAAACAGGACAAACTTTTTTGCTGTGTTCCTTATGATGTCTTGACAGACAATGGAAAGAATGCTGTCCCTTGCTGTTTGACACTATATGCCAGAATACTTGTCTGAGAAGAAGTACACTTGGAAATACATAATCTGACATCGTGTTTCGAACAGGGCACTGGAGTAGTTTTTCACAAATGCATTTCTCCCTGAAATATGATAACATGAGCACGAATATACCTGTACAGTAAAGATTCATAGCACAGACTAGAAGCAGAGCGAGAGTGTATTGGAATGAAAAAGAAAACTGAAAAGAAATGAAAAGATAAATGTTGCAGAACCTGAATGCCAATCAATGGTATATCTCTATCTCTATCTCTATCTCTGAAAGGAAACCAGCACCAAAAATGACATTAAAATGTACAGTCTTCAAAGGATCACAATTCCTGAACAATGAAATCTGAACAGATATGTTTTTAAAGAAATTTTGAACCATGTCTTTCATCCAAAATTAGATTTCAAAATTATAGACACCGAAATGTTAAAAGCAATATAAAAACTATATACAATAACAATGAGAATAATAAAAACTATGTAAAATGCAGTGATTTAAAATGGTAACTCTGGGTGTCCTGGATGGAAATTAATTAGGGCTGAGAGAAAGTGAATGGGCCAAAGTCATCCAGAGAATTTCCATGGCTGACTGTAGACTTAAAGCAGGGTCTCTCTTAATGACTACATCATACCGATTTACCAGGGGCTGATAGAACAACTGCTGAGTGGTGATTTTCTTGTGTGAACCAAATATCATCCATCAAATTCCTTGGACAGAGCTTTCTTATTGTAAAACACTCAATGCTTTTCAAATGAGCTAGGTCACACATTGAGAGATAAACACAGTGGCTTGATTAAATGTGATACTGAGCAGGCAGTAAGAACTTACCTATGTGAAGTTGCCTGAATCTGGTGTATCTTTAATTCTGTGGCTTTGCATACAATTGCATTGTTCGTATAACAAGGTAACATTGCCAAGTTTTCTTTGTGTGCTTTCAGTTAGTCAATTGCCTTTGATTAGAAAATGAATTGATTAATCCATTTTATCCATTAATCCTTTTAAGCAGAGAATGGCTAATAGACTTGAAAAGTCTTTAATTGCTTGGTTGCCCCTTCTGCAGGCTTCAAGAAAGAAAAATCTGCACATGTTGGAAGGTTATACCCAGACATTATTAATAGCTTGGTGGGCTAAAGTGATGAATGTACTTTATCATGTTGTAAAAAGTAAACACTCCAGAACAAACTCTTCACTAGGGTCTATGCTCCAGCCTTAAGCTCCAACAGTTTGTTCTTGCTACATGTAGAACTCTTACTGATGGGAGAATGTGAGAAGAGAATTTTGCCTTAAGGCAGTGTTGTCCAAACTTGGCCACTTTAAGATGAGTGGGGTTGAACTACCCGAATTCCCCAGCCAGCATGGCTGGCTGGGGAATTCTGGGAGTTGAAGCCCACTCATCTTAAAGTGGCTAAGTTTGGACAACACTGCCTTAAGGAGACTTTTTTTTTTTAGATTGCATACATGTATGTAATAAAAAAGTTGAGTAATTTAGGCCTTTGTGGTACTAGCATCCATACTTTTTTCTTTTTGTTAGTGTTGCCTTTCTCTCTGGAAAAATTGATCCGACATTACAGGGGGATAGATTGTTTTTTCTTACCAAATCGGTATGTTTATATAAACATACGGTGTGACTTGTAGCCTAATAGTTCATATTAGGTCATATCTCCTGTGAAATACTTGGTTAATTGGAAGATGTTTTGCTGAAGTTATGTTCATATTTTCACTGATTAAATAGATGCATTACCTTCCAGGACATCACTAGAGAAAACAATTGAACCTATCCTTGTCTATCTTTCCTTTTTACAGAGAATTTCTAAGGCAAAATTGATTCCAGGGATCAGCAACTGGCAGCCATCTACTGAAGCCCACTCTTTTCTAGGGTGCCCATTGATGGCTCCTAAAGCTGCCTAGTCCTGTTACTTTTTTCTTCTTGCATTACGCTTTGGTCACAATCTGCTTCTGAATATGGAAGCAGTCAATGAGAAGAGAGAGAATTCCATGCCATGCTTGCTGTGTGCTCTCCCAGGGCTAGACCAACAAGAGTAAGAAAGAGCTGCTCACTGAAGGCATCTTGTTTTTTGAAGAAAAGAATTTAGCTATTCTTATACTTGAGATTTAGAAGTACAAAAAAATCCTTAGAGAAAGAAACTCTAGAAGGGGAACCCATAGGATGGCTCAATGAGCAATAAACACAATCATGGGCTATTAAATACTATCTGACTATGGTGAAGATGGGAAAGATTGGCATTTGAAAGCAAATTCCCACAATTAATATTTTTATTGCATATGTTGGCATAAATAAAACCAATCTCTGTTACAAACAAAATAACCACATAACCTGTAAAACAACAAAAGCGGAGTCCAATTACATTCTACACTGACTCAATTTCTTATCCACATTAAAGCTCATGAAATTATTATTAAAGGTATGAATTGCAGTTAGTAATGCCATTGACACTCAGTAAAGCTAATTTTCATGGAATGATAAAATGGAATTGATTTTTGGGATAATCTAATCCAACTCCTACTCCAGTGCAGCAATCAGCTCCTACAGCTACCCAACAAATAACCATCTAAGCCCAGTTTATTCAGAGGTGAGGATAGCCCACCACTTCCCAAGGCAATCTATTTTATTGGTGAGCCTTTCCAGATATTCAACTGAAAACTTCTTCTTTGTAATTTAAACTCATTGTTTCCTCACTATCTTCTGAAACAACTCTGATTCATTCTTCCTGTTTTCTATGTAACAGTCCTTTGGATACTTGAAGACAGCTGTCATGTCTTTCCATAGTATTCTCTTTTCCAGGCTAAACATACCCGATGCCTCCAACTGTTCCTCTTATTATTTTTTCCAGGTTCTTTATCATTTTGGTCATTCTCCTTTGGACATGTTCCAGTATGTCAAATGTCTTTCCTAATATTTCATGATCAGAACTGGACACAATAAGTTAAGTGCTGTCTGATCAACACAGAATAGAGAGGAACAATGATTTCTCTTGATCTTGATGCTATCTTTCTGTTGATTCATTCTAGGATTGAATTTGCATTATTTTTGCTGCTATATCACAATGTTGACTCATATTCAGCTTGTCATCCACCAAGACACCCAAATCCTTTTCCTATACTGCTGCCTTGTATTGTTCTTCCCCTACAATCTTATTTCCATGTGTTAGATACTTCTCCAGTGTGTTATAAACAAAGGATTCAGCAATAGAGATGCTCATCTCTGCTAACAGATTACAACAAATCATTGTTTCTTCAAATCAGATGCAAAGTGATTTGGACTACACTGTTTGAAAATATCAATCACTGTATAACCCGATTGACTAGTGCTTTTAAAAATGATTGTCTGTTCTACTTACTAGACACCTAAGTTAAAAATCTGCATGCCTTGTATGAATTGTCATTGAATAGGACATGCATATTGTTTCCTATCTAAATTATATAGACAGAACCTTTAGGTTTCTTTGAGGGCAATACCTAGCAGTGCTGATAAGAGAATACTGATGGGTGAAATATTCAGAAGAAGTATCTCCATTACATAAGAAAGTTGATAATTGAAAGCTCAATTATGGTCAGTATGTTTTCTTTCCATTTCCAACTTTGGGAATGGCTGGGTGACTTTTTGGCTGTTACATGTGACTTTTTTTAAAATGTTGGCCTTTAAGGGTATGTCTAGTGATATTACGACATTGCTAAAGCAGTTTGGCCCAAATATTTTGGCCCTCTTCCTCCTCCTCTTCATTTTGCATTTGGATGGGGTTTACAGGTCAGGGAGGGGTGCTGGTGGTGACAGAGCTCCAGAACAGCAATTCTTTTAAGCTCCAGACCCAGGAAGTTAAGTTTCTGCTGAGCCTTTGCAACTTCAAACTCTGTGTGTGTGTGTGCATGTGTGTGTATGAGAGATAATTTTATGATTTCTCTTTAGATTTTGCCAATAAATACAATGATTTAAAAAGGCAAGTCCCGATGCATGCCCATTCCAGAGGAAATAAAGTATGTTTATTTCATATTCTGGAGTCTAGCATTGTTGACATAAGGACTATAATGTTTCTTCTCCTCTCTGTGAGGCCAAGACTAATCTCCATGTGTCATCCATGGTAAGGGGTCTAATGTTCATTAATAGCTTCATCTGTCTGAGCAATTCTGGAGAATGAAGATATGCACTCGTTCAGGTCATTTTGGCTTTGTCCAATAAAGACAATGTTCAGCTAAGGATTTTGGATTCTACCCCCACCCGCTAAACTAAATAAACCTGGATATGATTTCTTTTTCCTGATTCATACAGTAATTCCAGAGTTTGGAAAATGTTCATTGAAATGTATGATTGTACATTCCCTAGTACAATAGATGGTTCACTGGCTATAGGTTTGGGGTTCACTAAATCACAGAGCTGGAAGACGTCATCCAGTCCAAGCTCTTGCTCAGTGAAATGATTTCCCTCTGCAATCATTAGCCTGCAGTGATTAGCCTCTGCATGAATGCAATATAATAAAAGAAGGTTAAATTCTTCCAAGGTATGATAGAACTTAATGCGGCAAAATGTTTCCTATGGATGCTTGTAGAAGCTAGCACAAATATAGTAACTTAAAGCAGTATTGAGGTTTAGAAATGAAATGAAAAGGTAAGTCCATTCACAAGAAAAGGTCCGTCACATCCAATGCCTCTTCTTTTATCTGTAACTACTGCTGCCATTCCACTGGCAAGATCTTTACTGTTGGCTCTTGGAGTGTATAATTCCCATCTTTGTCTTTTTAATTAAAAATACATGGGATTGTTTATGGGATATATTGATTTATATCTTCAATTTAAGAAATCTTGAAATTGTCCAGTGGTGTTGAAAAAGGGAATAATAATAAATTAATAAATAATATTTTTACAAGGGGTAGCTTTACACTTTACAATAATAGTTTACAATTATAAAATATTTCAGTTTGATGGACTAAAATCCTTTATTAGTTGATAACCCTAATTACGATAACCTGATATAAATGAATGATCTAACATATTCACATATTCTTTGAAAAATAGCTATTATCTACATGGCTATTCTGATTCTTTGAGGGGCAAATACAGCTATGAAATGAAACAGCAAAGGAGTAGGTACAATGGGTATCACTATATTTTGCATTTTACATTATGCTCTTCTTAGATGCTTTGGGCTTTCTTTAGAAGGAAAAGAGGGAATAAGCATATAGTAATATAAGCATTATATCAATGGAATATCGTCGTGTTTTAGATACTACCGCATCATAAGATTCTGAATAGGACAGAATTTTCTGGAAGGATAGATTGATGGTGGAAATGTGTGCATGCATGCTTTAACTTGGTTAAAACTATTCTTAATTGGATTATTTTGTTGGCAAGAGACCAGTAAGGTATAATTAAATAATAATAATAATAATATATTAAACACATATAATATATAATAAATATTATAATAATTTATTAAATGCCTGACTCTTAATGACTCTGGGCAGACAACAATAAAACAAAGAATTTACAATAAAATCAATAAAACAAACAAAAAATAAAGATAAAAGATGGCACGGACGATGAAGTGAGGGGTCTTACTCACCCTTGGCAAAGGCCTGGGTGAAGAAATGAGGGAAGAATGGCATTTATTGCTCTCCATTTCACTTGTAAAAAAAGAACTCTTCTGCCATTCCCCTTCAACTTATGCTCACTACTCACGGTATCCTGTTTTGGGGCTATCTAACTTTAGGGTTTCTTGATAACCAAAAGAATCAGCTGCAGAGGGTAGAAGGTAAAATCTGAGGGATTCCTCTCTAAAGTCGGAATTGTTTCAGTCCCACACCCTTGAATTGCATTCTTTCTTTGTAACATTTCAGACCATAGCTTTACTTGTATCCAAGAAAACATATTTTCCTTCTTTTCAGAGAAAATCACCAGCTTCCAAACAATTTCAAGATAATAAAATAGTGAAGCCTGCTATCCAGTTATCTTATTTATGGAATTAATTATTTCAATTCTTTGAATATCTTTTTCTGAGTACTGTCTCCTTTTGTTTCTCTCTCTCTCTCTTTCCCCACCCCTTGGGGCTCAATATTGTCAAGGCTACAGTTAATATTTTAGATTACTGATCAAAGTAATGTAGTGAAATGTTGATAGATGGTCAGATTAAGCTGTTATTGCTACAGACATTCCCACTTTCATTCTTTTTTTTTAAAATGCAACCCTACATTCTTGTGGTTTGCAGAGAGGCACTGCTCTTGAAATGAAGCAAACAACCATCATAGTTTTCATTTTCCAATGCCAGAGGTATTGTGTCATCTGTTTTGGAATTGGAAATCATTGATTCTTTTGTGTGATGAATGCAAGCTGCCGTCTGGCTGTATAACAAACTGGAATCAGAGCTTGAAACCAAAACAAGCACTGAAGCTTATAGAAGTTTATGGAAACGGAATACTTTCAGAATCTCAGATGGTTTCCCATACAATATGTTTAGCGTTCTAATTGTTGATAGTAATCAAGTCCTGTAGTGGTGCCTGAGTGCAATTAGGATGCACTGCCATTAAGGTTGCCAGTTCTTCTGCCTCTCCTGGTTGATCTGCTCTTCAGTGATATTCCTGTGAGATTCTGGATTGTAAATTGCTACTCCTCTAGTTGTTCTGCTTCACAGGGCATTCTTGACCAAACTTTGCTATCACCTCCAAATTTCAGGTTAAAGATCTTTGCTTCATAAATCCAACAACATATATTTTTTCTCAGTTTTCTTGTCCAGCTTCAACTTCACTCCTTTTTAGAACCTCCTTAAGAACAGTTACCTGAAGCATCGTATTTTCTCCAGACTTCTGTCCCTGGATCTTTTCCAGGTACTTTTGCATACCTGCAAGTTTCAGATTAAAATGAATAATATCTACACTGTTTCAGACAAATATGGGTAGTTCAAATGTTAAAGCAACGTAAGAGGTTGGGTCCAAACATCTCCTCTCCTCTCCATCCATCCTCTTTTTTCCTTGTTCACAGGAACTAACCTGACAACTTTAACTTTGGTTAAATTAAAAATAATTTAATAACTCATAGTTTAGCTGCATTTCAGAGTTAGTTATCCCCTTACCCCTCACTGCCCAGGAAATGTCTCTTATCTTTTTTTAGAGGTATTAAATCTTCCATACTAAGGATTACATTACATGATATAAGATGGTGACTATAACTCACGCCCTTACCATCTCACAGTTGGACTACAGCAATTTCTTTTACATTGCTACTGCCCTTGAAGATGATTTGCACCAAGCTATTGTTACAGTGCAAAGCTGTGCAAAAACAGCTACCAGTAGCTAACAGTGAGAATGCTGCTAGTCAGTTGGCATCCTGATCCAATTCAAGGTGCTGGTTATCACTATTTAGCCTCTTACATTTTGGGTACCCATTACCTTTAAAACCATCTACTTTAAGCAGAATTTGTCTGTTCAGAACATGCTGGGCTAAGAGGGCTTGATGTGGTTTTCCCTCAAGATAATAAGTGAGGAGGGGAGTATGAAAGCAGGCCTTCTTGATTGTAGCCCCTTATTCTGGAACAGCTTGCTCCAAAGTTTGGTTTGGCTGTCTCCCCACTAACATTCAGGAGGAGTGTCAAGATGTTACTCTTCTGTAGAGCCTTCAAACCAGGGGGTGCCATATAATTGGAAGCAGCTGTTTGGACCCCTTCATGGATCACTGCCTTGTCGTGGCGAAGGGGCTTGCGTAACTCAGTGAAGCCATGAGCTATACCGTGCAGGGCCACCCAAGACGGACAGGTCATGACAGAGAGTTCTGACAAAATGTGGTCCACTGGAGAAGGAAATGGCAACCCACTCCAGTATCCTTGCCAAGAAAACCCCATGGACAATGTTAAAAGGCTAAAAGATATGACACCAGAAGATGAGCCCCTCAGGTTGGAAGGTGTCCAATATGCTACTGGGGAGGAGCGGAGGGCATTTCCAAGTAGCTCCAGAAAGAGTGAAGCGGCTGGGCCAAAGCCGAAAGGACGTTCAGCTGTGGATGTATCTGGAAGCGAAAAGAAGGTCCGATGCTGTAAAGAACAATATTGTATAGGTACCTGGAATGTAAGATCTATGAACCAAGGCAAGCTGGATGTGGTCAAACATGAGATGACAAGATTGAACATCGACATCTTGGGAATCAGTGAATTGAAATGGACGGGAATGGGTGAATTTAATTCAGGTGACCATTATATCTACTACTATGGCCAAGAAACCCTTAGAAGAAATGGAGTTGCACTCATAGTCAATAAGAGAGTGGGAAAGGCAGTAATGGTGTACAACCTCAAAAACGACAGAATGATCTCAGTGCGTATCCAAGGCAAACCATTCAACATCACAGTAATCCAAGTCTATGCCCCAACCACTGATGCCAAAGAAGCTGAAATTGACCGGTTCTATGAAGACCTACAACACCTTCTAGAACTAGCACCAAAAAAAGATGTCCTTTTCATCATAGGGGATTGGAATGCTAAACTAGGAAGTCAAGGAGTAATCGGAATAACAGGCAAGTTGGCCTTGGAGCACAAAATGAAGCAGGGCAAAGGCTAATAGAGTTCTGTCAAGAGAACAAGCTAGTCATAGCAAACACTCTTTTCCAACAACACAAGAGACGACTCTACACATGGACATCACCAGATGGTCAATACCGAAACCAGATTGATTACATACTTTGCAGCCAAAGATGGAGAAGCTCTATACAGACAGCAAAAACAAGACCAGGAGCTGACTGTGGCTCAGATCATGAGCTTCTTACTGCAAAATTTAGGCTTAAATTGAAGAATGTAGGGAAAACCACTAGACCACTCAGGTATGACTTAGATCATATTCCTTGTGAGTACACAGTGAAGGTGGTGAATAGATTTAGAGGATTAGATTTGGTAGACAGAGTGCCTGAAGAACTATGGACGGAGGTCTGTAACATTGTACAGGAGGCATCAACTAAAACCATCTCAAGGAAAAAGAAATGCAAGAAAGCAAAATGGCTGTCTGATGAGGCATTACAAATAGCTGTGGAAAGAAGGAATGTGAAAAGCAAGGGTGAAAGGGAAAGATATAAGCAACTGAATGCAGATTTCCAGAGAATAGCAAGGAGAGATAAGAAGGCCTTCTTAAATGAACAATGCAAAGAAATTGAGGAAAACAATAGAATGGGGAAGACTAGAGATCTCTTCAAGAAAATTGGAGATATCAAAGGAACGTTTAGTGCAAAGATGGGCATGATAAAGGACAAAAAAGGCAGGGACCTAACAGAAGCAGAAGAGATTAAGAAGAGGTGGCAAGAATACACAGAAGAACTATACAAGAAAGATCTTAATGTCCCTGATGTCCATGCTGGTGTGGTCACTGACCTTGAGCCAGACATCCTAGAGAGTGAAGTCAAATGGGCCTTAGGAAGCATTGCTAACAACAAAGCTAGTGGAGATGACAGTATTCCAGCTGAGTTATTTAAAATACTAAAAGACGATGGTGTTAAAGTGCTGCACTCAATATGCCAGGAAGTTTGGAAAACGCAACAGTGGCCACGGGATTGGAAAAGGTCAGTTTATGTTCCAATTCCAAAGAAGGGCAATGCCAAAGAATGCTCAAACTATCGCACAATTGCACTCATTTCACATGCTAGCAAGGTTATGCTCAAAATCCTACAAGCTAGGCTTCAGCAGTACGTGAACCGAGAACTACCAGATGTACAAGCTGGGTTTCGAAGAGGCAGAGGAACTAGAGATCAAATTGTCAACATTCGCTGGATCATGGAGAAAGCACGAGAGTTCCAGAAAAACATCTACTTCTGCTTCATTGACTATGCAAAAGCCTTTGATTGTGTGAATCACAACAAACTGTGGCAAATTCTTAAAGAGATGGGGGTACCAGACCATCTTACCTGTCTCCTGAGAAATTTGTATGCGGGCCAAGAAGCAACAGTTAGAACCAGTCACGGAACAACCGATTGGTTCAAAATAGGGAAAGGAGTACGACAAGGCTGTATACTGTCACCCTGCTTATTTAACCTATATGCAGAGTACATCATGAGAAATGCCAGGCTGGAAGAATCACAAGCCGGAATTAAGATTGCAGGGAGAAACATCAACAACCTCAGATATGCAGACGATACCACCCTAACGGCAGAAAGTGAAGAAGAACTAAAGAGCCTCTTGATGAGGGTGAAAGAGGAGAGTGCGAAAGCTGGCTTGAAACTCAACATTAAAAAAACTAAGATCATGGCATCTGGACCCATCAATTCCTGGCAAATAGAAGGGGTAGAAATGGAAGCAGTAACAGACTTCATTTATTTGGGCTCCAAGATCACTGCAGACGGAGATTGCAGCCATGAAATTAAAAGACGCTTGCTCCTTGGGAGGAAAGCTATGGGAAACCTAGATAGCATATTAAAAAGCAGAGACGTCACCTTGCCAACAAAGATCCGCATAGTCAAAGCTATGGTTTTTCCAGTAGTAATGTATGGCTGTGAGAGCTGGACCATAAAGAAGGCTGAGCGCCGAAGAATTGATGCCTTTGAACTGTGGTGCTGGAGAAGACTCTTGAGAGTCCCCTGGACTGCTAGGAGGTCAAACCAGTCAATCTTAAAGGAAATCAACCCTGATTGTTCATTGGAAGGACTGATAATGAAGCTCAAGCTGAGATACTTTGGTCACCTAATGCGAAGAGAGGAGTCTTTGGAAAAGACCCTGATGCTGGGAAAGATTGAAGGCAAAAGGAGAAGAGGACGGCAGAGGATGAGATGGTTAGATAGCATCACTGAAGCAATGAGCATGAAACTGAGCAAACTCAGGGAGGCAGTGAAGGACAGGAAGGCCTGGCGCAATATGGTTCATGGGGTCACGAAGAGTCGGACACGACTTAACGACTGAACAACAACAACAAAAGCTGTTTGGATGGTGGTTAGTGTAATGCAGCTAATAAGATTCTGTTTGTAGATGTTATTTTAATGTATGGTTTTATTGTTTTTATGAAATGTAAGCTGCCTAGAATCCTATGAGATGACATATGTATTCTATGTAAGTTGCTGAGAGTCTTTTGGATTGTGGTGGGATAGCAATTAGTTAAATAAATAAATAGATACAAATGGTTGTAATGAAAAAATAATAAAATTAAGTTTTTAGCTTGATTGAATTATAGGAAAGTTACACTTCAATTTCAGACACCATAGATGGTAATGATATCTCTTCTTTTGCATCATTTGTACTGAAAAAGGACAGGAATGAAAGAGAACAAAAATTCTCATAGCATAGCCAAATAACTTGCATGTTGAGCTACAACTCACATCATTTCTAGCCAACTTGGCAAGGTTTGGATTATTATCCCATGGTTATTATAATTTTTGCTATTATTTTGTATTTTTTTTCTCATTAACATTTTAGACCTTGTATTGATCCCAAGCTTAGAAAAAAATTAATTTTCTATTTATGTATGGATTGACCACACCAAATAATACTTGGTGGGCTCTAGTTTGCATTGTAGGACTGATGGAAGACCTATATAAACAAAGTCAGCAACTACATGTAAAGAAGACAACAACATTATGCTCCTTACCCTTAAACAGAGATTATGTTCATGGATATTGGCTACAAAGTGACATTTCCCTTCTAGCTATTCCTAAAGAAATGCTTATTACCCTTCTATTCGTAACTACAGTGGTACCTCGGGTTACGAACTTAATTCGTTTTGTGACTCTGGTCGCGACCCAAATTGGTCGCAACCCGAAGCAAATTTTCCCATGAGGTTCAATGTAAATATGGTTAATCTGTTCTGACCCCTCCGAATTTGGTCGCCAACCGATTTTGGTCGCAACCCGAAGCAAATTCTCCCATAAGGTTCAATGTAAATATGGTTAATCCGTTCTGAAACATATGTATTTTATTTTTAAACCACAAAACCATGAAACAAAGTACAGTACAGCACAGTATGAAGAGGGAGAATGCTGACCTTGCTCAAGGCGACTTCTGGCGTGAAGGACAGGAAGGCGGGTGGGGAGGAGGTTATTGTTTGGAGGGAGAGTCCCCCTCCAAAAGGACATCAGGGAGATCTCCTTTAGAGGTTTCCTCTCTTCTTTGCCTCTTAGCTGCAGGCTCAGTTCTGGGGAAAAACCTGTCTAAAGTCAGTTGTTTTTTCCTGCGCTGCATAACCCTCTGGAAATGAGAGACCACGTTGTCATTCATCATGTTCAACACTCTGTTTGTCACAGTTCTGTTGGGGTGGTACTTCTCAAAGAAATCCTGGCACTCATTCCATTTCTCCATGATGGATTTTAGCACATCACTGCTCACCTCCTCCCCGTCCTCCTCTTCCTCAGTGGAATGCTCCTCATCAAGCGCTTTCTGTTGCTCACTCTGGAGCTCAGCAAGTTCTTCTGTGGTCAGCTCCTCCTTATGGTCCTCAACAAGCTCCTCTATGTCTGCCTCATCAACAACCGGACCCATGCTCTTGCACATGGACACAATCTCCTCCACTACCTCTGCATCAGACCCTTCAAAGTCACGTTCAGCGACACATTCTGGCCACAGTTTCCTCCAGGCTGAGTTTAAGGTCCGGCAGGTGACATCTTCCCAGGCTTTGTCAATGAGGCTGATGCAGTGGAGAACATTGAAATGTTTCTTCCAGAATTCTTTCAGAGTCAAGGATGTTTCCTCAGTGACATTGAAACACCTGGTGAAGAGCGCCTTTGTGTAGAGCTTCTTAAAGTTGCAGATCACTTGCTGGTCCATGGGCTGCAGAAGAGGTGTCGTGTTGGTGGGGAGGAACTTGACCTTTATGAAGTCGTACTTGGCGTCCATATCATCCACCAAGGCTGGAGGGTGTGCCGGGGCATTGTCCATCAGAAGAAGGCACCTTTCAGGCAGCTGGTTGTCAGACAGGTATTTTTTAATGGTGGGTGCGAACACCTCGTGCAGCCATTCCATGAACAACTGCCTTGTGACCCAAGCTTTCGCATTGGCCCTCCACGTGACAGGCAGTCTGGCCTTGTTCACATTGTGTGCCTTGAACACACGAGGGGTCTGGGAATGGTACACCAGTAGTGGCTTAATCTTCAGGTCGCCGCTTGCGTTCGCACACAGCAAAAGGGCCAATCTGTCCTGCATGGGCTGGTGCCCTGGCAGTGC
Organism: Python bivittatus; assembly: GCF_059951505.1. Lineage (NCBI taxonomy): Eukaryota > Metazoa > Chordata > Lepidosauria > Squamata > Pythonidae > Python > Python bivittatus. The sequence continues at coordinate 40,359,439 of NW_028277074.1, read as the reverse complement.
CTTTTCCTCATGCATGATGTAGGTTCTGTTCGGCATCTTCTTCCAGAAGAGCCCTGTCTCGTCGCAGTTGAAGACTTGCTGAGCGACGTATCCTTCCGCCTTCACGAATTCCTCAAATTCTGCCTTGTAGGCTTCTGCAGCAGCCTTGTCAGAACTGGAAGCCTCACCATGTCTTGCCACGCTGTGGATGCCACTTCTTTTGCGGAATTTCTCAAACCAGCCTCTGCTGGCTTTAAATTCCTCACTTGCTGCGCTGGTAGAGGGGTTTTTCCGCAGTAAATCACTGTGCAGTTTCCTGGCTTTGTCACAGATCTTAGCCTCACTAATGCTATCACCTGCCAGCTGTTTCTCATTCAGCCACGCTAACAGCTTTTCCACCTCTTCCAGCACTTGTGTCCTCTGCCTGGTTAACATCGTTACTCCTTTTGCCACATCAGCTCCTCTGATGGCATCTTTATTCTTCAGAATAGTCGAGATGGTTGACTTCGCCATCTTGTACTCCGAGCCCAGATCAGTCACACGAATACCACGATTGTGCTTTTCTATAATTTCCTTCTTCAATTCGATCATTAGTATTTTCTTCAAAGCCTTATTCTTGCCAAGCCTGCTCTGCAGTTTCTTTGGAGCCATGCTAACAAGCACACCAAAAACCTTCCAAAACGCCATGAAACACACCACAAGCCTCACCGAACGTCTCCTTGCTACCGCAATCTCGCCCACAGGAAGCTGCGACCGCGTGTCAGCAGGGAAAATGGCCGCGTATCCTGTTTGTACCCCGAGGTGGAGTTCGCAAACCGAAGCAAAATTTTGCAGCCGGAGCTGGTCGTAACCCGAAAAGTTCATTAACAGAAGCGTTCGTAACCCGAGGTTCCACTGTATAAGAAATTGGCCTTCTACAATGACATCTTAGTTATGCTTCAAGAGATATTCACATTCACAGTATCTTAAACCCTCTTTTTCCAGTTAGATATGAACTAGCCATTGTCAAAAGTGGCTTTTCACACTTATAATTCACCTTTGATTGCTGAGTATTAACTTTGGTAGTGAAACATTGCTGCTAAAATATTTGTAGTGAAATATTGGTGTCTTTTGTCTAGTCTGCTGATACAATAGTACAGCCAACAGACTAGAATTTCAGACTAATCTCAATACCAGATCATTTGTATAGTTGATACAGGTGATAGCGATAAAACCCTGTCTAGATTATTTGAGTATTATTTGGTATATTTTGCATTGGGAATTGGCTTTAGTAGCTTCTATGGTTTTCAGCTCTCTGACAATTAAATGAGGTTTACTTGATTATACACTGTATCTGAGAGATGTAAAAAAAGAAACTCAGGCACATTTAGCATTCTGTTATTAGAGCTCTGTCATTCAAGCAGTGTCTTGCTCTGTTAATGTCCTCCCTATGCTGCCTATTGGCAGCAGATGAATAGGACATGAAAAACCTGTGCCAACTGTGGTCAGATAGACTTTCCTTTGTAGATGATGTTATAATGAAGCCTAATCAAATATAATTCTAAGTAAACATGGTCAGGATTGTGGTATTTGACTCCAGTGATAAGGCTGGCAATTATGTTTCCTCTGTGGCAAATGTGAATTTGTCTCAGGCTTCAAGAGATGGATATTACTGAAGATTATAGGTTGCTTTTTTTTTTTTTTACCATAAATAGCAGATTTAGAAGAGAATATATGTAGCTCAGGGTTGAACTGTGGAGTCCTTGGTGTTCTCCGAGCTTGGTTGTTTGATTGCAGACGTTTCATTACCCGGCTAGGTAACATCACTGATGATGCACTGATGATGTTACCTAGTTGAGTAATAGAACATCTGCGATCAAACAACCAAGCTCAGAGAGCACCAAGGACTCCACAGAAGCAGATTTTTTGAATAACTATAAATGAGGCAGCCATCTTCGAAGACATAAATAAATCTCAGCTGTATTTAACAATCTTATGGGCTTGTGCATTTTGCTTTGTTTCTTGCAGGCTCTCACTGATGCCCACTGATTCATTCCAGCAACTGGAACAGTTCATTCATCCCGTAAGATGGGAGATGGGCTGCCTTGCCATACTGGAAGGTAGCAGCTGTCTTCAGGCACTACCATGAAGGGGAAATAGATCAGAGGTATCTTGGGCTGGCATTGTCTAGTCAAATGTAGCAGCTCTATTTGCAATGTCTCCCAATTTTGTTAAAGGCTGAAATAGGGCAGAGCTTTCTTGGTTATAAAAATAGACCCAGTAATTCAAAGAGCTTATCCAAATCTGTTTGGAGGGCAGCACCCCACAGTGGGATTTAGTGTTCCAGTTCTGCCTTCCCCCAAGCTGTTGCCAGAATACAATTTCCATTATCCCCATATCTTCAGATGAGATGATGATGCAGTTTCATGTACAAATAGTTGTTCAGTAGTGTCTATTGGGCCAGGTTCTTAGGATTCTTTGTTTCATGAAGGCTGGAAAAATAAGTTTTGTGGCACTGAAATCATAATCATGAGAAAATCTACTCACCCAGCCTCTTAATGCAGATCTTTGTAGATTTGCCCTCCCTCACACTTCATTACACAGATTATGAGCCAAGTGCTCTGTCCTGCTACTTGATGCAAATAATTCTTCTCCACCTTTTTTGAAGAGAGGAATTGCACAAACTGGATAGCTGCACATGCAGACATCCATTTGGTATGCCCAATTAACCAATTATATAGGATATGTGTGTGAAGTGAGTGAGAAGGTGGCTCTCCCATCATGAGGAAGCTGATTTGTCACAGGACCTGAATTAAGGAAAATGCTGAGAGTAAAGTTATCACTACAGTATCTGTGGAAAAAACCTGTAATCTGGATTTCTAAAAGTGGCCTCCCCCCCACAGTCATTGGTTATACAGCCTTTTCTTAGCTTGTATTTAAATTTTAGGAGTCAGATGTTTATTTATAGGTGTTGCCCTTAATCCAAACTGCCTGCTAAAGTAAATCCCTTCTAAAATGAAATCAAAAAGGTGATTTGAGATTACGTAGCTAAAACAATGGGTCAGCCAGACGTCGCACACATCTGTTTTGCTTTTTCTGAGTCACTTTTGAGTCTTCCTCCCACATACTTTCACAGTAAAATGTGCCACCGGTTAGTTAGATTTTTATTTCCCTTTTTTGCATTTTTCCACTTTTGACCAAAGTAATTTGTTTTCTCAGCTCTAGACTGCCTATTACTGTGGAAACATTCACACTTCTTATGTATTTGTTTTTCTTCACATTTAAGTATCCATTTTCAATGGAATAAAAATTTAACGCTTGGTACTGGTTACTATATTGTTATATTCCATTATCCAAATTTGGACCAGAGGTAATGTTGATGCGGAAAATGCCAAAATAATAAATTCTTGGAGATAAGATCTTAGGCAGATATGGAAACCTAAAGTAAGCTTTGATTTACCCATAGTCTGCAGGAAATGAAGCATTACTGTGAATGTGGCACATCAAGATCCTTAATAAGAATAATCTCATTTAGCTTTACCTTCTGCTTTGATTTAAAATATTTTCACAACTACATTTTTCCATGTGCTTTCAAGTGCTTTGGTGTCCCACGCCCCTGCCCTTTCCTGAAATATTTTCATCCCATTGTTTCTCTCAACTGGGTTGCCTTTCATTTTCTTTTTTGTTATTATCTTCTAAATCAGTGTTTCTCAACCTTGGCAACTTTAAGATGTGTGGACCTCAACTCCCAGAACTCCCCAGCCAGCATGGCTGGCTAGGGAGTTCTGGGAGTTGAAGTCCACACATCTTAAAGTTGCCAAGGTTGAGAAACACTGTTCTAAATAGTAAAAGGTAAAGATTTCTACCAGAAACTATTATCCTACAAGACATCTACATGAAAGTAGAGGCCACACACAGAAACATATACCTGGGCTGAGGTATCTGGATAAGTAGCTTCATTGCAATGTATATTAAAATAGGACACCAAAAATACCCTTTTACCCTAAATGCAGGGAATTCTGAGCTGTGTCTTTATGTCTCCATAACAATGCTGAATGAAATGTGCACGCTCAGCATTGGATTATCTTTAACTCAAGACCATGTTCTCAAAGCTTTTAACCTGCCATTTTATTCTTGACAGAGGTGAACCCACTATTTAAAAAAGTCAGAATTCAGCTCTGCTTAGAATTCATTAGTAGAGTTTGTTTCGGAGGAAGAGGCTAGAAGAAGACTGGAAGGGATCCTCAGGGGATATTGATCAAACACCACGTAACCTTCAGCCACCTAGTTTTGATTTTTGATGTCCTTTCATTTCTTTTCAGATACTGTCTCTTATCTAATAAAACTATTGCTCCATTTGCTGGAAAAACCCATTAGATTCAGGAAAGAATCAGTGAGACTCTAGAAAATTGTTAGGTCTGTTAAATCCTGAATGGAGCTGCTATGTCATGATGTGTCACCCATACAAATTGATGAGATGCTTAATCATACTCCATTTAAGCTCATCTGGAATGTATTCCATAATCTAAGAAGGTCCATGGTTTTCAAGAAGTGCCCAGTGAGCTGTGAAAGTTAAGAAGGCAATGGAAAGTCTGTCCCAACAAGGGAAACAAACAGGAGCATAAACTCATAAAAAGTGTACAGTCATAAACAGAAAGCATATATTTATTTATGGAGGACTCATGTGGCAAATATCATTAAGGGAAACAATAAGACCACCTCTAATGTATTTGAAAGAGAAAACTAACCAGGGAAGCAATTGGGCCATTAGACAACAAAGAAGTAAAATGGATGTTGAAGAAAGATATGGAGAAACTGAACAGATCCTTTGTATCCTTTAGTACCAAACATATTGCACGAGATACTTGAGCCTTTATTAATACTGAAACAATTAAAGGAAAATGAGGTGATAAGAGAAAATATTCTAGGTCATCTTGAGAGCTTGCACAGTAACAGATTACTGGGTACAGGTATCAGCCATCCAAGCATTGTTAAAGAACTCAAATATGAAATTGTGTGATCTAGTAAAAATATATGACTTGTCCCTGAAATTAGACTCATAGCCAGAGGAGTGGAAAGTAGCCATTGTGGCACCAGTTTTAAAAAGGAATCCAGGTCAGCTTAACATGAGTTCCAGACAAAAATCAAATAACTAAGCATATATAGGAAGGAGTATCAACAAAGATAAATTCTGCCACACTGACCTTCCAGAGATTTTTGAAACTGTCAACAGGAATGTTGATGGATGGTCTGGTCAATATTTTACCTTTGTATTTTTGAAAAGCTTGTGACAAAGTTCCTCATCAAAGGCTCTTGAGTAATCATGAGATAAGTGGTATTCAAATCTTATGACTTGCTAACTAGTTAAAAAAGTAAAAGAAAAGGATAGGAATAAATAGGGCAATATTCTCAATGGAGAGAAGGCCCTCAAGGATTTATATAGGGACCAGCCCTTTTTAATTTGTCCATAGATTATCTTGATATAATGTCATCTTCATATATGACTAATTATTTTTAATTTGTTCAGCAATTATTTTGACTTAGGTATAAACAGTGAGCTGGTCAAGTTTTTGTATGATATTATACCAATGGCCAAAAAGAGCTTCAGAAGAATCTCTATAAATTGCTGAATGGTCAACCAAATGGCAAATGGAATTCAATTCAAATAAGTTGAAAAGGATGGACATTGGATCAAAGAACCCTAACTTTATACATACACACTGATAGACTAAGCTGTCTGAAATTAACAAGGGAAAAGATCATGGAGTCACAGTGGATAGCTCAGTTAAGATGTAGATTTTGTTTGCAGCAGTTGTGAAAAAGGCAAAATCCATGCTAGAGATCATTAAGAAAGAGAATATAATTCTGACATTCTTATGCCCTTATACAATCTATAGTAGTTCTGCATCTGGAATATTGTGTACAGATCTGGTTACCATATTTGGAAAAGGATTCAATAGGGCTGGAAAAGATTCAGTAGAGCTGGAAAAAAAGGGCATTCAAAATGATCTGAGGGTCAAGCCCCTTCCATACAAGAAAAGGCTAGAATGTTTGGGACTCTAGCTTGGGAGAAAAGTGACTGAGGACAGTCATGATGAAGTGTATGGAATCATGCATAGCATGGAGAAGGTGGACAGGGAGAAGTTTTTCTCCTTCTTTCAAAACACTGAAATCAGAGGCCATCCAAGGAAGCTGATTGGAAGGAGATTTAGAACAGACAAAAGAAGACACTTCTTTACACAACACATACAATACATACCTGTGGAATTTATTACCATGCAACATAGTGAAAACCACTAAACATGGGCGGGTTTAAAAGTGGATAAATTCGTGGAGGACAGACATATCATAGGCAATGAACAAAATAAAAATAAAATAAAATAAAAACACAGTGTTATGTCCTTGTTGGAAGCAACATTCTTCCAAATACCAGCTGCAGAAGAACAAAAGTGGGAAAACAGTATGTCTCCATCCCCTGCTTTTAAGCACTCCAAGGCATCTTCTTGGTCATTGTGAGAAACAAAGTACTGAACTAAGAATTGCCTTGACCTGATCCAACAAGGCTATTCTATTGTTCTTATGTTCTTCAACACTGGTGATAGAACAACTTTTTGCAATGCACCTGAAGACTGAATTCTAACTTAGAGAGAAGAGCAAAAACTGTAGGTCACACAGTTCTCTTTACTTATGCATTGTCTTCAGGATCTGCTATTTAAATGATTATTATATGATTAAGTAGCTTCCACAAATATACCAAACAAGAACATCAAGAAACAGATGAATCAGATCATGTCAATGGCAGCATTTGAATATGTCCCTCAACTTATAAGTACATAAATAAGCAAAATGATATGAGTCTGCAACGTATTTTGGATCTTTCCATAAATATTCTTCCGACGTGGTAGCAAGACAGCCAATTTAGGAATGATGACTTCCAAAAATTGGCTAGAAGGAGCAGTTTGGTGCTAGAAAATGGACCTTTTATTTATCTAAATTGTAAAATTGGTTCTTTTATTCCCTTGCTTTACATCTCTCTCTGCTGGAAATGTTTACACACAAACTATTTTGCTGATATTTTAAATATTGTTCTTCAAAAAATCTTGATGAGGTGCTCTGAGATATCAGTGTTATTGGGGGGCTATATCAACTGTCACTAAATGAAACCAATAAATTAGGAGGTGGCTGATGGACTGCTGGGAAGCAGGTCACAAACAAATAGTAAAGTGTTTGGATAGATATGACATGTCTTACCATGGACAGCTCCAAGATGGTAGTTAATTGGGAAGGAGCACTAGAACTCATTGGATCTTCTTCTTCTTCTTCTTCTTCTTCTTCTTCTTCTTCTTCTTCTTCTTCTTCTTCTTCTTCTTCTTCTTCTTCTTCTTCTTCTTCTTCTTCTTCTTCTTCTTCTTCTTCTTCTTCTTCTTCTTCTTCTTCTTCTCCTTCTCCTCCTCCTCCTCCTCCTCCTCCTCCTCCTCCTCGATCTTCTAAATTACTGTACAATAGGACTTCTTTCACATAGGGATTGTTTAATTTCTGTGATTTGCTCGTCCTCAGTTAAGGCAGCTCTTCCGCTGAAGATGTGTATAAACTTTCTAATGCCACATTCTCACATTCAGTATAGAACCAGAAAGATGCCTTCTCCAAAGCACCTTAGCATGACAGGTGCTCTTGCAAACCAGACGGGTGCTATGTCATAACCTCACATGATTGAGACAGAGGGAAATACATTGGGGGAATCTTTATCATGTTAAAATACAGTGTGTGCCTAGCATGCAAAGTACTAGAAATTGGAACAGGAAAGTAACATGTGAAATAAAAAGATAGAAATGACAGCATAATAATGCATAATGGGCTGTAAGAATAACCTTGAAGAACTGGAGGAACAGCCACAACCAAGACAACTGTCAGACAAAATAAATTTGAGTCCAAGGCAGAAATGTAATTTAAGAGAGCATCTCAGGCTTGACCCTCCCTAGGTCTCTTGTAGATAAAGGACAGAGGGGGGAAGCACATTCAGACTTGCAAGATTCTGTTATTGTAACCTTGTAATAAAAGGAGTATCAGCATTCATAACTTCAGTTTCCTAGTCTGGTCTATCTTGAGGGTCTGACATCATGAAACAGTCATGTTTGTAGTGGCTGGTGAAGCATGAATGCCATTTTATCAAACAGTTCCCTACCATTTTGATTCTTCATGAACATGAGCGGATTCGTAGTTGCTTCAGCATTCATCCAAGGCATATGCTGACATTCTCTTAGAATATGGTTGAGATCATGCAATAATTTAATTATTATCCCAGTATTTGTCCTCAGTTTTAATGGCCCTTTCCTCTTCTTCCCATACTAACATTAGCCTTAATCTGTTCTTCTGTGTAAAGATTAGGGGGTAGGAGAATGAAGCTTAAACAGTACACTATATTTTATGAACTATAGAACATGCATGGGGGAAAATAGGAGTACAGAATAGTTGTGTGGAATTGCTGCCCACACTTCAAAGGGGAGCTTTCCCCTCCTTCATTATTTCCCTTCCTATTGGCTTCATTTTGCTGGCTTATGATTCCAAAATGCGCCCAGTGCAAACTTGATATTAAAAACTAACAGCCTAATGCTAGGAAAAACACTCATTTCTCCTAGTTTCAAAGAAATATTTTTTTCCATAAGTGCAGCCATGCTTTTCTAATAAAAAATCATTAAACAATGGTTATGAGGGATGAAACATGGGGAAAGGCATATAATTAAGTGAAACCTTTGAAGTTTTTTTTTTCCCTTAAAAAAATGAAGGCAAACAATTGGCTGTTAGTATTGCATGCTTCCTTTATGAAAAGGGATACCAGGATATTCATTCATATTTAGGAAGAGAAAAAAAGGGAGATACCTTCCTGAATGTTCTTGTTTTTTTTATTCAGCACAAGGGGGTACCGAGTGCCTTTTATGTCCCTTAGCTTACATTGTTGAGGGTATAAATGGGACTAGTCGAAGCTGCTTAATTCATTTATGTAAAGTAAAAACAAATGTAGAAGCCCTTCACTCTTTTTATTGTTAACATCCCATTGGGAAGCAAGAAAATAAATATTTGAAAGATTTAAAGCGATTGACTTAAGCTTTGTAATAATGCTGGGTTTTGAGTAACTGAGAAGAGAACAAGTTGCTGGAAGATCAAAGATTGGATGGTGTTTTATAGCAGATCTGGACAAAAATCTCCTGGGAGGGATAAATCTTCAGAACTTGACTTTTTCTAGTATCTCATTGTAATTGCTTGACTTCTCAGGAGCAAAGAAGTAAGGAGGAGAGAATTGAAACAGTTCTACTGCTACCTTTTGAAAAAGGTGGGTCAGAATCCAAATCCATGCAATATTGGGGAACAGACTGGTTTACCACATGAAACATAAAAAAGAGGCCTCACTCATTATCCCTGTTCCCTTTGACCTCCAAACTCTGAATTAATTGATTAGGGAGTACTTCTCCAAATCACTGACAGCTTTCCTGTCTTTATGGTAAACACTTGTGCTTATCACCATGCTTTAAACTGTCTATCTGTTGAGAAGCACCAGCAAATTGTCTTCACAGATTTTCCAAGTCACACTGTTCCTTTTCTCTGAAAATAAGACAGAGAGAGAGAGTCTGAGGAGGAGAATGTATAGTTTGGCCACAGGGCTGATTGCTTGTGCTTTCAGGAAGAAAGAAAGAAAGAAAGAAAGAAAGAAAGAAAGAAAGAAAGAAAGAAAGAAAGAAAGAAAGAAAGAAAGAAAGAAAGAAAGAATTGTAAAGGAGGTTATCAGGAAATAAATAATGCCAACTAACTACTGAGATGTACATGTTTTGGAGAAGGGCTTCTTGTACAAAATTAGATTAAATGAATGAAGGGGAGAATTAACAGCAGAAGAGAAATGGGATGGTAGATTTATTTCATAGGTGTAGACATTAAAAGTTTCATTTGTTTAGCTTCCAGTTCTAAAAACTGTAGAGTCATCATCAACTGTTATAATGATGTTCTATGTTACCTAATGAATTAAAACAAAACACAAAACTCATCTTCTTTCTCCTTCTTGACAATACAATTCATTCTTTGACTAAAATGAATATCCTACAGGGTTGCCCTTCTGTTAGTTACATATATCCATTCTTTCCCCCTTCTTTTGGTGTGAAAATGTAATACTGCATGCGGAAAAATATTTACTTCAGCTGTTCCTGATGAGCAGTTTATATGTTTCTTTTTACACTGAACTTCCAGATGTGCAACAGACCCTCTTCTACTACTTTCTTTGCCTGCCTTTATGGCAGAAAATAGGAGGAGGGAGGTAAAGCATCTAAAATAAGAAACAAGGAAAGGAACAGAGGGGGAGGGAATTATTGAAAATCAATATCATAATAATGGCACAGCGCTTTGTGCTCCACATAGCAGCCAATTATAAGCAATTTCCTAAAGTTGTCAACTGGTGGCAAAACAAATTGTGTTAATAGTGAAGAGTTCATAAAGGCCAATTTGTCTTCTCACTGCTACACTTCACTAAAGAGAATTCTAACTGCAAACATCTAATGGAATCATCATTCAGCTGATGACAAAATCCCAACTGTTATCTTCATTGCTGGCTGCATCCAAAGAACTGAGAGTGAATACATTTGGATGCAGTTCCCTTGCTGAAAATGATCAGATTTTGCATGAACACACACTGGAGTTCAGCAACATGGACCAGTTACCTTATGGTAACTTTTTTTTTTTTTAATCACATGAAGACTATTTGTGTTTGTGCTGTCCTTCAGATGGAGGATGATCGATGGGACCACAATATTATAGTAGCATCAAGGGACACTGGGTAAGAAATACAAGACAACCTCTTGTCTCTCTGATATTGAAACTCTGTGGTTACCTATCAGGTTTTTAATATGGGCATTTAAAGGAAGACTTTTCTCTTCTTAAGATAGACTGTCTTTAAAGTATATCACATCAATTATAACTGTCTTCACTGACCTAGTGCCCCTGGAGTAGTTGCAATCCAGCTCCATTAATTCCCAGCCAGCATGATTGACATACTCAAAGGACACCACCTTGAAGAAGGATGTTTTACAACCTTTAAAATTCACTTTGTCAGAATTTGCTGCATACCCTGATCTCTGAAATGTGTGATAAATATTGTGATATTCCAAGAACTTATTAATTTGGTGAACTCCATGTGTTACATATTAAAAATAGCTATTTGTGAGCTACCAGCGCACAGAGAATATATTCTAGATGCAAGTTAGTTCTCAAGAGATCTATTTTTATAAGCTTGGAATTTTTCTCTTGGGAAGAGAGAAACAGAAAAACTTGGAAAAGTGCTAACTCAGTCGAAGGGCTCAGGACATTTTACTTTCCAGGATATTCTTTAAAACAAACTCCTTGTTCTTGAACCTGTGTGGCAATATCAGGTGCAAAGGCTGTGAGGGAAAGGGAGGGGTTTTCCTGTGGGAAAGGCCAGCCTTGATACTCAACATGAAACATGTGCTTCTCTCAACTCCAAGAAGCGCAGTGGGGGGCAGAGGAAGCCAGGACGTGATGTTTGAATGGTGCAGAATTAGTCCTAATTGGTGTCATGATGGTGTAATGGGGATATGGGGTCTGTTTTAAGCAGCAAAATCACTTGGGCCAGCCTTGATGATAGGGGACTAGAAAAAAATAAATGAAAGTGTATGTCCTCCATCTCCAAATAGCTTCAGGTGGAAATAAATGATCCTTTAAGCAATGTTTATTTATCAAACCAATTAACAGAAGAAAAATGCAACAGTGTGAATAATGTAATCTTAATGTGAATAAGCATGGCAATAATATTTAAAAAATTAAAAGGAAAAAAGGAAAAAATGACAGAAAGAAAAAAAAAGAGCCTAAAATTATTATAAATAGAACAACTCCACAAAGTATAACCACATTGCTTGAATGTCTTCCTTCCCCTTTGGTGAACAACAATAATACTAACCCGAATGCTGACAAATCACATACTGACAATCCAGTTTTACAAATCAGGTGAACGTTTCCTCTTTCAGTTCTGTGTAATTCCTTTACCTAGCTTCCTTACTTCCTCAAATCCACAGTTCTAAATGACTTGATATCAACTTCAACAAAGCATTTGGTGGACTATTCCACAACATGCTGATTATTCATTATTTAAATGTGGGGTGGATGGAGTAACAATTAAGTGAATACATAGTTGGCTCAAAACTCTTATTCAAATATTCAGCACTTATTAATGGTCCGTTGCCAAATTGGAGATAGGTTTCAAATGGGGTATTGCAAAGTCCTGGATGTTCATCTTTTTTTGTTAATGATTTGCAAGAATTGATGAAAAGAAAGCTTATTAAATTTGTAGATGATAAAAACTGGGTGGGATAGCTCATATCCTTGAATGCAGAAATAATATTCAAAATTAGCTTGATAGGTTGGATAAATGAAATTTAACACAGGCAAGTGGTTTTTTCGGGGGGAGGAATGTAATACCTTACTTGTTTAGGGTATTTCTGAAAAAGGTATTAGAACAGTAGATGATTGAAAACTGAATATGAGTCAGCAGTGCGATGTGGCTGTGCTAAATTCCTGAAAGCAATGGTTTCATTCTCTTCTGCATTAGTCAGACTTCTTCAAGTACTGTGTTCCAGTCTGGGCATCACATGTGAAGAAAGATTCATAGAAAATGCAATAGGTTCAGAGACAGGCAACAAAAATGATCAGAGGACTAGAAACTAAGTCCAAAAAGAGAGATTAAAGAAGGAGGGTATGCTTAATCTTCAAAAAATAACTGAAAGGATGTCACTTGATCTCTTTCATTTCAGAGTGAAAGTCTCAGGGTAATGGATTTAAATGACAGGAAAGCAGATTTTAACTGAATGCTAGAAAATAATTCCTAAGAGTAAGAATACTTCCATTCTGGAACCGATTGTTCATGGCATTGATGGACTTCCCTTCATCAGATATGTTTAAACAGAAGTCAGAGAGCCATGATCTGGGATGCTTAAATTTGGATTTCTGTGCTAGGCAGGAGAGACTGCCTGAATGGCCTTTACCTCTATGATTCTATGATAAATTCCAAGTATTAGGAATATAGCCAGGAAGCATGACCACATAGTAGATGGCTAGAGAAAAGGTAGATGAACACACAGCTCAAATCTGATAAGGCACAACATAAAAACACAGTTGAAGATTTATGCTAGAGTGATATAATGCAGCAAAAACCCCAAACAAACCCTGCCCTTTTCACGCATGTATTGCATCTGCAAACTCTGGCCCACTGTTTTGGGTTGTGAGTGGTTTGACTCTTACATCTGCTTCCTCCAGCTCCTGCTTTTCTATTACCAGCCCTTCAGAGATTTGTTATAATGATTTAAATTAATCTAAAGCATATTCAGTCTGGATGTCACCTTTAATTTAGAATCAGTAATGGGGGAGTAATACCTAAGCGTGCAGAAAGGGTGCTTGAAGAGATATGTTCTACCACTTGTCTTCTGGATTCCTGGTCAACTTGGCTTAGGTTGTTAACCTTAATTAACATAATAAATAACTATTTAGGAAGAGCAAAATCCTAATTGTTTAAAGGAGGCAATTATTAAGAGGCCTACTCTGAATCCCTCAGAGATGAACAATTATAGGTTACCTTCTATTCTCCATGTTTGAGTAAGGCGACTGAGACAGTGGGGGCTTCTCAACTGCAAGCAGTCTTGACCCATTTCAGACAGGCTTCAGGTCAGGCTACAGAGTTGAAATGCCTTGGTTCGCCTGATGGATGATCTTTAGGGATCAACAGAGAGAGTGTGATTCTATTGGTTTTGCTTGACCTCTCAGTAGCTTTCAATATCTTGAAACAATCTCTTTCTGGATCGCTTGAGAGATTCAGGATGAGGGGCATGGCTTTGCTGTATTCTATTCCTATCATTCAGACATTTCAGATGGTTGGTCCTCGAAATAGGAGCTATTGAATGGGGTCCCTCAGGGCTCCATTCTGTCTCCAATGCTTTTTAATATCTGTGTGAAACTGCTGGGGAAGATCACTGGGATATTTGGAGCAGGGTGCTATCAGTATGCTGATGGCACTAAGATGTATTTCTTGTGACACAGCACATGGTGGGGCTCACGTGAATGCTTGTGTGCAGACAATTATGGGCCGAATGAGGAACAGTAAATTGGAATTGAATCTAAACAAGATGGATAATTCCAGAGACATGGTATATCTTCCTGTTCTGAATGGGATTAAACTATTCCAGAAGGAATAGTTTCTCACTTTTTGGTTTCACAGACTGGGGGAACAGCCAGGAGCAATGTTTATCAGCTTTGACATACTATCTGTGTCCCTTTTTGGAAGAAAATGATCTTAAAATTTTGTGCATGCACTGATAAACCCCAGGCTTGACTATAATAATGCATTGTTTGCGGGGCTGCCTTTGTGTCTAGTACAGAGACTTCAGCTGGTACAAAATTTGCCAGCCAAGTCTTAAGGGAACTCAAAGAGACCATATTATACCTGTGCCATGGCTGCCAATTTGTTTCTGGACAAAATATGAAATAACTTTAAGGTCTCACACAGCTTTGTGTGTGTGTGTGTGTGTGTGTGTGTGTATGCCTTTGAGTTAGTCTTGACTCCTGGCAACTACATGGACAAATCCATGCATTTTTCTTGGCAACATTTTTGGAAGTGATTTGCTGATGGAGGCAGTGGACTAGCCCAAAGTTATCCAGTTGGCTTCCATGCTTAAAGCAGGATTAGAATTCAGCATGGGGGCACTCCTGGTCCCTTTGGTTAAACAATGCCATCTAGGAGGACCTAGGAAGCGTGACTTCTCTGTTGTGGCACATGCCCTCTGGAACATCACCCCCCTAGAGATCCATATGACCCTCACCCTGATGACATTCAGAAAGTCCCTGAAGTCCTGGCAGTTCTCCCAGGCCTTGAGATAGGGTGGTCATTGAGTCTCTGAAGTTTTGTGTGTGTGTATGTGTGTGTGTATGGGTGTGTGTGTGTTAACTTTTTGAATAGGATTTAAACTGTTGACTTAATTGCCAATCATACTCATTTTATATTTGTTTTACTTACAGTTTTAACTTTTTAATATTTTCACTTTAAATGTATTTGTATTGTTCTTAGACTACGTTAACCAGGATTAATTACATTAATTAATGAAACATGCATCAGTAAATTCATGCTGGTATATTGTTGTTAGTGTATAATGTCAGACATTGCATAATGTATACTCACAGTTCCCAAATTGTGCATCATGGAAGGTTTTACTACTTAATAAATGGAACTGTCTTATCTGGCCTCTAGGGCACTGTAGTGCATGGTCTGGTAACTGCTAGGGATGCTGTGAAAAAATGACTAAGGATGCTGTGAACCAAATACATTTGGAAACCTCTGGCATATAATATATACGTATATGATCAAAATCATCAAAATTTTATATACATTTTGAATAAAATGTATATAAATTGAATGTTTGAATTAGTTGCAATTTTCTTATAAACATTTCCTTACTCACATGACACATGACTTTTGAACATTCCTAAGTACAACATTTTCTGAGGAAAATAAAATAAAATAAAATAAAATAAAATAAAATAAAATAAATAAAACATCTTGTGATTGGCCTACCAATGACATACCTGGAAATAATCTAGCCCAAAACAATTTTTATATGTGAAAGAAAGGAAAGTATATTCTTACTGGATAATATTAGCAGCATGCCAAAAGCTACTAAATTAAATTTAGTCATTTCATCTTGCAAAATACTATGAAAAAGAAAATATAATTTGGGTGGTAGAATGTCATGATCTAAAAAGGGATCAAAAGTCTGATTCAAATAATTTCCTATTATATGGTTCAATGACTTAATATAAAACCTATTTTGTATTTGGTCTGGAGAATCTGTGGTCGGATCATATAAATTCGGCAGTTGTTGATCATGCAGTCTAACAATAAATATTAAAAATGACCATCACCTGATATTTTCTTTTAAACAATTAGCTTAAAAGGTCAACCAATTAAAATGGCAATACCTTTTGCATGATCATTTAAATAAACATCTGCCACACCAGCTTTCTGCAAAAATAGTTTATCTTTACAGACAAAATGAGTATGCTGCAAAAAGGCAATTTCAGTCCCCATCTTCTTTAACTTAGATGGCACTCACCTATGGAGATCCCAACCCTTTAACATTTTCTGTTACAAAGAAGACTGGCATTAGACATTAATATTAAAAATAGTGAGCAAGAAAATTTAAAAATGCAGTCATATAATTAAAATTAAGATCTACAAACTACTGCTACTTCATGCACAAATTCATAAATTAATCAGGTGGTTGTTATTGTTAATATTACATGAATCAATGGGAACAGTATTGGGAGAGAGTTCTGTTGATTAACCTATTAAAACATAGGAATCTCACATTAAAGTAGAAAATATATATATATATATGCTACTTTATATTATACACACACACACATACACGTGCAGAGACGTACTGTGTCTCTTTCTCTCTCTATATGCTCTCTCACTCTCGCTCTCTCACTCTCTAAATAAATAAATATTTTTTAAAAATCTCCTCTCACCCCTATGGGTGGTACGTGTCTTCCTCAATCTTGGTTCTTCTACCAGAGGCCTGGGAGTTTGAGGGTTCTGTGGAGTATCTTGGCTGTTCCTAGCACTGCACTCTTCTGCACAGAGAGCTCTGATGTTGCTCTTGGGATCTGCTGGAGCCACTCTCCCAGCTTAGCAGTCACAGCCCCGAGTGCTCCTCCCACCACTGGGACCACTTTGGCCTTTACTTTCCACATCCTCTCTAGTTCCTCCTTCAGGCCCTGGTACTTCTCCAGCTTCTTATACTCCTTCTTCCTGATATTGCTGTCACTTGGCATTGCTACATCTATCACCACTGCTGTCTTCTGATCCTTGTCTACTACCATGATATCAGGTTGATTTGCTTGTCCATCTGGAATTGGAAGTCCCACAGGATCTTAGCCCTGTTATTTTCCATGAATTCTGTGGAATCTCCCATCTGGACTTGGGAGGGTCTAGCCCATACACTGTGCAGATGTTCCTGTATACAATGCCAGCTATTTTGTTGTGCCATTCAGTGTATGCTGTTCGTGCCTGCATCTTACACCTTGACACTATGTGTTGGACTCCTCTCTCTCTCTCTCTCTCAAAGCAAGGTGTGTGTGTGTGTGTGTGTGGGGAAGTAGGGAGAAAAAGAAAAGGAAAGTAGAGCACAGCACATTGTAACTTTTCCCTGTAGCCAAGAATATACTGTACAGATACAACTAGGAAAGGTACAAAGACTTATGCAGCATGCAGCAAGTAAACATAATGCAAAACATGAGAAAAAGTTCAGACCAAGTCAGGTAGGATAGTTTTCAGTTTCCAAATGATTATGAAATAATTTCTCAGTGCTGTTTGATGATTTCAAAACAAAGACGACTGGAGACCTGATAAAATATTGATAATTCTTTCTTTGCTCAATATTTCTTGTCTATTGAATGTCTTCCTCTGTTGCTGAACTTTGTTGCCATAATCTGACAAAAACATAATCTGAAACTTATTTTCCTTTTCATAAGCTATTTGAGCAGGTCAGAACTTCTCTAAAATGTTATTCCTCATGGCAAATCTAACGAACCTCACAATGAATGGCTGAGGTTTATCAGCTCTATGAAAAGGAAAGCTAGAATGCTGTATGCCATGTTAATGAGTATCTGGTAATTTTCACACAGACCCAACACTTCTTGTATTAACACTTCCATAAAGAGAACAGTTTGGCCCTTCTTGGCTTTTTCTAGAATTTTAATTCTATGTAATTTGGCCCACTGGGAATGAGATTTCAGAGAAGTTATTTGGTCCTGAAGAAACTTTAAGTGCCTTCAGTAAATCAAGTATTTATGTGTCCGCTGACTTCCACAGTCTTTCAACTGGGATATTCAATATAGCCATTGGGATAACTACCATCTGACCTCCACCTGGGAGAAGGTGCTAGGGCTTTATTTTCAGAGGGTTCTAAAGAAAATTTAGGTATTTTCTGGACCCTTTTTGATTGGGATTCAGATTTGGGTATGGGATGAAAATAGCATTGGATACCTTGGGTCATGACCTGTGTCAGGACCTGGTTGTAGAGAGCATAGGGAATGGCCTTGAGGGACAGGAGGAAGAGTTGCCAAGAGTTACCAAGACAATGATCAGACAAGCATGGCTTAAGTCCTTTCCAACAAACTAGTTTGGAAAAAACATCTCAGACTGGCCCCTCCCTAGCTCACACAAAGATAAAGAGAGGAAGGAGGGAGGCATAGTCAGTCTTGCAAGTTTCTGTTACCATAGCTGTTGCAATAGAAATAGTTTTAGACTTATATGGTGTTGGTTTCTTCGTCTGGTCTACTTTATGGGACTGACATGGATCAAGAGAGTGTCCCTTCCTGACCCTATTAGATCTATTGGTGACATTCAACATGACTGACCATTATATCTTTTTGGACTACCTGTGAGCACTGGGGACTGGATGTAGTGCTTTGTAGTATTTCAATATGGGGTGACCCAGGACTTGGTCCTCTCCCATGTTGATTTAGTATCAACTGTACATGAAAGCACTGGGGAGTTTTGGTGAAGTATCATCCCAGTATGATGATTATACTCAGTTGAATATCACTACTTCAGGCCAGACCAGGTATGCTATAGAAGCCCTGATGTGGTTGCCTGCGAGCATGAGAACAAGCTCAGGTGATATCTGAGAACAGAGTTGCTGTTTACTGGTAACAGATTTGGCTTCAGTCTTGGCTCTGGACAGGACTGTATTCCCCCTAAAGGAGTATAATTTGAAGATCCTTGTGGACTCATGGCTCCTGCTAGAATAGCATGTGGAAACATATATGTGGAAATAGCATGGAAAAATTGGGTGCTTCCGGGTCCAATTCAAGGTGTTGGTTATCACCTTTAAAGCCCTACATGGCATGGGACCAGGTTACCTAAGGGACCACCTCTCCCCTATGACTTCAACCCATCACACCTGATCGCACAGAGAGGGTGTGCTTCGGACCCCCTAAGTGAAAGAACTTCGACTGGTGGGGTCCAGAAGGCGGGCCTTCTCTGCGGTAGCCCCCGCTTTTTGGAACATCCTGCCCCTGGAGGTGTGATTAGCCCCCGCACTCCTGGCCTTCCGTAAGGCTTTGAAGACCTGGTTCTGCCACCTGGCCTGGGGTGGGGTGAGAATACAAGCATGGGGATGGCTATCCCCATAGAGGCCTCTGCCTTCAACCTCAGGTTTTTCATCCTCTTGGACTCTCCTTCTTCTTTTTAGTAATGTTTTAATTTAAGGTTTTATGTGTTTATATATTTTATGTTCTAATGTTTGTTGTGAATCGCCCAGAGTTCCCCCATTGGGGGAAGATGGGCAGTTGAAAAATTTAATAAATAAAAATAAATAAATAAATAAATAAAAATAAAATAAACCCTGGCCGAGAAACCTTGGTTCAGGTTTGGCTGATGTGGCTGCAATCATTTTTA
The DNA here is from genome assembly GCF_059951505.1 of Python bivittatus. NCBI lineage: Eukaryota > Metazoa > Chordata > Lepidosauria > Squamata > Pythonidae > Python > Python bivittatus. The sequence continues at coordinate 40,339,980 of NW_028277074.1, read as the reverse complement.
GACTGGGACACCCTAACAACAGTAACTGATGCTCTTATGACCTTGTTTGTAGGGTGCTGCAATATACTCTAGATGGAGTGGTCTCTGAAGACAACTCATAAACTTAATTGATCCAAAAAGCAGCAGTCCAGTTGCTTTATGCCAGACTGGAATGTATGATCCACCTTACAAAGATACATACTGAGAAAAGAAATATTCTTAGGTCAAAAGCACAAACAACCTTTGAACATTCTCCAAAAGTCGAAGATAGCTTTTTAAAAACTGTTCTGCATATTCTAACATTCAGTTTCTCAGTCCAGACCATAAGTTTTAATTTGAGAATAGTGTAGTGGATGGACTGTGATTGCAAAGCAACTTTTCCCAGCCAGATACTCAAATGGTCCTTCCCACAGGGGAAATCTTCTGTATTTAACTGTGTAGTCCAACATAGATCTGAAGTACTCAATTACAATTTCAAAAATAAATGTCCTAAGAATGTTATATTTTACAATGTGCAGCGGAATTCCTGTGTTATGTATATCATAAGACGTCTGTTGACATGGGAAATGTGAAAATGAAAAACAACAGATTCTTGTGGAACCTTAAAGAGTTAATTTACTATAGAATAAGATTGAGTAGATTGTAATGTACAATGTTATTTTTATTTGGAGTAGACATGAGCCACAATCTGCAACCTTTTAAGGTGCTACATGCTATTGTATGATTTCACACAATTTCCTAGGCACCTCCATGCCTTGTTGTTGTTTTTTAAATCCCCTAAAATCTCCAAAGGTTTTAAAGATCCCTCTTCTGAGATCTTGTACACAACAACTGAAATCTTGAAATCTAATCTGAAAATCTTAATGCAACCCCATACGAAGCTAGCCATTTCTATTTTGTAAAAATGATGTGGGCTGGAGAAAGCATTTTGAACTGTCAAAAACACCTTGGCAACCTAAGTTGGAAACTCCTGTATGTGAAAAAATGATAAAAGTGTAGCTCAGTGACTATGAAATGCCAACTGTTCAGTGACAATTCATTAAGCAAAGCAACAATTTGCAGCAGCTGCAACTGTTGATCACACAGTCATTCTGGCATTGCTCCATTAATTAACTTCTGTTGTGGGTCAGAAAACCATTATCCCTATTTCAGCGTGAATGGATAGAATCAAACTCCTCAATAATTTCTAATTCAGTAGTTTCATGCTAGAGTCTGCTTTTGACATCTGCCAAGGAACCCCTAAATATCCTCAGGGAATTCCTGGACAATGCAGAGAATACAGGATCATTTTCAGAGGGTATGCATAGTTTACAAATGGCAGAGACCAGGCCTTTGGGCCTTATCATGATCTAATTAGCTTCAGCACTACAATACACTCAACACACTTTAGTGTGGCCACACACTGTGAAAAAAGATCAATATTTTCCAAATTAAGTTACCTGATATTCTCATTGAGGAGCCCCTAATAAGGGATTTAAAGTCACTGTTCTTGTTTATTTCTTGTGGAAGTTTAGAAGACACTTTTTAAAATATAAAATTCAATAAGTGCATTGCACATTTTCACTCCCCCTGCTTTTTAAATGGAAGTCATTTTCATAATATGGCAAATAAGGAATCACTTATAAAGAGGATAAGTTACAATGTTAATTTATTATGTAATAACTTGGTAAGGTGGTCATCCATAGCATTTTGCGAAAGAATAGAGAAAATCTGAAATGAATACAAAATCTGGGGATGGATATTAATATTTTGTAGGATATTAGTCTTTTGTAGCCCAAAGTTTTACTATGTGGTGACTTAGCCCTTCAGTAGGAGCACAAAGGCAAAGAAAGTGAGAGCAAAAGGTTCTTTCTCAGCTTTTACTTCCAGCCAAAGTGCAAAACACATTAAACTGAGTAACCTGCAATGGCTTTCAACATGCATTTGAAAACTTAGATTTGCTATTAATCTTCAATATTAGAGGAATCTATAATTGCCTAATTTATTTTTAAATTCTGCATTTGACCAGGCACTCAGCTATATTGGGTTGTAGGTTTACTGAATATAATGGTTTAATGTTTCTACTCAAATATTTTATTCTGCACTACTGAGAGAATAGAGCAGATGACTGGGCAGCTCCACTTACTTAACCCACTTGACCTTGTTATTGGCAGTGTCAAGAGAGATGTTATCCTCTGGTTGTTGTTTTTTTTTTTCAACAGATGAATGGTTCTGTATGAGCCTGTATTCTGCCACAGGATGCAGATATTATGTGTGTGTATATGTATATACATATGGACCCTTATATATATGCGCACACACACACTATTCAGCATCTCTCTCAGAACATCATTCTAACAATTGTGATGGGTACTAATACTAATTGTGATGGGATTCCTAATACTTATTAGGAATTAGGAGGTAAAGAGTAGCAGCTATCCTATCACCAATTCCACTAATTATTCATCCCCTCCAAAGAACACAAACCCACTTAAAGATTAGTTATTGACAGAGGTAAATTATTCTCCAGTACCATGCCAAAGTTCCTTGTGTTCCCTTACCAAGTCAGGCTGAGCTACTTACAGATGTGATGAACCTGCCGTAACCAAATACCCACTATCAAGTTGTCCTGACAACATGGAGAAGAAGATATTCTTGTCTTAGTCCCAGGAGGACCAAAGTGAGACCTAATACATCACTTTTGTGATGGGCCTATTTTCATCACATCCTGCCATCCCTCCTGAGATTTATAGATCGCCACCTGGCAGTAATGTTGTTAAGCCACAGTCTGAGCATCTCAAAATGTTTTTGATTTGAGAGATGGGGAGCCTGCCTGGTTTAGCATATTTCATTATGGTAGTAATAGAGAAGCCATTTCATCTCTGTGCCTACAGTATATTAAAACAAACTGTTAACAAACATAATTATCAAAAGTATTTGTTTTCAGGTACTGTATTTAAGGTGAATATTGGCCGATCAGAATGAAATTTCAATTTTTATATAATGCTCCAGACCTATTTTTATGAATAGGCAGCAATGATGTAAAATCTCCCTGGAAAATTAGACCAGCTGTAAATTAGAGATACATTAGATTACACTGTGAAAATATAATTAAGCATAGGGTATAAATTAAAGATTTTATAAATCCAGTATGATACAAATCATGATTTTATAAGAATTATAACTTCTTTCTATAGCAGGGAAGATTATATGGCTATATTCACTTGTATTACATTTGATGTGAGTGATGCAGCCAGTATAAATACAGAACAAACTAAATATGTACTGTATATCAATGGCCCAGAATCAGTTTTGAATTGGGGTGACCTTATAAATTAAAATTATAAATGTAAATAAATAATGCTAGCTGTATCCAACACACCTGTGTGCCCAAATGGCGCCTTGAACAGCCATCTCTCCCCTTCTTGCATGGCAGCTGTTTGTGCTGATTCAGTGTTAGTAGAGTTCATACCAACTAGGTTGTGAAATGCTAAGAAGGAATATAACAGCTAGAAGTGGGTCCCCCACTTTCCCCACTGATTGCTGGAAGCAGGCATCTGTCTAGACTCTGGCTAGATTGAAATGTGCATATTTTCTGGAGTGACTGAGAGAAGCAATCATCTCCACACCTATCTTGTATGCAGAGGGTTCTGCAACAAAGAGGTTGTTTTGCTATGCCCATAAAGAAAATGTATTCTTTGAAAACCATTAGTGTGAGATCATTGGGCCATCTTTCTGCAGGCTGAGTGTTTGCTTCATCAGACAATGCTATTATGGGTATGATGGAAGAATGTTCCTAGTGTATAGATCTTTACTCACCATGTAATAAGGCTGCCTAATGAAATGAATTTTATTCAGACCATGTCTGTCTCACAACGCTTCAGCAAAAGACGATACATCAAAAGGTTCTTTTCGCAAATGCATCCCACAAAGATCTGAAATATTGCTTATGATGTTTAATTTTGTAATAATTCATGGGGTATAATATATCTTTACCTATTCTCAGGGAATGAATCTTACAGGCTCATTACAAAAGCTGTGCTATTGTCCCTAAATATTACCTTTCTTGTTGAACTGTAGCTAAGATATGCTGTAATCTGCATGTTTAACCTTCATGGAATTAAGCAGACCTTGTCTTTAAATTTTTTTTTTCATTTATCGTGCTACTATTATTGAGCTAGATTGCAGCATTTAATTCTTCAGAATGGGGCATAGTTGAAAAGTGACTGGGAAGTCAGTAACATTATTTGAAATAGAAAAGCTAAAGTTAGATTCTATTTAGTTTTTACTTCTATTAAAAAAAAGATTTGATTTGTCAAATTAACATAAGCATATCTAGGTATTTTCAGGGTGATCCTATTCAAATTTACTCAAGAATAAACCTGACTGTTGAGAAAACAAGAACAGGGAACAAGCTGGGTTCAACATGAAGTAAACACATAGCAAATTACATTATCGGATACATTGAACAAGGTATGGACCACATTTCTAAAGTTGTGAACAACATTGTAGGAAAAAAAAAAAAGGAAATGAACGATAGGCTACACATTAATGCAAATGATAAGCTCAGTGTAATGCAAAGTATCTTTGTGCTTCCCAGTGTTGCTATTGATATGGTGTAATATATGGTGAACAAAAGAAGATATACCTAATAAGTGTTTCTCTTTTCTCTCTCCCCCTTTCCCTTCAATATGTGGATATTGTTATTAATTACATTGTTCCTCAGGATGGCATATAAGGGCAAACTTTTTTCATAACAACCCTGTAAATTAAGTTAGACTAAGAGAAGGGGATGCCCTGAGTCTCTGGATATGTGCAGATTTGAGCTCCATGTCCTTACACTATAGCTTTGCTGGAGCAAGCAACGTTTATACTTGGGTTCTTAAGCCAGTTGCTGGATCTCAGAATCCAAGTAATAAACAGGAAGCAAAGGAACATCCCGGGAAGGTGGAGTTATGGAACCAAGGCCCCCTATAGCAATTTGTTTTTAGTCCAAGAATATATATTTTTTCACACCATGCCTCTCCTATACAAAACCACTCCCATTCCTTTCTTGATTTGGGGAGCCTAATTCAGGGGAAAGGCCTTTCAGTGTTGCCACTTTTAAACAGGGATGGACAAACGTCTAGTCCCAGCACTTTTTTGGGGGGGGGGCAGCTCCTGGAGCCATCTCATTAGCACGTATTAAGTATTTTCTGATAGTTTTGAGACACCCTAACATATTTTTACCACAGTTATTAAATACACATACAGAAAATGCATACCCAGCCAAGTTCCTGTCACAGAAAGTTTCTGTGTCACATCTCTAAGAGACAGGCAGAAATCATTACAGATCTCTTACAAGCCACCTGGAAATCAATCAGTGTACATGGTCACCTTAGAAGAAGCGGGACTGCTTCAAAGTCACTTCTCCAGTTTTGTTAGAAGACAAAATTTGAGTTTGGTACATGTCTCTTTGAGTAAGTGTTGCAAAACATTACTTAGATGTAAAAATATCTTAAGGTAATAGAATTATTTGCAATTATGACTGAATCCAAAATCATACACTTATAAAATCATTTATGCACTATCTCCCAGAAGTTTTAATTGCATCAGTGATTTTAGCCTGTATTTTTATTCCACCCCCTTTCTCTGATGACTGTTGAATTATCAGAAAAGGAATCAATTAACTATAGTCCACCTTAATTAACAGTTGTGAACACAAGTTATGACTAGGAATCAAACAAGAAGAATTAGTTATTAAAACTATATAAAAATAGAACCAGTATAAAAGCCAAATTTCATAAGGATTCATTTAAACAGTGACTTCAGGGTTAAGTTATTTTTATTAGAGTCCCTGAGAGCCTGCTTAAGTTTAATGTTGCTGCTACAAAAATGTTCATTAATTCCTTGTTTATTATGAGTTTCCAGCATCTCTTCCCACCAGTGAAAATTGTTTTCAAGAAACAGAGGGGATAGGCTGTGTCTCATCACTTGCCCCTGCAGCCCCCCAAACAAGTCATCACATTTTTTCATTGAGTCCTCCACCTTTATAGAACTTTTCTGTGGGGTTGGGGATGGGATGGGGAACTAGGAAGCTGCAGGAGATCAATTTGACAAGGATTATGACCTTCCCTATTCGATTAGTGAAAATGTTCCACTTGATTAGAAGACTTTTATGGATGGGAGAAGCTCTTTTGTCTGCTGAAGGCATGACCTGAATCCAGATCTTTGACTGGAAATCCAGTTCATCTATTGAAGCTAATTCATATTTTTTAACCCAAGTATAAAATATGCTACAATTTGGAAAGCAAAACACATATGTACTGCTGTTGGCTCAGGAATGGAGCCTGATTCTAGCTTGATGGTTTCTTCTGTGTTTAATAGGGAATGGTCTATTTAGATGTGCATATAGATATCTTTTATATCCAAGTTTAAACAGAACTAAAACATACATTGACTGAAGGGTATAATTAAGTAAAGATTGTAATTCAGCTGTAGTGCGTTCATACTTAACAGCATCCATTACAACATATTGAAACTCCTTAAGATGTTGAAACATAGACCTGTTCTTGTTAGTCCCTTCTATTTTTGAAAATGCTTAGTTCATTACTAGTATTCACATCCACATTGTTCCTCAGCTATTTTTGTACTTTCTCACTCCATATAACTCACAAAGGACTAGTTATTTGCATACAAAATCACAGGAAGGCATGATGATCACTTACTCTGTGTCAGACCTCTGTTCCACCAGCCAGGTATTGCTACTTCCATTGATCAGAACCAACCCAATGAATTTTGCTGAGGCAGAAAATTCTATAAACACCTTTCTTGCTTCCTGAGAATTGCAAGCATGCAAATAAGTAACAATTTAATGCTTTTTCATTATATTAATGATAGGATTGGCCTGCCTGTGGCCAGTTACAGCTCCAGAAGTAGAATACAGGCAAGCATAAATCATTTTGAAAACTAAGACCTAGTGAGTTTTCATGGCTAGGGAGGATTTGAATGTGGGTCTTGGTGTTGCTCAGTCCCCAGTCCAGCAGGGTTGGGTCACAGGTACTTTTAGATTCAGAAACAATGACCACACCAGTATGAGTGCAGACAGTCCTTTACTTACAAACAGGTAACATTCCAAGAGGCTGTTTGTAAGTCCATTTTGTTCATAAGTCCAACCAAGTATTAAAAAAACATGCCTCCCAACGTGCAACAGTGCTGCCATGCGTTATGTATGCTAACCCTTTCTTGCCTTCTCCCACCTTTGGGGATCTTTTCGGTTAGAGTTGCAGACAGGTTTGTTTGTACTGGTGAAAGTTCATAACTCAAAAGTTTGTAAGTAGAGGACTATCTGTCCTCATACTGAGTACTAATTTTATTCCAAGGCAGTATGAGAAAATATCATAACCACACAACATACAACAGCAATCAAATTATATTAAAAAAGCCCGAAGAACTAAAGACAGAGAAAAGGAAGACTTTATGCCCCTTCTTTTAGTCATGGAAGCCCAAAAAGATGACAGTGGATGGATCTTTCAAAGCCATCAAATTTGCAGCACCTTCTGCCAGTCAGGTCTGCATTGAGGTTCCATCTCAGGGGGGTTTCTGAACAGCTTATATAGATTCCAAAGCATAATTAGTCACACCTGTTTTCTCTAGCATCATCTCACTGATTTTTACCAAGACCAAAGGGGGTGAGCTTATTTTATCTTGCCCTTAGAATGCTTCACTTATTCCTACCAAAGATGAGATCATCATGAGATGCGGGTTAAGAGGTATTGAAGATAAGATCATCCCAGTGCTGGCTCAAAGGTAAATGGCCACATTGTATGATGGCACCACCTCCTGCCAATGTGAAGATTTGCATTTTTAGAATGATATGGAAGGAGGGATGGTGGTGCTCCCTAGGCTAGTGCCTACTCAGCCTTAGCCTAAAGCCGGTCCTGGATCATCCCACTCTACACAAGTGTATTATAGCAAGGACCAGATGACACAGAGTATAAACTTTTAGTGGCTAAAATAAATGCATGCTTGATTACATACATAGGAATATAAACTTCTGTGTGCCATGCACCTAGGTACACACCTCTATCCAATTCCTCCTCACCAATCTTCCATTGAACTCACCATCACTACAGTCTCCCAGGTCTTATCCAACATCTTAACTCCTATACCTCACTGGCATCAGCTACCAGTTATTGTGAAGGACAGGTTGCATTTCTCCATTGAGTCACCAGCAGTTGAACTAACTAACCATCTTGGAGGGAAGGAGGTCTGACAGATTTTTAACTTAGACAGGTGGACAAATGGTGAATTTGTGATTATTCTATGTGACTTGGCAAGTTTTCCTAGAATATTACATTTTGGTCGAATTGCAAGATCAGTGGGAAGAGAATTCCATCCATCAGTCTCAATATGTTAATTTAATAATGTGGACTGGCCTTTAGTTGTATTATTTTGAGGGATGCATCCAGAGATTTGCCCAATTTAATGGGTAGAAGAACTGGAACTGATGGCATTGCAAATTTCCTTTTTGACATCAGGATTCCTGGTGATTCTTATTAAACCTTAAGAAAAATCTCTAGGAAAATAAAAAAATGAGCAGAAACCAAAACCAAAAGCAAAAATGATAATATTTGCAAAATATGCTAAAGATTGGATTAAAGCCATTTTTTTCTAGGACCATTTTGATGTGTCAACCCCTTTTATTTAAGAGCCATTCCCATCTGCAAACAATGAATATTCAAAAATGCCATATTTATTAACTCTTAATTTTACCCTTAGGCTTTCTGAGCTTCAAGTCCAAAATGCAACTCTGAAAAGGCACCTTGATTCCATCTGTTTATCTTCCTCACACTTTGAAAGTGTCACTCAGAACCTTTTTGATTAACAGTATGATTTCAGCTTAATGTGTGGTTATTTTTTTTTTCATTAAACAATAATAGAAATATTTGGTATTTACCATAGAATATTCATTATCACTTGTTCATATTATTATTCTGTTGGTTGAAGTATTATGGAAATTAATAATCAACCTTCTTAACATGATATAATGTAGTGGATAATATTGCTATTAACATATGATGTTAAATATAATATTAATTTAAACAAATATAGAAGCATCTTTGTCTTTATGTTTATGCTGGGTGAGAATGTCAAAAATATATAAAAGAGTTCATGAAAACTACGTCATTGTGGGAGGCAACCAGGCCTTTGGGTGACAATAGATGGCTATTCTAATAAAGTGAATTGAGAATATCTTTTATTTGTTTTCAGGTTTAAAAAATGATGTGAAAGAAAACCTGAACTTATGTTTTCCCTTAACCTGAACTTAACCAAAAATGTTTCTTTGCATGTCTTTCATCTATTTCCATTCCAAAGAGCAGCCTAATCTTTTATCTTGTTTGTTCCTCCAATTAACTAGCTGTTCTCCACAAATATTAGTGCTGTGTGGGTAACAGATAATGAAGCCCAAGAATACATGTTGTTCCCACTCAAGGAGGGCACCAAAATAATTTGCACATCCCACAGTTGTGAACCAAGCTACTACTAATAAAAAACTCAAATACAGTAACTTGAATGGCAAACATCAACTGTGGCCAAAGCTGAAATTCTCTCACAGATATCACAACTGCATTGGCTGCGGTGACATTTGAGTTTCACAATATCCCAGTTAACCCAGCATTTAAACACAGGTCATGCTACAGATATGCTTTCCATCAGTTCTGTGTTCATGACAGAGTCTAAGCTATGGAGCAACGTGCTGCTAGAGCAAGAGTTACTTTAAGCCAGTTTTATCACATATGAATATATTTCTATGCTGGTTAGAGCTACTAATGAGAACCAGTGGCATATAAACATATAACATAAATAAGCAAGTAAATAAACACATGAACAAACACAGATTTCACTCATGACTGCAACTTGAAAGTTAGTCGAAAACATCACAGTAGAAGAATCACCTAATGATCTTAACAACTAGAAATATTTTATTATACACTCATATACAAACACAAACACATATTTTTTTTTGTAGGGGGAAAAAACTAGCATTCCAACTTCTGACCAAATCTGTTGTTTCTACTACATTTTGCATTGGTCAGACTATATTGGTGTCTAGTTCTGGTTCACACGTCAAGAAAAATGAACAGATGGAAAGAATGAAAATGAAGATAATCAGGCAAGGAGAGACTGAGGGAGATGGAAGCCTTTAACTTTGAGAAAAGGGACTCTGGTGATATGATAGCAACATGGAAGGGGTGTTAAACTGGATAAGATCACAACCATTTCTTTACTGTCACAGGATAATGATCATAAGTTATAGAAAAGCAGATTCTGATTGAATGTTAGGAAAACTGTCCTATCAATAAGAGCCATATGATAATGAGAATCAATTAATGAGGAAAATGGTGGGTTTTCCTTTTTGGATGTGTTCAAGGAGAGTCTGGACTGTTTTTTGGGGGGTGGAGAGGGAAGGATGCTTTAAATTATATTTTTGTTCTGAGCACCTGATTGGACTTAATAGCCCTTCCAATCCTTTGAATCTATGAGTTGAATAGGGTGAGACAAAGGATCAAGACCACCAACATATTTTCCATTTCAGATGGACATTGTGTTTATTTAAGTTAGATATGCTAAATTGAGGGGGGGGGTTGTGAGAGCTGGTTCTTGCAGTGATAAGAAGATCACCACCAGCAGTTTCCAAAACAATTTGCAGGTGCAGGTTATCCCTCCTTCTCAGAAAAGACAGATACGTTTTCCCTTACATGGAAAAAGCATGAGAAGAAAATATTGGTTTAGCTGTTTTAAATTACTTATACAAGATTGGCCTTGTTTAGCTACCACAATTGGGGCCAGCAACTCAGTCGTTAAGCGAAGCGGTTGCTAAGTGAAATCGTGACTAGATATGAGGGCAATCTGGCTGCAACATCTCACCCCACTGATTGCCAGGGTTGATTCAGCTTATCTGGCTGGCTAGGCAGGTGTCCGCTTCCTCCCTCACTCCTCCATGTGCGTCCCTCCTGAAGCTGCATGCTTGGTGGAAAAGGTGGACCATCTCAGACAGAAGGAGTGTATCAATCTTTGATCAAGGGTATACGATAGCTGCAGTTCCCTGCTGGAACCTCCAAACAAACAACCAAACGTGACTGTGCTTACAATCTTACTTCAGCTTTCCTTTGCTTTACAGACCTGTGAAGGTCGTAAATGCGAGGATTTGTTGCAAAGTTACTTTTTCATTACCATTGTAACTGCAAATGGCCGCTGTCTGAGGCAGTCACTAAACGAGGACTACCTGTATATAGATGGATCATTTGTGAATAAAAATATTTGATGGAATTCTTGTGTTCTTAAACTGAGTTACAGTACTTAGTAAATCTTAGACAGATTTGAGCTTCAGACTGATAATTTCCACCCCTGATGACTGCTAGAGAATTCTGACAGGTTTGCTGAATAAACCACATTAGGCAGATTTGCCTGACATGCTAAGACAAAATCAGACAAACCACATTTTGGCTTAACCAACATGTGAACATCTGGTCTGAGGTTTATTCTTTCTTCCCTGTTTTTCTTCTTTTTTTGTGTGTCACTTCATCTAGATCATAAACTTGAGGGTTTAAACATATCAGTCATCATATTTTTATGGATGATTGGAGCTTTGTATTTTAGCTGAAGAATGGGGTAAACATGGAGAAAATAAACAAGCACATATGTAATCCATGCCTGATGAAGAATTTTATACACTATTTTATAACTCTTTAGTTGGCCTAATAAAGGTATTACTTCAATATGATTTTTTATTTTCATAACTTTCTTACATCTGCTCCCTGCATCAGTGAAGGAAGCTTGCAGGAACATGTCTTCCTATATTGTAATTGATATTTACCTCTCAGGCCAATGTATCTCACATGATTTTTGTAGGGAAAAAAAATGGGAAGAGGGAGTAAGTACATTTTAAGTTCCAGGAAGAAAGGCAGGATATGAATCTAACAAACAAGTAACAAAATAAAGCATTCATTCATTCATTCATTCATTCATTCATTCATTCATTCATTCATTCATTCATTCATCATATTTATACAGCCGCCCATCTCACACAAGGTGTAATTCTCAGTAGTGCCAGGCTTAAAGTGAAACTCTGTATGCATCTTCACTTGAAAATATATTCACTTGAAAATATATACTTGAAAAAGTAGTAGCAGTGCAGCCTTAATCTATCTAATATTCAGTACTGGTCAGTGACAGTCAATGGCAGCATTGATAGTGTTCTGTACCACTTTCTCTCGCTGCTATAGCACTGCATAGGTACCGGGTACTAGTCTCCCAAATTTTCCAGTTCTCCAGTCACCCATGACTGACATGGTTGGTATTGGATGTGACAGTTTTGCGCTGGAAGATTCAGATCTTCTGCTTTTTTTCATCAATAACATTCTATACATACTGTAAAAGAGACATCCTTCAGTGACAAAAAGCAGTGCGATGTGAGTAAGTGTAATTCCAACAGTAATATCCATAAATCCAAATATACCCATCAAAATCCACAGGTTAAAAATATTGGTAGCAATTGAGTCTACTGAACAAGTAATCATATTTATCAGATCAGACTTCTAAACAAGTATGACAAGTTTAAGATTGAAAATAAAATGAATGATGACATAATATTCTAACTGTAAATTAAGTTTTGTTCTTATTTAGTAAAGAAAAAAAAATACAAAACCAAGATGGACATTAATATTCTAAAAAGAGTCATTTTTGTATATTTTCTCCAAACCCACTTAATTATTAGCACTGCATGATTCAGCTATTAACCTTCTGTCTCAATTTTCTATGAACCATCATTTCAAGTAGATATTAAATATTTTGTTTTTTGCCATCCTATTTTTTTCAAAGAAAAGAATTGTCATTTCAGATATCTTTTTAAATTAATGATGTCTTCCAGGGCTTTACTTTTCTAATGAAGGTTTAAAATAGATAGTATTCCTTGGAACTATATGTTTTACACTGAATAACAATACTTTTTTTTGCACTCATTTTATATAAATATTTAACATGGAAGAGTCTTAAAATTAATTTCCTGAATAATAACCAACTGAAACTAAACTTTTACTTTAGTAACACTTTCAGTGTACTGATAAAAAAAGAATGAAGATGAGAGTTGTCATTACTCTAAGAAACTGGATTATCCTCTATTGGTGGTGGGGTAAATACCATTTTACAGACTTATTTTCCTGAACATTAATAAGTGTGCAGTTGAAGAAAGTATTTCTAGAAAAACTGATGTGAATGACATACATTTATCAAACATATTTTATAAAGTATATTTAGTCTTCTGCTAAATGGGGGTTCAAGGTTGGTTTTACCGATTGCTTCATGTGAATCAATTGTCTAATGCTAATACTACTAATACATCACCTCAGTGAAGTTTAAAACAAATGAACAAACAAATGTTACAAATAACGTGTGGGGCATTGGCATATACCTGTTTTATTCTCTTCTATGGAATAGACAGATATGAATTTGTCACACTTTTTGGGGCGCACACATTTTCCTTAAGAAGTTATGATTCAGCTAGTAAAACTGTTTTTCATGAACTGCATCCCAAAAATATCAGTCTCACCATTATTGTCTTACAGTGCAGGACACTTACCTCAGAGACAACAACATGATACAAGACTTGGTATCCTTTTGTGCTCCTGAGCTTCACAGCACAAACCCATGCAACGGGCCGGATAGCTCCTCAATCAACCCCCAGTCTTCGCAGCATTAAGTTTCCTAAGATTTCAGCAGTCTCACTCTGAAATTACATGTGATGTCATGTAAGAAAGATTTTAACAAACTTGATACTAATCAGGGTTAACATCAATATCAATATCAGTATTGATATTGGAATTCACATGTGAAATTTCCCAAGATTTTGGAGTTTGCACATGAAATTGTACAAGATATTGGAGTTCTCTTGCGAGATTTTGCAAACTTTGGAGCAAAATCGTTGAACTCTCAGGAGATTTGGTACTGTTCTTAGATTTTAAGGCTTAGTTTATGTTTAAATTTAACTTTTGTTTTAAAGTGCCATGTTACTGTACTCCAGTGTCAGCAGAGGGCAGCATATTGCTGGCCCCTACTCAATACAACCAAATGTATTTTTATTTCACTTAGAGCAATGTTTTATGGTAGCTAGGAGCAACATCATTCTGATATAAGGATGATTTTATTTATTTAATGTTCTTAACCAGGGTGTCCTCTACCTTTATAATAAATGTAAAGCCTGCATTTCAACTAACAGTATTTTCAGACTAGTTTCAGATATTCTCAATGTGTGGTGTTAACCCTCCTATGATCTCTTGGAAGAGTGGTGGCCCAAACTCCCTGTACCTACTTTCTTTGGGTTTCTCCAGGCTCAGGAAGTTCTGCACTGAAGAGTAGATCACAAGTGCTGCAGACATTTTGCTATGCATTCATCAGTGCAGCAGTACAGAAGTGGGCTTGCCTTACTGTATTTATAATTTATAATCCCAGTAATTGCATTATATGCCCAAGGTAGACATATAATCCAAACACCTTTTTGGAAGTTTTCCCAGGTAAATGTGACATATACTTCAGCCTTCCACAGCAAAGGAATGGATTTGGGGCCTGCCTAATGTGAGAGAACTGTTAGCTTTCTGTCATCTCATTCTGAGAGCAGCTTCTTTCCTCCAAGTTGAAGTTCAGTTTGAGACCATTCTGGTTTAAGACAATAGAAATTGTGAAGGCAAGAGAAAGCCTATGGACAGCCCTGAAAAGCTTTGTATCTGCAAGAATGAGAATTATTCTATCTAAGGGTGCTTTAGCTGCCCTCCCTTCCTTCCTTCCTTCCTTCCTTCCTTCCTTCCTTCCTTCCTTCCTTCCTTCCTTCCTTCCTTCCTTCCTTCCTTCCTTCCTTCCTTCCTTCCTTCCTTCCTTCCTTCCTTCCTTCCTTCCTTCCTTCCTTCCTTCCTTCCTTCCTTCCTTCCTTCCTTCCTTCCTTCCTTCCTTCCTTCTTCCCTCCCTCCCTCCCTCCCTCCCTCCCTCCCTCCCTCCCTCCTCTACATTTCACCCCATGACTTTCAAATACTCATATTTTGCCCCTGATTCAACATTAAGCACAACTTGGTTACAACAGCTAACATTGCACCAAAGGATGCAATATTTTTTTGAAGAAAGTGTGGATGCTAATTTTTGTACTGAAGATTTGGATATTTGCCTACATCAGCTGGCAGGCAGGAGGCCTGCTCGTATACTGTAGTGGGTCTCTCTTGCCTTCTCAGCCTGCTTGTGATCCCCAGGCAGCTGTATAGCACTTAACTTCACCATGAAAACAATCATAATTAAAAATAATTAGAAAAGCATAATGTAAGAAGAAAGAAGCCTGCTCTTGATGCTCACTTGGCTTTCCGGGAACTCTTGGTGACCTGAGGGCATGACCTGACATGAAGAGCAAAGCATGGCCCAGAAATGAAGTACAAATCAAGCAAACACTCAGACGACATCTGCAAAGAGAGGGCAGCTTAAATAATAGATGCAGAGATGCTCGCTCTCATCAATCTTTATTCATAATCTTTATTTTTAGACAGGCAAGGAACCTAATTAAAAATGCATTTTAAAATTAAAAAGACAAAGAGCCAAAAAGTCACTGATCCATTATCATTACTGCTTAGTGCATATTAAACAGAATGTAAATTATCCATTAGTTTTCTGAGCACTGTGGGGTGTCAAAATTATATATCATGTTAATGGGTCACCATGGTTGGCCCAGGGGCTGTGTAAGTCACTTTAGCAGAAGTGCAATTGTCATCCAGACTCTGAGTGACTAGAAATATTTCCAAGGACACATTGTGCAAATGTATGCCAGTTTTAGTAGACACCTTAAGCTGATCCATGCTGCTGGCCTCAGGGACAATTCACACAACTCTGAAAAAGGGATTGATGTGTGACATGAACGAAAAGGAGCTGTATTTAGCAACACAGGAGAAGGGTCCATGTGATAACTTTGCATGCCTAGGGATGGACAAATCACTCTATTATTTCCATTCTGTGTCACTTTCACATGTAACATAAAAAATGAAAGTCTCCCATGACTGGAGCTTGACTCCTAACACATCCAAGAGGGGTTTTTTGGCAACAATATAGAAGCGGTTTGCCACTGCACTCCTCTGGGATATTTTTCATTTCCCTAGTTTAATCTATAGCTCTGGAATTTCCCAGTGGTCTCCTATCCAAGTCATCACTACATCAAACCTTGCTTAACTTTTTCAAGCTCGCCCAAATCTGTTAGATGATCACCAATATATCTGTGATATCTCATGGCCCCATTTTAAACAAATGGTTCAAAATTCCCAACTCAAGCAAAAACGTAAATTAATATTTTTAGAATATACTTTATTTCTGAGTATATGTTTGGATCCCCTTCATGGATCACTGCCTTGTCGTGGCAAAGGGGCTTGCGTAACTCAGTGAAGCCATGAGCTATACCGTGCAGGGCCACCCAAGACGGACAGGTCATGACAGAGAGTTCTGACAAAATGTGGTCCACTGGAGAAGGAAATGGCAACCCACTCCAGTATCCTTGCCAAGAAAACCCCATGGACAATGTTAAAAGGCTAAAAGATATGACGCCGGAAGATGAGCCCCTCAGGTCGGAAGGTGTCCAATATGCTACTGGGGAAGAGCGGAGGGCATTTCCAAGTAGCTCCAGAAAGAGTGAAGCGGCTGGGCCAAAGCCGAAAGGACGTTCAGCTGTGGATGTATCTGGAAGTGAAAAGAAGGTCCGATGCTGTAAAGAACAATATTGTATAGGTACCTGGAATGTAAGATCTATGAACCAAGGCAAGCTGGATGTGGTCAAACATGAGATGACAAGATTGAACGTCGACATCTTGGGAATCAGCGAACTGAAATGGACAGGAATGGGTGAATTTAATTCGGGTGACCATTATATCTACTACTGTGGCCAAGAAACCCTTAGAAGAAATGGAGTTGCACTCATAGTGAATAAGAGAGTGGGAAAGGCAGTAATGGGGTACAACCTCAAAAATGACAGAATGATCTCAGTGCGTATCCAAGGCAAACCATTCAATATCACAGTCATCCAGGTCTATGCCCCAACCACTGATGGTGAAGAAGCTGAAGTTGACCGCTTCTATGAAGACCTACAACACCTTCTAGAACTAGCACCAAAAAAGATGTCCTTTTCATCATAGGGGATTGGAATGCTAAAGTAGGAAGTCAAGGAGTAATCGGAATAACAGGCAAGTTTGGCCTTGGAGTACAAAATGAAGCAGGGCAAAGGCTAATAGAGTTCTGTCAAGAGAACAAGCTAGTCATAGCAAACACTCTTTTCCAACAACACAAGAGACGACTCTACACATGGACATCACCAGATGGTCAATACCGAAACCAGATTGATTACATACTTTGCAGCCAAAGATGGAGAAGCTCTATACAGACAGCAGAAACAAGACCAGGAGCTGACTGTGGCTCAGATCATGAGCTTCTTACTGCAAAATTTAGGCTTAAATTGAAGAAAGTAGGGAAAACCACTAGACCACTCAGGTATGACTTAGATCATATTCCTTGTGAGTACACAGTGAAGGTGATGAATAGATTTAGAGGATTAGATTTGGTAGACAGAGTGCCTGAAGAACTATGGACGGAGGTCCGTAACATTGTACAGGAGGCAGCAACTAAAACCATCCCAAAGAAAGAGAAATGCAAGAAAGCAAAATGGCTGTCTGATGAGGCTTTACAAATAGCTGTGGAAAGAAGGAATGTGAAAAGCAAGGGTGAAAGGGAAAGATATAAGCAACTGAATGCAGATTTCCAGAGAATAGCAAGGAGAGATAAGAAGGCCTTCTTAAATGAACAATGCAAAGAAATTGAGGAAAACAATAGAATGGGGAAGACTAGAGATCTCTACAAGAAAATTGGAGATATGAAAGGAACGTTTAGTGCAAAGTTGGGCATGATAAAGGACAAAAAAGGCAGGAACCTAACAGAAGCAGAAGAGATTAAGAAGAGGTGGCAAGAATACACAGAAGAACTATACAAGAAAGATCTTAATGTCCCTGATGTCCACGCTGGTGTGATCACTGACCTTGAGCCAGACATCCTAGAGAGTGAAGTCAAATGGGCCTTAGGAAGCATTGCTAACAACAAAGCTAGTGGAGATGACAGTATTCCAGCTGAGTTATTTAAAATACTAAAAGATGATGGTGTTAAAGTGCTACACTCAATATGCCAGCAAGTTTGGAAAACGCAACAGTGGCCACGGGATTGGAAAAGGTCAGTTTATGTTCCAATTCCAAAGAAGGGCAATGCCAAAGAATGCTCAAACTATCGCACAATTGCACTCATTTCACATGCTAGCAAGGTTATGCTCAAAATCCTACAAGCTAGGCTTCAGCAATACATGAACCAAGAACTACTGGATGTACAAGCTGGGTTTCGAAGAGGCAGAGGAACTAGGGATCAAATCGCCAACATTCGCTGGATCATGGAGAAAGCACGAGAGTTCCAGAAAAATATCTACTACTGCTTCATTGATTATGCAAAAGCCTTTGATTGTGTGGATCACAACAAACTGTGGCAAATTCTTAAAGAGATGGGAGTACCAGACCACCTTACCTGTCTCCTGAGAAATCTGTATGCGGGCCAAGAAGCAACAGTTAGAACCAGTTATGGAACAACCGATTGGTTCAAAATAGGGAAAGGTGTACGACAAGGCTGTATATTGTCACCCTGCTTATTTAACCTATATGCAGAGTACATCATGAGAAATGCCAGGCTGGAAGAATCACAAGCCGGAATTAAGATTGCAGGGAGAATCATCAACAACCTCAGATATGCGGACGATACCACCCTAATGGCAGAAAGTGAAGAAGAACTAAAGAGCCTCTTGATGAGGGTGAAAGAGGAGAGTGCGAAAGCTGGCTTGAAACTCAACATTAAAAAAACTAAGATCATGGCATCTGGACCCATCAATTCCTGGCAAATAGAAGGGGTAGAAATGGAAGCAGTAACAGACTTCATTTATTTGGGCTCCAAGATCACCACAGACGGAGACTGCAGCCATGAAATTAAAAGACGCTTGCTCCTTGGGAGGAAAGCTATGGCAAGCCTAGATAGCATATTAAAAAGCAGAGACGTCACCTTGCCGACAAAGATCCGCATAGTCAAAGCTATGGTTTTTCCAGTAGTAATGTGTGGCTGTGAGAGCTGGACCATAAAGAAGGCTGAGCGCCGAAGAATTGATGCCTTTGAACTGTGGTGCTGGAGAAGACTCTTGAGAGTCCCCTGGACTGCTAGGAGGTCAAACCAGTCAATCTTAAAGGAAATCAACCCTGATTGTTCATTGGAAGGACTGATAATGAAGCTCAAGCTGAGATACTTTGGTCACCTAATGCGAAGAGAGGAGTCTTTGGAAAAGACCCTGATGCTGGGAAAGATTGAAGGCAAAAGGAGAAGAGGACGGCAGAGGATGAGATGGTTAGATAGCATCACTGAAGCAATGAGCATGAAACTGAGCAAACTCAGGGAGGCAGTGAAGGACAGGAAGGCCTGGCGCAATATGGTTCATGGGGTCACGAAGAGTCGGACACGACTTAACGACTAAACAACAACAAATATGTTTGGAAATAAATATTTCTCAAACACACAGTTTGAATAAATTGCTATGCATGTTCTGAGATGTTGTTGTTGTTTAGTCGTTAAGCCATTTTGCTTTCTTGCATTTCTCTTTCTTTGGGATGGTTTTAGTTGCTGCCTCCTGTACAATGTTACGGACCTCCGTCCATAGTTCTTCAGGCACTCTGTCTACCAAATCTAATCCTCTAAATCTATTCATCACCTTCACTGTGTACTCACAAGGAATATGATCTAAGTCATACCTGAGTGGTCTAGTGGTTTTCCCTACATTCTTCAATTTAAGCCTAAATTTTGCAGTAAGAAGCTCATGATCTGAGCCACAGTCAGCTCCTGGTCTTGTTTCTGCTGTCTGTATAGAGCTTCTCCATCTTTGGCTGCAAAGTATATAATCAATCTGGTTTCGGTATTGACCATCTGGTGATGTCCATGTGTAGAGTCGTCTCTTGTGTTGTTGGAAAAGAGTGTTTGCTATGACTAGCTTGTAATCTTGACAGAACTCTATTAGCCTTTGCCCTGCTTCATTTTGTACTCCAAGGCCAAATTTGCCTGTTATTCCGATTACTCCTTGACTTCCTACTTTAGCATTCCAATCCCCTATGATGAAAAGGACATCTTTTTTTGGTGCTAGTTCTAGAAGGTGTTGTAGGTCTTCATAGAAGCGGTCAACTTCAGCTTCTTCACCATCAGTGGTTGGGGCATAGACCTGGATGACTGTGATATTGAATGGTTTGCCTTGGATACGCACTGAGATCATTCTGTCATTTTTGAGGTTGTACCCCATTACTGCCTTTCCCACTCTCTTATTCACTATGAGTGCAACTCCATTTCTTCTAAGGGTTTCTTGGCCACAGTAGTAGATATAATGGTCACCCGAATTAAATTCACCCATTCCTGTCCATTTCAGTTCGCTGATTCCCAAGATGTCGACGTTCAATCTTGTCATCTCATGTTTGACCACATCCAGCTTGCCTTGGTTCATAGATCTTACATTCCAGGTACCTATACAATATTGTTCTTTACAGCATCGGACCTTCTTTTCACTTCCAGATACATCCACAGCTGAACGTCCTTTCGGCTTTGGCCCAGCCGCTTCACTCTTTCTGGAGCTACTTGGAAATGCCCTCCGCTCTTCCCCAGTAGCATATTGGACACCTTCCGACCTGAGGGGCTCATCTTCCGGTGTCATATCTTTTAGCCTTTTAACATTGTCCATGGGGTTTTCTTGGCAAGGATACTGGAGTGGGTTGCCATTTCCTTCTCCAGTGGACCACATTTTGTCAGAACTCTCTGTCATGACCTGTCCGTCTTGGGTGGCCCTGCACGGTATAGCTCATGGCTTCACTGAGTTACGCAAGCCCCTTCGCCACGACAAGGCAGTGATCCATGAAGGGGGTTCTGAGATGAGAACAATACATACTGGATTCCTCTCTTTCCTCACTGTTGACTTTCTCCTGAAGCCAGTAATAAAATGTATTATAATTATAATTTTATGGCTGTTTGGAAACTTTCTGAAAGTAACATTTTCATTTGATTTTATGAATAGAAGATATGCATAACTTCAGTCAATAATTATAAGGCAGACTAGCAATAAATAAAATACTGTACCCAAACAGCTGACATCATGTGCATGTTTCACTGGTATGTGCATCATATGGGATAATTACAAAATTAATTCCCATTGGAAGTTCAGAATTTGATATCAAAGTGAGTAACAAGAGAAATTTTGTGCATTCCTTTTTGTGCCAGAATATTTTTGTTTTGTAATTTTGTTCCAATATTACATGTCTATGTAGCAATGCCAATGCTGGCTGGGGAATTCTGGGAGTTGGAGTCCACACACCTTCAAGCTGCCAAGGTTGAGAAACACTGTCCTACAGTATTAGTTTTGGAACTAGAAGTCCTAGGTTGAAATCCCTGCTCATCCATGAAGCTTAGCTATGCTTCAACTTAACTACCACTATAAGGAAGAGAAACTTCACAATGAGAAAGCATGAATACAACAGTAGGTATCCATTAATTGAGATTTATTAGTTCTTGGATACTCTGGAAACCATTCCTTTATGAGATGAAAGATTGGAATGGACAATTTCCACATTTACTTTGTCATGACAAAAAACAGTGGCACAATTCCAGTTCCCATCCTGTCTTACTCCCTTACTTTTTATCTCCCCCTTGACTTCTTCTGCTATTGTCATGAAATGCATTAGGCATTAAGTACAATATTAGATGATTGGAAGAACTTTCTGGCAGATGTAGATTAATTAGTTTCTAATGGGAAAATGCATGTGTGGTGCACTCAGAAACTATTTTTATTACAAGGCATTCTTTCCCTCCCATGTGGTGGATCACAACCATGTTCGCATCTGGAGATTAAGCTTTAATGAAACTTATGTCCTTGTTGGTAAAAGAAAGGGAAGAAAATAATACGGCTTCCTCTTTGCTTTAATACAGGACAGCATTTCTGAAACACTTACTCTCGTCTGTGAGGTATATGGTGCTGTAATGATACTTGGTTTAGGGGTGAATAGATTTCCCCTATACCATTCCTTTTTTCTTTCAGGCTTTCCTTTGTCCAATTCATTCCTCCTACATTTTGGTTTAACCAGAAAGTTTTCTAAAATTAATTTCTAACACTAAAATTAATTTTCATTCATTAGAATGAAAACAAGTGTTATAAGCGATATTTTACCGAGCAGTTTTCTTCTGACCAGAGAACTTGAAAGGTGCCTCACAACTTTTTGGTATTTTTGTGTTGGACCTAATACATTGGATGGAATCTAGATTTAGTCATACTTAAAGAATATCTCCTGAAATCCACAGGAATTGTTAACCACTTAATTCATTTAAGTCCCACTGCTTTTCCTATAACCAGTTTAAGTAAAGATGCCTGGATACAATCTATTATCCCATTCATGTTTTATTTTTCCTCCCGAAATGGCCAACTAACTAGCAAATGGTTTGCCAAGCCTTTTCTTCATTTAGATGTTTCCTTCTCATTGCATAACAGACGTGTATGATCAAACAAGCAAGCTTGATGTAATTTATTGTATCACAATCAAGACTTATTTTTGTTTGTGTTTTAGTGATACACATATGCCTTCATATGGAATATATGACATCACACAAAAAAGAATGTTTGTTAAGTATTGTTTTGTAGTGCAAACATTCATTTCGTCCATCAACTAGATTAAACAATTCAAAACTCAGCTATCTGGATGGGAAGAATTGTGGAAGTGCGCCAGTTATGGAATCAATAATTGAGTTTTTAACTTGTTTATGTTTCCCCAATACAGCGATATGATTATGGAGTTTCTTCATTAACTCAATCTGTGTTGAAACAGTTTAGCCATGAAACCACTTTCTTATTTTTTTAATTAATTATTTTTGAAAGAGCATAAGTAAAGAGAATACAAATAAAAAGATATATAAAACTTGTAAGAAAATAGGAAATAAAACACAAATAATAGTATATGGGTGTATAAACAATGAATCTGAGATATCATAAAAACTAGTATGTTCCAGTATATCATTAAAGGATTATAATATTATAGAATATTTCATTTCCTTTATCTAAACAAAACTCCAAAATCCTTATTAAACCAAACATATTTAGCTAACACAGTACAAATTGCTGAAATAAAACTATAATCAGTACATTATTGGGGTATAGTGAAAATTCTCATCTGTAGTAGAGACTTGTATATCTTAAGGCATTTTTCATTGGATGGAAGAAGAGGGTAAAGCTAAATAGATGTCATTATAACATACAGTATATGCATAGCATCTGGTGCTGTTGTAACCTGTTTGGTTTTTTTATATGTGTGTTTAGTTATTTAGTGTTGTATATGAATCATAGCAATGTACTGCATAAATTGATGTGTCTGACAACTTTATATAATATGTCATGTCCCAAACTCTAAAAACAAGGAACATAGGAAATAAACTATCAGGTCAGATCATTAGTCAGTATGGCTTAGTCCCACCCATACTGAGTAGCAGCAGCAGGAGGTTTCTGACCTCATTGTGGCTTGTTAGGTATGGTGCAGAGAACAGATCAACCATTTCTAGCAGTCCTGGTGATGGACCAGTAGGCCCAATCTTAATAAACTGGTATACATATGGTATACATTTTATATATACATATATACATTCATACACATACATATATGTATATGTATACATATACAATGTATAAATAAATCAGCCAGTTTGGTGTAGGGGTTAAGGCACCAGGCTAGAAACCAGGAGACTGTGAGTTCTAGTCCTGCCTTAGGCATGAAGCCAGTTGGGTGATCCTGGGCCAGTCATTCTCTCTCAGCCGTAAGGAGGAGGCAATGGCAAACCACTTCTGAAAAACCTTGCCAAGGGAACTGCAGAGACTAGTTCAGGCAGTCTCCAGGAGTCAAAACTGACTTGAATACACTCACACACACAAAAACTGAAATCCAAGGAAGTTGTTCAAGTCCTATAACAACCTTGGACAACAATATTGGAGTTATTTTGCAGAAATGGTAACTCACAGCCTCTCAGCCCGTTTCTTTTTTTGTGACTTGTACGTTGTTGGAAAACGTGGGGCTTCAACCAAGCCTGTCTCACACGAGCACAAAGAGAGGGGCGGCTCCGCTGCAACCTAGTTTTGCTGCCTTGTGTGGGCGGGTCTTGGAGCCCGCCTTTTTTCCTGTTTCTCTCATTTTCCCTCTCTTCTCCTCATGGCTCTCCACAAGGTAGGAACGAATCGTCTCTCCTCCTCAGGGTTTTTGAACTAACATAACCCCAACGTATGTAACGAAATTATGGATACAATTGGCAGGATAAGAAGTGGTTCAAGCTGTTTTTAAAAGCCTGAAAAATCATTACATTTTTTAAAAAATGAAGACCTTAGTTACAGATATTACAAATTTTTGTCTTTGGTTCTGTATTCTGGTTTTAGGCAGAGTCACTGTTGCTTAATTACAAACCAATAATCTACAAATCTTAGATTATTGAATCATTTCCCATAAAGCAGCAATCATGACAGTCATTATCATCATAGCTAAAAATACTGAAATGAAAGAAGTCACTCTGTAAAATGGACAGAATAATAATTACTTGTTTTGTCTCACATGTTGGCTTCTAGAAGAATTAGAAACTAGCTGTTCTTCAGAAATGAAAGTATGGGAACCTGGAAATTATTGGTTGGTGGGGGGAGATAACTGGCCTCCCACTTGTGGATGTCCTTCTTGATTATTGTTACATAGGTCTGTACAAACTACTTGCCTATTGCAATAGAGATCCCATTGTTTTGGAATAGACAAACTCATCTTAGAATAGCTCATTGAAAACAAAGCATCTTTTAAAGATTGACACAATTTTTCTGTTCTAACAGATTTTTACGGCTGACAGATGGAACCAGAATTAACACTGGAGAATGTTCCAGTGGTTTATTGCATTCAAATAGAGTTTTAATGAGATCTAATCGTTTTTCTGAAGGGTAGAAAGATTACATTACCTTTATCATCTCAATATTTAACATTTATCCAGATTATTACTTTGCAGTTTTTAAATCAGATCTTCTAATTCTTTTAAAATCTATTTTTGGCAAATAGTATTATTTGCACATGTCAAATTATTAATGACCCCCATCCTAACTCTGCCATTTTTATAATAAATTCACTGTATAAGTTAGATACATATGGAGACAATATGTGTCCTTGTCCTTGTATATGCCTGTCCTTATTCTCAATCACTCTGCTTTTCTAGATTCAGATTCTTATTGACTGTAATGATTCCTTGGAAAAATCATACAGGAACAATATGCATCCTTTCACTTCCTTCTCTATTCTGAACTTCACTGAAAACAGTATTTCACAAACTTTTACACAATGGGAATCAGCCAGCAGAGCTCAATTTTTGTTTGTGGATTATATTGACCAAGAGGTTTAAAGATTTTTAATCTCATGTAATGAGTGCCTTGTACCACGTCAATCTAGGAATCTTCTCTAGGCTTCTATGAATCATTGGCTGGCTCATGGCCAATCTCTGTGAATCCCTGCATGAATAAGCCACTTTGATTTCCAAAGCGGGAATCACTCTGCCTCAGAAGTCAAATGTATCTCATGTAGCAAGAAGTACTCTAATATTTTTGGAGCTCCTCCTACCTCAAATATAATTGTGTCGGGCAGAGTGATAATCACAAACACTCCTGTTTGTGCAGAGCGCAGCAAAAACTCCAGGAAAATATTAGCCATAAAAGCAAACACAATGCAATGTCCATTTCTTGTTTCCCAAAGAAATCCAGTCAGAAAATATATACTAACTGGTGTTTATTGATAAAAATGCAAAATTCCATAAAATGCAAATATCATACAAAATATAAAGAAAAACACATCTTCCCATGTAATGTAGCATCCAAGACTTATTAGCAACACAAGCTTAACAAAATCTCTAGCTACAAACTCTTAGAGAAGAGGTACACTACTTGGTACTTTGTTACAACTACGTAGCCCATAAAACCTATATAGTGGCTAACACTAAAACAACTAACAACTACTCAGGCTGCACATTTTCCTCCCCTTGTATTATAGCTCTATGCCACCCCCACTGGGTAACTAGCATACACACGCCAATAGGTGGCAGTAAATAGCACAATACACAACACACAATAACAGGTGTTTTTCACATGATCTCTGTAGCCAAAATATTATTTGTTATTGTTGTAAAGATAACGGGATGAATCCTTTCCCATGGGAAGGAAAATCCTGACAAATTGATCAATCCTCTTCCGAGCACAATCATCAGAGCTCAAATATCTTGACAGGAGGAAGGAAGCATGACTATCTGGGGTCAAAGCTCTGCTTTTATACCTGAAACATGGACAAAGCTCTCCCATGACTTTATGAATTTATTCTACTCTGTCTTTAAGTTACATCCCAATTTGCTTCCTATGACTGGATTCTTTTTTGCCCTCCTAATTAATAATATTAAGGGAATTTGGCCTGGGAATCTTAGCAAAGCCAGTATTCTAGGATACTTATTGAATATTAATATATATCTTGTAGTGAAAGCTGAACACTTGTTTATGTATATTGGAACCCCACTGGCTAGAGCTTTATTAGGAGAACAACAGAGATGGGAAGGATAGATGTGGGGAGAGAAAATAACAAATTACAGCTGAAATACATCATCAGCACAACTGTTTTTAAATTATTATATTTCTAGGGGATTTCAGTCAGTAACATAAAAAAGATACCAGATTCAATAGAGCTTTGATAGTCAGGTTATGTTAATAATGGGGACTCATGTAAAATGCATTAGGTATACCTTACAGATGAAGACTATTGCCAGTAATTATTTTGTATGCTAAGAGTGTAGTTCTTTCTGAACTGATATTTAAAGACTCCTTTACATTCCAGCCTAATTACTTATAGACAGTTGAGCACAAAATTACTTTCATCTGTTTGAACATGTGGAGGAAAGAGATTAGAGATGTACATTTCCAAACAGCTGGTTAGCGTGTTAAAGAAGAAAACCTAGTGGTACTTTGGTAATGATGGGAAGAAGTGCATTTCTCTATAATTAGACCTATTAAAGTGAATATCATGCAGGGGGACTTTCAAAGGGGGCATATGGGATGTATGGCAGGATAACCAAGCATTTGCTTTCAAACACAAGAATTTAAAAGGAGGAGAAAAGAGAGATTAGCACTCCTTTCACAAGGAAAATTGCGATTTTTCTCTTTTAGCCATTATAATCAAGGTGTGTACATTGACCTGTGGATCCATCTTCTTGTTTGTTTTCCTAAGGGGCAAGTTTGAATTATTTTCTGGGCCACTCTTAATTTGTTTCTCTTATACCTATATAAATATTATTGACAGAGCAGCCAAAAATGTATCAGTACATAGTGAGCCAAACGTAAGCTAAGTTTATATCCTTGGGTTACTGATCCTTAAATAGAGAGCCTAAACCATTGAGTTTATCATTTCTCTTGAAAGTCAGCGTAGGGTAGGGGCATCTACAGCAATGGTGCAAAATGGCAGGCGTGATTGGGTGATCAAAGCCCTGCCATTTGTAATGTGCATCACACATATTGCACACGTGTATAAAAGTGGGGGCGGGGGTGTTGGAAAATATGGGGTTTCAACCAAGCCTGTCTCACACAAGCACAAAGGGAGGGGTGGCTCTGCTGTGGCCTAGCTTTGCTGCTTTGTGTGGGAGGGGCTTGGAGCCCGCCTTTTTTCCTGTTTCCCTCATTTTCCTTCTCTTCTCATGGCTCTCCACAAGGTAGGAATATATCCTCTTTCCTCCTCATGGTTTTTGTAGTAAACCCCAACAGGGGGCACTCTGAAGCCAGTAACTGTTGCTGTGGACACCCTGGCTTAGAATATTAGACTAGATTTCAATCACCAACCAACTATGAATTCTCTGAAATGTGGCAAGTTTTTTTTTTTTTTAAATTACTGTGTTTCTTTCCTGAGTATCTAGTTTTTCTCAGCCCCCCCTTTTTTTAAATGTCCAGGGGTACGCTGATTTTACAGTCCCTTGAGATAGAGGATTTTTACCTAGTAAATGGAAAAATGATTCCCCTAGGACTTTTTCTAACAAAAAAAACCCATGGGAAAACTAGGTACTCAGGAAAAAATATTGTTAAGGAGGGAAAAAAACGATTTGTTGGCAACCTTCTCTGGGCTAAGTAAAGAGAATACACAGCATGCTGTTTTAGCTCTGCTGAAAAAAGGGAGGAATAGAACCTATGGAGTACATGGTAAGCAGTGGTTAAATTGTAGAGGCAATCCTTATTCTGCAAAGTAGCCAATGAATTGCTGAGTTGCTCTATCCCAAATGGTCAGGAGCACTTGAGGTGACATAACTGGGAAACGTTAGTTTGGAAGTGCAGCTGAAACACATGTCCTGAGATTATTTGAAGGTGAGTGGGGGATTAATATAGGGGAGTATCATCTGTTTCAGCACTTCACATTAGTCTAGGCAGTGCACATTAGCCCTAAATCTAAACACAGAGTTCCTAGCAGCAAACTGGATTCCAAGAAAATTGATTTCTTGGTTTGGTCTACAAAGTGGGTGGGGGGCTGACATTGTCCCTCTTAGGGAAAATAAACTGCTTTCTGGGGGGACACAGAGAGGAGACAGAATATGCGAGGGTCCTCCTAGTCTATAACCTTGTACCCAGTGAGGAAAAATGTGGGATGTGGGTGAGGGATGTAGCTGAGGTTTTAGTGGAGGAATTATTTAGTGGAAGTTTGGTGATTGTGTGTGGTATGGAAGGTAAGAATGTAAGGGGAAACAAGTGGGGTATGACTAGGGGTGGGCACAAAAATCAGTTGCATTGGCCTTGTTCTAATTGTAGATTTATTGGGCCTTGGTTAAACTGGGCAGGCTTCAGTTGAGTTATGGTTCTGGTATCTATGATTGGAAGTATGATTAGGGGATTGATAGTTATGTGGAGAGGTGCACTAGATGGCCTTGTGGAGAGGATTATGGTAGTGTATACATTTGACCAGGTTTAATCTCAGCAACTTTAAGATGCATGGAGTTCAACTCCCAGAGTCCTCCAGCCAGCATGAGTAATTCTGGGAGTTGAATCCATACATCTTAAAGTTGCTGAGGTTGAAAAACACTGTACTAGATAGAAAAATAAATAGTAAATAGTCTTCAGGTAGATGCTAAAGGTCTATGGTCTCTAGGATCTCACAATTCTAATTTTCAGCAGAAGTCATCTGCTCACTGGTTCTTGGTATAGGGAACACAGTAAATTGTGAAGAGTAATCATGCATAGGAAGAAAGTAATCTGGCTTTGATTACGCTTTCTTGCATTTTAGAAATATTCTAGATTGTGGCAGTCCATACAGATGCTGTGCTCAGGTGGGTGCTTCCAGACCACAAACACATTCTACACAAATAAGATTTTTACCCCATGTGGTGTAGTATCTGCAGGATTCAGTTTCTGCGAATGGTATGTACATGGCAGTAAGACTCTTTCAGAACCAGAGGCTTATAGCAAGAAGTGAACCCAGAGTGACATTCAAGATATTGGCTTCTTCCATGAAAAGTGTCTGGGATTCGGTGTTGCAGGAGCAGAATGGACTTGAACAAAATTTGAATTGTAACAAAGACTATGGTGCAGTTTGATTCTATGGAAACAATATTCTTTTGTTTAGCAGGTCAGTGAGATGTGCAGATATTTGAGTTAACAATGGGAATAATTTCCCTGCACTAATTCTTGAAGCCCAGGATTTACTATACTAACTTTACATGTCTGAGCACCCTTTTTTCTTTGGCAGGATCCATTTCTATTGCATGTAAAATCCGTTATCCCAGGAAGTCTACCAGAATGAAATCAAAAGCATATTTTTCCAATTTTGCATAGAGGTGATGTTATAATAATCTTTAGATGTGGATTCATGGTCTGGATGAGAAGATGAAAATATCTGGATATTATCTAAATATATTTTTTTAAAGTTCAAAAGATCACAAAAATTATTCATTTATGATACTGCAAAGGCAGCGCATAGTCTACAGGCATCACTGGGTATTGTAAGTGCCTTTATAAGTCTGTCCTCATTGATGTGTATCAGATTTAAGCTCCACAGATCCAACACTGAAATTACATTTTCCTGTAATCATTCCAACCTATTTGAGAAAAGTGGCAGAGGCATGAGATACCAGTTGTCCACCATAATGTTAATTAGAGCCCAATAGCATTGCGCAGATGCTGTTTATCGGATGCCTTTGTCACAAAAAGTATCAAAGCTGCAGGGGAGTCAAAGGGCTAGGTAAGTGCTGATTTCAAGTTCCTGTCCTGGAAGTTTAGTGCAGCCTCCTTCTTGAACTCAGAGGAGGTACTACAGTGTTTCAAACATTTCTCATTCATGATCTCAGAAATCTGTCTGACAGATGGATAAAGACCCAATATATTTTTCCCTGAGAAGGGCTTGTGCTGACAGCTAGTGATTGGTTCACGTGCATTGGACTAGATGCCAGAATTCAAGGCTAAGTAGAAATTTGTATCGGGACTCCACTATCTTGAAAATAAATGTAATCATTGGACCAGAGAATTTTTCAGTACTTTATTTTATTTATTTATTTATTTGTCACATTTGTTTAGCCGCCCATCTCACATAGTGACTCTGGGCAGTGTACATAACAAAACAGTCCAAATACATTAAAAAACCATTAAAATGCAACTGAATTAAATTAAAAACTAAAAACAAAATGGTGAAAAAGCATACAAGACAGTGCATTCCAATTAACTATCATATAACCATCTAGGAGGCTCCACTCTAGGAATAGTCTTTCACAATAACAGTAGTCCTTCCTAAAGTATTGTTTTTTTTAATTGAGAGAGAGAGATTAAGAGAGAAAAGATTTTAGAAAAAAAATACATCTACATGTTTGTATCAACAGTCAGTGGCTCATTTTATACAGGTTTTCCTGGCTGGGGAATTCTGGGAGTTGAAATTCACACATCTTAAAGTTGCCAAGTCTGAGAAACACTGCTCTAGACTGTTACTTTTTTCTCAGAAGACCCTGGACCCGATCACAACATTCTGCTGCCTGAAATCAAACAAAAAGTGATGTACTTCTTCTCACCTCTGTCCTCTCCTCACCCAACTCAAGTAAAAATGCATAGAAAGGTGTTTTGAGTACCTCAGGCATTTTCCTGGGAGTAAAAATACAGCAATAATAAGCTAAATAATTACCCCATGCTACCCTTTTATGAAGCCCCAAATCATCTGTCTGAGGCACCCACTTGCCTTGCCTAAAGGCAGAAAATTTTCCTATTTTCACTTTCTTAAACTTATGACAGTTTTTTAGAAGGTTGTACATTCTTAGGTTATATATTTTCACCAATGATTTGCATTTCAATTTAAAAAATCATGATAACTATCAAGGGCTTGGGTGAAGGACTGTGTTCTAAATTGACAATAGTTAAATCTTTGGCCTACCATTTCCCAACTTTGTTCCTTGGGATAGATAGCCACGTTGGCTGGAAATTCTGGGAGCTGAAGTCAAAACATACCTAGGGGACAGCAGGATAGGAAACACTATTATAACATGTCTTTTTCTGATTGTGCAATTTAGCAGGAAAATATCTTGGATATTTGTGGCATAGAGAAACTGACACTCTAGATAACAGAAAGTACAGCTTGAGTTCTTTTAATGACTAAGTCACTAAACCACTTTCCTTCTCCCAACCCATGGTAGTAAAAATAGAACAATAAATATCTTATCAGAGCCAACTATAGAAGGTTGACAGACCTTCAGATACTTGAAGTTTGCTCTCATGTCTTCCTGAAGATTTCTTCTCCAGGCTAAACATACACAGTGCTTTCAACTGTTCCTCATACGATTTTACATCCATGCTTCTTGTCATCTTGGTTAGTCTCTTCTGAGAATCCTCTAGTTTATTAGTGTCCTTCCTAAAATGCAGTGGCCAAAAGTGGATGCAATACTGTAGGTATGCCTTGACTAATGGAGAGTAGAAAGGAATGATGATTTTTCTTGAGACTATATTTTTGTTGATGCAATGTAGAATTACATTTAAGGTTCTTCTGCAGCTGCATTACACTGTTGACTCATGTTAATCTTGTGATCTATCAGGATACCCAAATCCTTTTGCATGCATTATTCTCCATCCTATACTTATGTCTTTGATGTTTTCTACCCAGATGCAGGACTTTACAATTGATCTTGTTGAAATATATCTTGCTAGTTTCTGCCTATTGTTCCAGCTTGTCAAGATCCTCCTGAATCTTGATATTATCACTCATAAGTTTTGTTGTCAGCAAATTTGATAATTATATTTTTGATTACTCATCCAACTCAATTATAAATATGTTAGACAACACAGCCCTAATAAAAAGCCTTGCAGTATCCCACTGAACACTTTCAGCTTGATATGGAGCTATTGGCTTACACTCATTGTTCAATCAGCTCCACATCCATCTGATGGTAACATTGTTAGTCCATCTACTCCACTAGTAAGATTATGTCTACCACATTCCTGCAATCCAGCTGAATTGGTCAGTCTATCAGAAAAGGAGATCAAGCTGGTTTAGCTTGACTTTTTCTTGATAAACTCATGCTAGACTAGTTCTTGGTGAAATAACTTGTTCTTGGTAAAACCATGCTGGAACAATCATTTTAAAAGCTATTCCCTCAGTCTGGGTGAGGGACAACACTCCTAAATCCTGCAATTTCCTAGCAGATCATGAGCAGTTTTGACTGGTCTGTCTGGTTAGATTTTTATTTTAGAATTTGCTGCTGATGTTTTGCTATTTCTTTGAGTGCATTAAACTCTACACTCAAAAGGACTTTCTCCCTCTTTCTTGTTAAAACTAGCTGGAATTATGCCAACTGTGAAGTCTTTATAAATTGGAGGTACTTCTGATTAAAAGATACATCTTGATTTAAGGGACAGCTTGGGCGCTGAAAACGTAATATATAGCTATCAAGAACCCCACTGATTGCTAATAATTTAATTCCTATAACAGACTAGGAAAAACCTTATTACCTGGCAGCTGGTATTCATTCATCCTTTCCCCAAAATAAATAGCCGATTGTGCTACTAATGATAAAAAATTGGACAGCAGTGGCCTTAATTTTGTGTTTTAAAATGTAATATACTGTGTTAATACCGGCTCTCTCCATGTTAATCCTACTCAGTGGCTATTTCTTCCAGTCATAGCAGCCCTATTTAAGTAAACAATATTGTTACATTTATTTACAGCTTTACTTGTGAGCTGAGAAGTTTTAGCGCTATGGGGCTTAAAACACAATAAGGATATATTGGAGATACTACATTCAGCCTGTGCATAGATGGTTTAAGGTTAAACCGTGGCTTCCTTACTGCATGTTTTACAAACAAAGAAATCCAGCAGCAGAAAGTTTGTCTTCTTCCGTTTTACTTCAGCACCAGTTTAATCCATGTGCTCTGCATTTGAGAATAATAATAATAATAATAATAATAATAATAATAATAATTGCAGCAAATAGACTATGGCAAAAGAAAGCAAACATAGTACCAGTAGTAATAAGCGCCTTAAGTGCAATCCCAAAATATCTGGAGCACCACTTGAAGACCATTGGCATTGACAAAATCACCATCAGTCAATTGCAAAAGACAGCTTTACTTGGAACAGCTTATATCCTGCAATGATACCTTTAACGCCATCAAACAACAACATCTGCCTCCCAGATGCTTGGAAAGGACCCGATAGGTGGATAAAAATGCCAAATCCAGTCTAAACATCTGGCTGACTGTGTGACCAACAATAATTTGCTGAGCATTTATTTAACCAGTTCTATACAAGGATTCTTAGAAAGAAGTTTCTACCCAAATGTAGGACTTTGCCTTTGATCCTGTTGAAACATATCTTGCTGTTTTCTGCCTAAGCTGATGAAAGGTTTGGGGATATAATTCAGTGGAAAGTTCTCCTGTTTAAGTCCTGTTGGAATGAATGGGAGCTGAATGACAGTAGTGTTCTTTAGTATGAGGGTAAAAGAAGAGGACAATTTCAACCAACCCTAGCTAGGAACAATATTCTCCAGGTGAGCTACTCTGCCTGGCCAGAGACTGATATAATTGGCCAGAGAAATTATAACAGAGTTGAACACCAAGTGACTGTCCTGCACCTGTTAAAATGTCAAATTCCACGTATAGCAGTATTGCAACTAGGAGAAGAATGGAAGAAGAATCTCTGATATGTTAAGAGTGCTAGGGGTAGAGATAGCATGCAAGGGAGTTAGTCTTTGTTCATCTTGGTGTCTATTCTGTACTTTCCTCTGACTGGAAGCTTAATATTCTTAGGATTTTCTTTCAGTGAGTTTCCTCTAGAAAAAACAGACAATTTTCTTCCTCCTTTCTTCTCACTATTTTGAGAGCAGAAGATTCAGAGATGCAGGCTTCCTATCAGAACATGTCACTTCTTCAATAAACTTTCCTTGGTCTTTTGGACCTTAAACAAATTCTTAATAGGCTTGTTTTTATTCTCACATGTAGATTCTGCTAATATGGACTCCAGCGAATAAACAAGCAGATTCTTTTAAAATTTCCTATATGGGTCATGTGCACTGTGCTCCACAATACTGATCAGCACTGATTGTGTGAAATTTTAAATAGGAGGATGGTAGTGGCAGTGGTTTAACATAAAGGGCACACTGATTATTTATGAAGCTGTGGTTACTTCTCATGCTATAGTAACAAGGACAATAAAAGAGAGGAAATACTGAAATTATTAATAACAATGATAAACAGGTTAGCTTCAAGACTTACTATACTTGAGCATTTTTTGAAGGCCCAGGGGCTTTGAAGGATCTATCTTCTCTTGATCATGTCAACAGACAACATCATAATGTTGCATGTGTCCCTGGCAAGCAGTGGTGTCTTTAAAGAAAATGACAATTTCTTTAAATATGCCACATGTCCTAAATGCAGTGTCTGACATCATGTTGTGATTAAGCTGAACATTGTACTTGTGTGTATTTGTGAAGGTAGGCTGCTATGCAGAACTCAGTGCTGCCTCTTCTTTTGTTCTGGTGATCACTGCTTGCTGTGAGAACCCCATGATCTGATCATGATTCCTACCTTTATTTTTTATTTATTTATTTTCAAATTTGTATGCCGCCCATCTCCCCCAATGTTTCCTTATCAGGTTATAATGTTGTGAATCAGAATCAAACAGGCATTTGGCTCTATTTGCATTCAAAAGTACCACAATGGATTGTTGAATTGGCTTAGAGGACAACCACCTGATTGAAGGGATCTTAAAGGTATCCTATATTTGAAATGCTGCCAAGTCCAGTCCAAACATAGCAAAGATGGAAAGTAGGAGAGTTGAGCTGCCAAGCAATAGTTAGCACAGCCTTTCCCACAATTACAGTAATAATTTCTAAGTTTGCAGCTATATATAGTCATAAGTTCTGCTATTTTTATATAGCTTTATTTATTGTAATCTTATTTTATTTATTATTTATTTTGAAATGTTTAATTTTTTTTAAAGAAGAAAATCCTACCCAAACTTGCTGGAACATGTATCCCCTTTCCCTTCTGGAGGCATATAGTGTAGACCTGACTCATTTATACATTCCAAGAAGTACATGACATTTCAAATACTGTAAGTATACCCAGAACAGGAACGGGAACGAGAATCCAGAAAGGAGGGTGTTCCAGTAAAGGGAAACAGGAAGAGTTGGGGATACTATTCTTTAAGATTAAAGAAGGGAAAGGATAGTAAGGAACAAAAATGATAGTAGAAGGGATGAAGAAAAGGTGGTCCAGGAAGCTGAGAGAGAGTCATTTGATTTTGCCCTAAAAATAGAGTATAAAAGTTTTATAGTAATAATAAATAATAATATATAGCAGGAAAGAATTAGGCAATACAAAGCGCAAACATGAAGTATCTGCAACATGATCAGATACTTCATGAGCAGAGTAAGTTAAACAAACAGAATTAGATGAAAGGAAGAGGCTTAAGAGAAAAATGAAGAGAGAGCAATTAGAGAAAAATTCCAATATTTGTTTCAAAGAATGTGGGAAGAATGGACAAGAACTTTAGATAAAAGAAGAGGTAGATTTTACAGATATTACAAAATTAAACAAGATGTAACTGAATGAATATGTAGAAAAATGGAAAGAGAATCATAACTTGATTTTGAAGTTATGGCTTTAGAAGAAGGGAAAAAGAATTGTCAGAAAGTGAGATTATAAGATGAATGAGCTGAAGCAGTTGCTCTGACACAATTCAACTTTAGAAAATGGGAGGCCATGATGACAGAGAGAAAAATGAGATAAAAGCAACAAATAAGCACCAGAAATCTTATTTAAAGAAGGTGGAAGCTCAAGAATGAAGAACTTTGAAAACAAAAATAACACCTAATGGGATCAAGGGAGAGATGGTGTCCAAGACAGACTTCTTAGCACAATCACAGCAGATGAGGAAGAAGGAAGACCAAGATCTGTTAACAATGACCTTGAAGGAATGACAATAACAAGAAAAAGGAAATAGCACTAAATGGCACTGGAAAATAAAATTTAAAAATAGCCATTACTTTTGTTGTGATAAAGATTTGTTCTAAAGCAACCCCTAATTTCATGCAACTCTTGGCTAAAGTCAAAACCACTTTGAAAACAATCAGCCTGGACTACTGTCAAGAGCATCTGTCAGAATCTGCATTGGAGGGAGGAAGAGAGAGACACACAGAGGAAGACAAGAAGTATTAGAAAAAAAGAGAGATGGTATCTCTACCTATTTTTGGTTCTGACCCAGCCCAGATCTTGCTTAAATCCTGTCTACCATTGATTGCTTCTTCTTACAAATTATGTACTCAGTTACAACTAACATAGTCTGCCAATCTGTGCTATATAGTTATGTTGATTAATTAGGTTTTTTATTATTTTCAGGATACTGTAAAATCAATTGTTACCTTTATTGCCTGTTTTATATTTAATTCATCAGCCGATGGAGAAACAAGGGCTGTTACCAAGAAGTGGAGCATGTGATTCACCTTTGTTTTATTTTTGTTCTGCCAAGTCAATAGCACATAGTTCAAGCAGTCACTTTTGTTAAATTAGAGTCATCATTCTAACATAAAATGTCTATGTTGTATTTTTGATTAATTTTGGTAAGAAGTTTGTGATGTGGTGCCTTTAAAATATCCACCGTTAATGACGGAGTTGTGATTTCCCCAAAGTTTTTCCTTATTGCAATTATGAAGATGGCCTGAAGAAAGAGGAGTTCCTCTGAGATCTGGTTTCAGTAAGCAAGCCAGAGGGAGTGAGGAGGACTATCACTATTACATCTTTTCTGACTTTAGCCTCTTTAACTCTGGAATTAAATAGCCCTTCATTTATGACTCTCAAAATTACGTAAAAATATTGTTTCTTATAGTTTATAATGCCCTTGAAGTCAAACAGCTTTCTTTTGAAATTAGAAACACACTAATAGAATGGCAAAACAACCATCTTGTGAGCTCCTACAAAGTAAATGAAAAATGCAAGGTTTTATATGCAAAATACCCCAAAGGACTTAAATTGGTATTTTTTTGGGGTGGTGGTTGTGGTTAATATTTCAGCTAATGCCTTCTTTTTATGTTACTAGCTGCTACAGTTTAACTGAATGTGTATTATAATAACTTTTCTGTCTAAGTACCCAACCATACTATTGGATAACTACATAAAAGGTCTAACTGTAAAAAAAAAAGATAGAAGTTCTGACTTTCTGTTTCTGTGGGAGCAAATGTTGCAGCAAATTGACTTATCTCTGTGAGGTCTGTGTGGGGCAACCACAGGACAGTGGAGACACAATTACCACTTTACAATTGGAGGGAGGGTTCACTCTGATTATCCTAATACCTCTAAATACTCATGTAGAAGTTTGTTCAAGTGAGTTCAATGGTCTCAGCTGCCTAGATCTTCCTAACTAAATGCCTCCAGATATTTTGATCACAACTGCAATTATTCTCAGCATGGCCTAAGCATTATGTCCTATCAGTGCAGCCCACAGTCATGCTAAATTGCCCATATATACTGTTTTATGAATGGATTACATCAATCCAGATGTATGCTACCAATTTATTAGCAAAGGGCTCTCTAGTCATAGAATGTCCAGCTTCGCATGACTGGCAAAGAAGCAAGAACCACAGAGATTTCAGAGACACATTTTTAATGGTAGTCAGAGAGAAAAACATAACCTTGGAAACTATAAATGTAAGTTCCCAGACAGACTTACAGCAAGTCAGTTAAGATGGCGTTTCTCTGACACATTTCCTTCCCATGGCTGGACCTCTTCTTACATCCCTGAACATCTCCTCTGTGTGTCTTAGAGAGAGAGGCACAAGAAAAGTCTTTCCTTGCTGGAAAACAAGTACATCTGTTTTAGCTGTCCCTTTCTGTTGTTCACTTAGATAGTTAAAAGAGACGAGAAAGAGCCCACCTTCTCTTGGGTCATCCTCAAGCACTCTCCTACTTGGCACATCTCCTGTGGGACTGAGCTGTAGCTCTTAGGTCATCTGCCTTACAGTACTACTTTTACTCCTGGCCACTGTGGACAGATACTTCCTCTGAGCTTCCCTCCATGTTATCTTACCAGCTTCCAGCATTAAATGTTGTTCAACTATTTTTTTTCAAAAGGAGCGCTTACCAACCCCCCAAATTAAACAAGGGGCTCCTGAAAAGCTCCTCTAGCACATTTCTGCACTTACCCATCATGATTATTTCTGTTACCTGTTACTGCATTAACAAACTGTTAAGTTGACCACTTGTAGTAGCTTTATCCTTAGCCTCCTACCTGAGCTGTTTTTTCTCTTCTGCATTATACTGTGGATTCTACTTTAATCCCCATTGCTACCTGCTGCCACTTCCAGAGGAGGCTAATTTCTTCCAATCTTTAATCCTGGTTGCCTTAAACATTACCAGCAGCAACTCAGAGTAGTTGATTAGCATATTTATATGTTGGGCAGGTGGAGGGGGAGGAGTGGGCCCCTTCAAACTGTAAAACAGCAAATAGGAACTCAGCCCATCATTAACAGTAGATGTCAATTTTTTTTTCTTCTTTAAGAACAAAAAAGACACAAATGATTTTAAAAGGGGAAATATTCTGTTCTCATCAGCCATCAAGCGAAAAATGGAAAATAGTAAGTTGTTTGGCTTTGTTGTACAAACATATCAATTTATTATTGATTTTGGTAGAGAAGTTGAATGGAGGAATAATTTTAAATGCACAGCGAAACATAACATATAAAAAAAAAGTCCGTGGCAGTGATATAAATCAAATCCACTGCAGATTTCTGTTGTGATTTATTTCCAACATAGACTTGTATGGGCCACCATAAACTGATCCTGCTATCATTCCCCCATATTTCTCACAAATGTACGTACACATAAAAATATGCATTTGGGAAAGATTCATACATACCCCCCACTCCCACATATTTATGGAAGTTGCATTTTAATAAAATGTAGATTAGAGAAAGTGCACATAAAACTCCATGCATTAAAGTAAGGCAACCCTATCTAGGCTATAAGAAAACCAGTTGACTACTAGGAGGCAACAAAGAAGTTCAGAAAACCTGCGTCCTCTGCTGCCACACAGTGATATTTTCAGTTCAGGTGAGATAATCCTACTTAAGGAAAGCTGTGAATGAGAAGAAAGGAAGATACAGTGGTACCTCTAGTTACGAATGCCCCTACTTACGAATTTTTTGAGATACGACCAGCTCCGGCCCCAAAAATTTACCTCGACTTGCGAACTCGCCTCGACTTACGAACTGGATCCGTGGCCATTTTCCGCCTGTTCCACGTGGTCCGCGGCCATTTTCTGCCCATGCCACGTGGTCCGTGGCCATTTTTCCGCCCGTGCCACGTGGTCTGCAGCCATTTCCCCCCCATTCCATGTGGTCCGCGGCCATTTTTCCGCCCGTTCCACGTGGTCCGCGGACGCCGGAATGGATTAAAGGTAATTACATTGAACCTTATGGGAAAATTTGCCTCGTGTTGCGACCAATTCGAGTTGCAACCAGAGTCACCAAACGGATTAAATTCGTAACTCGAGGTTCCACTGTATACCTTTTTTTTTTTTTCCCAGAGTAAATATTTGATGGCATACTGACAAGAAGTAGATTTGGAATGATCCACACATTCCTCACTTAATACATTGGATTATATTTTTCAAGTACTCAGACATGGTAGTACTTGATGGTAATTTGAATCAGACAACCTCAGTGTGCTGCTTCCAATGACTGGCAAATCTTTTTCTATGGCCCATCTTTCTTTTGTTTAATAGTAATTTTATTAAATATTATAATTACAACAGTAAAAACTAATACCAACTGAAAAAAGATAGAAGAATAAAAAGAAAGAGTAGAAGGAGCAGAAAAGAAGGAAAAATAAGAATATAGAATATATATATATAAGATTGTTTTTGTGTTGTATTTTAATTGTTTTTATCTCTTTTGTAAATCACCTAGAGTCACTTTTCAACAAGATGGGCAGTGATAAATTTAATATATAAATAAATATAAAGAAAAATAGTAAAGAAAAAGAAAAGAAATACATAAAGAAGTGACTTCCTATCTTCATCACAAGAAGTATAAACAATTTTAGTAACTTATTACCTTCTCTTAAAATACAACAAATGATCTCTTCTTCCCATATCCCATCTCTTATCTATAAACAAATCCATAAAACTCTCATTTCAGTCCTGGTGTCAGCAAAAGTCTATTAAAGGTTACTAGAGATAACAATGTACCTTTTTTAACCTTGATCAGATAAACCAACTTCATATTCCTTCCTTTACTTCTAACAATCTTAATCTTTAATCCATTCAAATAATGTCATAGAACTTGATTTCTTTTCATTTTTCTTTGTCCCTTCTCACAAGATTCTTCAAAACTTTAACAAGTCTCTTTTGTAAATCTAATACAGAAATATTACCGAGGTTACTCTCTTGGTTTATTGTTTGTATATCCCTTTTAATTATTAAGACATTAGCTGGTTTCTTTTGTATGTCCAGTTTAACATCTTTTTTCACGTCATTCTTGTAGCCTGTCATTTGTAAATCCACTTCCAATTTCTAATCAGGAATACATTATTTAACTTACTTCAGTGGTAGAAAACAGTCATTTGGTAACATTTAAACTGTGCATCAGAACTTTTAAAACATCTAAGATTTCACTGTTCCATGTTTATATTTTGAAAACAAATGAATCCAAAAATATGATTGAGACATCTGGTATTAAACAACAGTTTTTCCTCCAGAATTAATTATTACTGTTTTATAACATAAATACCACATATTATTAAAATTGGATACAAAGATAGAACAGCTGTACTAACAATGTTGGCTTAGTGATGGTAAGTAAAAATGTCAGTCCTATGATTACTACAACATTAAAGACTGAAGGAAGTTTATAAAAACAGGTGATTGAAATGAAATGGCTGATATACTATATGAAGAAAATGTTCCTTTTTCTGTGTGTTTGGGATTAGTTCCCTGTAAGGGTTTTTTTTTTTTTTTTGGTGGGTGAGGCCTTGGTTTTGGTCTGCCTCCACCGGTTACATTTTGAAGTACGCTCATTTGGAGTATACTCCCTACCTCCTAGTCCACCGCTCAAAAACTAAGAGTAGCATTCAATCTAGAAAAAAAAATTGCCTCCCTACCTTAGGAATTAGATTCATTATCCTTCTGCAAATGGAAGAGATTTTCCCATTTCTGGAACAGAATGAGATCCAACAGAGGCTGTTTGCAAGAAGGACTGAGTCCTATAGCCCCCTTGTCACAAAGCACATAACAACAAGACCTGGTAATGGCTAAGAGCAGGAAAGCTGAAGAAAGAGACGGGGCTAGTTCTGGCTGCCCAAGACCAAGCCTTAAGAACAAATGCATACAAAGCCAGAATTGAGAAGACAGCAAATGCCACCTCTGCAAAAAAACAAAACAAAACAAAACTGAAGAAACAGTGGAACATTTAGTTATCTGCTGCAAGAAGATTGCACATACTGACTACAACAATGGCATGACAAACTAGCAACAATGGTGCATTGGAATATCTGCAAGAAATACCATTTGCCTGGTGGGACCACAAAATAGACAAAGTAATCGAAAATGAAGAAGCTAAAGGGCTCTGGGAATTCAAACAGACAAGCACCTGCCACAAAACACCCCAAACTTAACAATTGTTGATAAGAAAGACAAAAAAGTCTGGATAGTGGACATTGCAGTACCTGGAGACAACAGAATAGAAGAAAAAGAATTGGAGAAAATTACAAAATATAAAGACCTGCAAATAGAAATAGAATGACATGG
Source organism: Python bivittatus (assembly GCF_059951505.1). NCBI lineage: Eukaryota > Metazoa > Chordata > Lepidosauria > Squamata > Pythonidae > Python > Python bivittatus. Next base: position 40,297,594 of record NW_028277074.1, on the reverse strand, counting down.
CAAAAGAAAGCCAAGTCAGTACCAATAGTAATAGGTGCCTTGGGTGCAATCCGAAAACATCTGGAGCACCACTTGAAGACCCTCGGCATTGACAAAATCACCATCAGTCAATTGCAAAAGGCAGCTTTACTTGGAACAGCTTACATCCTGCGATGATACCTTTAACACCATCGAACAACATCTACTTATCCCCGGTCCTTGGGAAGGACTCGATAGGTGGATAAAAATACCATATCCAGTCTAAACATCTGGCTGACTGTGTGACCAACAATAATAAATAATATCCTTTTTATTATGTTAGTTTTTAAAAATCATGTCTTTATTTCCCACCTTAATTTGATTGCTAGCTCCTTTAACAGGGCCAACTCTACTGCAGAATGGATTGACTATGACTAGCTGCCACCATGAAAAGTGAATACAGAAGAGCAGGAACTGGAGTTTGAAACAGTGATGGTAGTGTGGATGTTAGATGTTACTTTCCGCCTAATGAGTGGAAGTCTGTAGGTGATGGAGGCCTGCAATGGTACATAGTCTACTCTGTAGGATAGGTGGGAAAATCTACTGCCATTTCCCAATCTAGTACGTTCCAGATGTACTGGGCTACCGTTTCCATCATCCCCAGGCAGCATGGGACACTCACATCACAGCACAATCTCACATCAACCCTGCACCTGATTTGTATATGTGTTAACTCTTGTTGCATTCTAACTATTTATAAGCATTGCGTTGGCTTTTTTCTGGTTTCTTAAAGTCCTGAGGAAAAACTCTTAACAACTGAACAGCTTGCATGCTGTTTTTGTAAATCTGGAGTTGACCCAATAAATGTATTGCCTTAAAGTGGGTTTAAGGTTATCCTCTTCCACATGTATCTAACATTTGAAATCTTTTAACCTGAGATGGCAGTGATTGAAACTGGACCCTTAAACATGCAAAAATATTGAATTCTACCTTTTAACCAAGGCAATCTATTTCCATTAAAAATACCATATGCATGAGAATGTATGGTCTAAATCCTAGCGGAATCTTTTTTTTTTTTTAAAAAAAGCAAGAAATCCTTTTCTTCTGTAGGGGGATGAAAAGCCCCTTTTCCAGGGCAGGCTTTGCTTCGTAAAGCTGTTTTAACTTACATGGAAAAGGGCAGCATTTTCGTTTACTGCTCCCATTTCTTTTTTAAAATTTTGTTTATTAATCATCTTCTAACTTCTGTGTATGGAGAACAGCAGACCCTTTAGTATTTTTTGCCCTTGCCTTAAAAAGCAAAATCCCAAACCACCACCTAAAAGAAAATAAAATCACATCACCAGAGTTGTGACATTTGTTATTTCTAATACACACTAATAATTGGCCCATTCTTGTTTCTACTAATTGGTATAGGTCACTTTCAGTTCCTTCTCCCTGAAAGTTTTAAGGTTTCATTAAGTTGTCACATATTGTTTTCTAAAATGAAGTTGTGTTCCTCAGTCATGTGAATGCTCTTAAAATACTCTTTTGATGTGTAACCCCTTTAAATCTCTATCAATAGGAAAAGAGATTGGTTCTGAAACAGGGGCACATAGTTGGCCTAGTCTTTCCTCCTCCCCCCCGCCCACAACTTGACAGAGCATAAAGCTAATAAGCAGTTCCTGTTCTTCTGAGAATGATTTATTATCAGTTCCCCAAATATGCCATTTCATCTGGAAAGGTATTTGTTCAGTTTATTAGGGCAAATAAATAATGCGAAGAGTCAGTGTGGACTGCAGTGCTTGTTATAGCTTGTTCTCCTGATTTGAGCTCAGTGTGACCTGGGTAGTGCCCTGGGATTCTCAAATCTGTCCTGATTACCAACAGAGGTCTCTTTAAAATCAGGAGTAGTCAAGGGACTAATGGTGCCAAGGCAGTCAGTGGCAGTAGAAATGCCTGCGGTCATGGCAATGGTCCTGTCCTCCATGATCTTGTCACTCACTTTTTTAAGGCATCACATAAATGAAAAGGAGTCTTTAGACCTCAGTTGGGCTTCCCGAAAGTTAGTTGGCATATCTTTAACTATAATGAAGGGGGAAACTTTCAGCACTCTCAGCTACTTCCATGAATATTTTGAAGCACATTGGCTATGGAAGATCTTGAGGCAGCAGCAGGTATGAGCCAGATAACCTGTAAGAGGTTCAGTCATTGAGTCACTAGTGGCCAAAAACATTAAATAAACAACTACCACAACAACTCAGCCAGAGTTGCCAAGAAAACTTGGTTACACCTTTTGCTATGATTAGGCCACTCCAAAATGTCCATTTACGAAATGTGAGAAATCTTTGCTCTTGTAATCAAAACAATTCAAATCAATATTTTATGTCATTTATTTATTTATAAAAGCTACATTTAAGAGTTTATGTACAAGCTGATCCCAAATAAGGTTTTACAAAGTGGCAAAAAAGCAGTGATTCCCATAGATTTCATTTATTTGGACTATACTGCATGGTCATGAAAAGCCTTTGAGGTCCATCACAGAAATCAGGGCCAACCACTCTAGGCTTGTGGGAACCATGGCTCATAGGACTCTCCCCAGGTCTACAGAGTCTACAGAGTCACATTATTTCTTTTTGTCATTAAAAATTAAATGGCCCAAATCTTAAGAGATGCCAAACTGTACAAGATTTTGTTATTCCCTCTTGAATCTTGTGGAACTTGGAGCAAAAAGAGCATGAGTGCATGAGAATTCAAGACAGAACACCAATATCTTGCAAGATTTTTGTGATATTGTAAAGCATGGCCATTTAATTTCTTTTAATTTGGATACCTGCTTTAAGGATCACCTGGATTATCATCCTAGATCCCAGTGGTTCCTGGACAACAGTATAGGAACCACTGACATAGTAATAATATTAAGAATAATAAAAATTATCTAAAGACACAGCAAGAATTACTCAATCTAGGCCAAACAACATAGTTGATGGACTGTACAATTGTTGGAAGGATAATATCTTAAAGCGACACTAAGAAAAATGTCAGAATTCAAAATGCTTATGTAAAACCAACACCATCTGTTATATAAACTACTTAGATATGATACGAAGACAGAAGAAATAAACAATTGCATGATAAAATGGATACAAAACTTTAAAGAAACAGTCACAACACAATGCAACAATTGGAAGAATTATGAAATAAATCTATAAAATTTAGCCCAAGGTTTAACCTAAAAGAAAACGAGTATAAAGTGTTTTACAGATAGCATACAACTCAGGCAATAATTTCCAAGATAGACAAATCATACAGTAAGAAATGTTGGAAATGCCATGAAACGGAACATTTTACCGCATGTGGTGAACATGTGAAAAAAAACCCACCTCAAAAAGTGTTGGAGAGATATAGATAGCACCATTCAGATAATTTTAGAAATTAAATTTAAAAAGAAATGACATTTTTTTTAAATAGGTATAATCCCAGAACATATTAATTTATTGAGATACATGCTCACAGTTATGAGGATAAACTTTGCCCAACATTGGAAGAAAGATACGACACCAACAATATCTGATTGGGAATTAAAACTTGAAGAATACGCAGCAATGCCAAAACTAACAGCATATATCCACAACAGAAGCTTAACTAAATTCAAGAAAGAATAGCTTCCATATTAACACATCACATAGCAAGGCAAATACAAACATTTGCAGTATAGTTTTTAAGGGAGGGAGAAAGTTAAATGTTTATAAACACTGCAAATTGTTCAGAGTACAGAGATGGGGGAAGTTAAAGATTAGATACCTATCTCCCTTTTCCAGGCAGCTTTTTTCTCTCCCCCGCCTTTTTTTAGTACTGATAAATAACAATAAATAATACAGTGGAGACTTTAGTATTTAGTTCAAAGATATAAACTTTTTTCATATTACAAAATAATTCAGTGCACTTTGTAACTTCTTATCAATGATATACTAAGCTTCAACTGTACCATTTAAGCTACTCTATGAATATATATATATATATATATATATATATATATATATGTTAGAAATCATATTTAATATTGATAGCAAGTTTCTACTTTGAAAGGTTTAAACATACTTTAATCATCACAGTGTTAACAGCTTCCAGTTTCTATTGCATAGACACTTAGCTGTTATTTGTATTCTACAAAGTATTCATTGTATTCTATAATAAAACAATTAATTTGGGGGGAAAAGAATAATAAAAATCATTATCCTTTATTTATTATTTATTTATTTTTACAATTTATAGGCTGTCCAACTCCCAATGACTCTAGGCAGCTTACAGTTAAAAATACAGAATTACAAAACACACAAAATCATGAATGGCTTTAAAAACTATATCTATCTGTACACACACACACACACACACACACACACACACACCCCACCCAGCAAAGGCAGGGATTCAACCTTCACTATGCCTCAGAGCCTGGGAGAAAAGCCAGGTCTTTAATAGTTTTCTAAATGCCATCTAGGTGGGAGCCATCCGCATCTCTGGGAGGATATCATTTCAGACAGCAGGCTTCATGACAGAGAAGGCTCTCCTCCTTCTCCTTCTCCTTCTCCTTCTCCTTCTCCTTCTCCTTCTCCTTCTCCTTCTCCTTCTCCTCCTTCTCCTTCTCCTCTTCCTCCAAGAATATTCTAAGTTAATTAGGAAACAGGTAGCTAATATCCAGGTTTTTTAAGTCATTTATTTATTACATTGGTGTGACACTTTCTCACTTTCCTACTAAGGACCCCAAGGTGACTATATTATTATTATATTATACACAACAACATGAAATCACATCTGCCAGTTCTTTAGCTGGTGTTGGCCTCTGTTCGCATCGAGTTTTTCCCAAGAACCTAGGATGTTGTAATGTATTGGCATAGTATACCAATCCACGTGTGTGGTCCAAGCAGTGTGGCCTTTTGTAATTGACAGATGGAAAATTTGTCATTGCACAGATTTTCTAAGTGCCAATAATATTAATATTAATACTTAATAATTAATTAATATTAATATTAGCAATATTTGATTTTCTAATATTTCCTATTATTGTTGGTCGCACAGTCAGCCAGTTGTTTAGACTGGGTTTGGCATTTTTATCCACCTATTGAGTCCTTCCCAGGGACCTGGGATAGGCAGATGTTTGATGGTGTTAAAACGTATCTCCGCAGGATGTAAGATGTTCCAAATAAAACAGTCTTTTGCAATTGATTGATGTTGATTTTGTCAATGCCGATGGTCTTCAAATGGTGCTCCAGATGTTTTGGGATTGTACCCAAGGTGCTGCTGCAGCTGCTGCTGATTTTAATGGCTGCCCAGCTCCCATGGACTGGAAGTGTTATTTTACTGTCCAAATGACATGACTTCTTGAAAATGATATGGAGGCAACTCATTTCACTGATTTATAATGAGCAGGAAGGCTACTGTTGATATACTATATGGGCCATCCAACTGCTTGATAGTGGCCCTTCACAAGCTCTTGATTTTACTCAGGGCTGCTGTTGGAACACCCATGGTGAGTATCTTGGGAAAACTTCAGGCTCCATGATCTGGGAGATGAGTCTACTATAAGTCATGATTTAAGTCCACTAGAGGTCAGTCTGGAGATGGGCAGCACCTAGAATGAATGAATGAATGAACAAATGAATGGATTCCATGGCCTCTGTGGGTCTATCCTAAGTATTCTTGGCTCAAAACTGCCTGATCTGGTTTTTATATTAGAGCAGATGAGGCATGATCTGGAAACATTTGTCCTTTGCCACGAACAGATAATTCCTTTCTAAACTGTACCTCATAGCTGCTATTGACCTCCACATGGGTGGTAGGCCCTTTTGGTTAGTCTGCCCTAGACACCTGAGGGTTTTTCTGACAACTGGGCTGACTTTAAGGGTTTGGAGTCAGCCCTGTTCTGCAGGAATTCTGCTCCTACATGTGTGGGCAGTTTCAGTTTGCAGTTCTATGGGAACATCACTTGAGGGCTGAGTTACTGCATTGTGGGGTATCACAGGACTTGGTATTTTTCTACATTCTACTTAATAACTATTGAAGCTGTTGTGGGGAAGTCATCCTTTGGTTTGCAATGAATGGTCATTGGTATGTTGATGACACTCATTGCTTTGGAAAGGCTTTCAGGATCATGATAGGGCAAAATGAGCTCAGATGAATCCCCCCACCCCTAAGACAAAGTTGCTATATATCAGTAAACATTCAGGAAAAAGTACCCTGGTAATGAATCTAAATGGGATTGCACAGCCTCCAAGGGAATTAGTATATGATGAGGGATCTTCTAGAGTTGGTAACTCATGCCTTGATCACCACCTAGCTGGATTTCTGTAATGTGTTCTACATGAATTAGTCCTTCAGGATGACCTGGAAGCTACAAATGGTTTAGAATGCAGAAGTGAGATTATTGGTGGGTTAGTCCCATCACTGAAGGATAGCTCTCCTGAAGATTAATTAAATGATTAGCTAATTGGCATTAATTGCCACAGACTTCCCTTCCAAGCTCAGTTCAAAGTGCTGAGAATGACATACAAAGTTTTATATATTGGGTTACATCCAGCATTCCCTTGCCAGAATTGAATCTGCTTGTCCAGTGACAACATCTCAGGAAGGCCTGTAAAATGACACCCCCTCCAGCTGAATTTAGGGTGACGTGGATAATACACCAGGCCTTCTCTGTGACAGTTAACCCCCTTTGGAATTCTTGCCCTCAGAAGTTCATAAAGCCTCTTTCCCTCATTCAAAGCATTCAGAAGATAATGGAAAACACTTTTATTTTACTGAGCCTTCAAGTCTAGTTAACACTTACTGGCATCCATCTTAAAGATGGGTGGGTTTATTATTGTTGTTGATTTTTTTTAAGTGTGTTGTAACTCACCCAGAACCTTTTGATTTGAGTGGACTATAAGAAGTGTAAAACAAACAAACGTTATTATCATTTTATAAGTTCATTTAACAAATACTGTAATGGAATGACAACCACAGACCACTGATCATCGTCAAGGAGTAACTTTCCCTTGTGTGAATATACAGTAAACTGTTGTTCATGTCATCCTGGAAAACAAATGCTACTGAGTTCTATTGATGGGGTCTTTTGCATTTACCACTAGCAGGGTGTTTGCATTTCAATGACATGCAGTCTTTAGAAGATTTTAAGGTTTAATTAGTAGAAGGTTAACAACAGATATAGTGCTTATTTATATATATTAATAGCAAATATCAGTCAGTCAGTCAAACTTTATTGTGGTCAAAGACCAGTATAAGCAGGTATATCTCTTCCTTTTTCTGTTACAAGGGATGCAGTAATGAATATTGGCCAACCATTTAAGAATTTAGCTTATGGAGAAAAAGATAAGATTTAATTACAGTTACTGCAAGAAAAACTTTCATGGTAACTATTCAGTTGATACCCGAAAGATGGCAAAATGTAGGATTTAATTTATATATATATATATAAACACATACACATTCAAATCCTTATATGTATGTATATATTTTGTTTTGGGAATACATTTCATGTAGAGGACCTGCTCATTTTTATAACCATCACCCATGGCTCAAACCACAGCTGGCTTGTAAAAAATAAAATGCCACAAAATTATTAAACAGCTGATCTCTTCAAAGGAAGAGTGGCAATTTTACCATGTGTTTGCTAGGATGATATGGACCGCAGTTTACTATATAGGCACACAAGGGGAAGTTACTCCTTGGCAAGGGTCAGTGGTGTCCAGTTGTCATTCCATAGCATCCTATTGTATGAATAGTGCAATGATGTTATTCCATACTCAAGAAGAGGAAAATCCTTCACTGTAAGATGTTCTATCAGAGTGAGAGATGATTGAGGTCATTTTTGAAAATAATAACTTCTCAAAATTCTTAATTTTTCCACAAAGAGGTGGAAGAACTTAATTGGGCATATAGTCTACACATTATTTACAGTATTCTTTTAAAGTATTGTTTACTATTTATAGATTTTCTTTTTCTCCTATTGATTTTAGCTTTTCTTTTTTTCCTGTTGATTTTAATTGTGTTAACCAAATTTTTTACAGCTCAGTAGAGACATCTCTTGTCTAAAAATTGGGTATGAAATGTCTTAGTACCCTAAGTTGTTAATGGTGTATTAGAATATATTAACTATGATATTTTCACTTTGCTGGTTATTTGTGATTTATTGGTTATCCACCAAATAGCCAATATTGCTTATAATTTTTCTCCTTATATTCTCTATATTTTTAAAAAAATTATATTTGCATCAGTTTTATTCTTTTTCTTTTTTCTTAGAATTAAATAATAATAAATAAAATTGTTTTAAAAACCAAAAATTAAAAAAATGAACAAGATTTATTTAGAAAAAATATATTACGCTACCTGCTGGAAGGGTTATTATTCAACACTGCTGTTATTTTAGCACAGAATCTCTTATAATCACTTGATCCACTCTGCTCAGCTGATTATTTCTTTACTTTTTGTACCATGCTATTTTTCTTTTAGTGGTTTTCATTCTAAATAAGAGTTCTACAGGTAGGAAACATAGTAAGATTTAATATTTACTCATGTAGATGCCACATCACATATCTCCCTTACTTTCTCCCTCCCACTCTCTGATATCAATATCTGCAATCAGTGATCATGCTGTAGATAAAGACAAAATCAGTCAGTTTTCCTTTCACACTTACGCGCACGTGCACACACACATCAATAGTACAATCTGAAATTTGGAGCCAATAGGCCTTGTTCTTTTGAGTCTTGCAAATTCTTAAATTTAATCCCTGGTCTTTTGTTAGATGATATATAATTCATGATTTGTCTCTGCCATTGTTTAATACCTTATTCTCAATGGGGACTGGAATAATTTGAAATAGAAAATTTAGTCTTGGTAAAATATTCATTTTGACTGCTACAAATCTTCCTAACCAAGACAAACTTAATTTCTTCCATGTATTAAAGAATGTAATGTATTTAACATTTCACCCTTTTTTAAATAAGTGCAGAAATTTAGATTAAAATCATCCAATGTACCATGATATCATTGCCAGAGCTAAAGGACTAAATATGAAAAGCATTTCATTTACATTTACCGTATTTTTCTGACTATAAGACGATACTTTTTTCTAAAATTCTTACCCTAAAAATTGAAGGGCGTCTTATTCAAGGAAGTCAGCCGAGAATTGCGCGGTTGCAAAACTACCCATACTTTGTTTCTGTAGAGAGGCTTCCTCCTATTGCTAGCCTCCAGTCATGAGTGAAATAGCTTGTCTCTCAAACAGACTTCCTCCAATCACGAGCCTGATGTAACTGACGTCAGCTGATGCTGAACAAACCAATTAGAGGAAGGCTGTTTGCAGAGACAAGCTATTGGGAGTTTCACTCATGCTTGAATGTAATCAGTTATGCAAAAGAGCCTGGAAATAGAGCTGCAGAGAGACGGTTTGGACCTCCTCCCACCGAGTGTATCAGGTAAATGTTAACTAATTACTAAATAAAAATGTGTTCTGCACTATCTTTAAAATATTGATTTCTTAATTTTGGATTGGAAAAGTCAGGGTCGTCTTGTACATGAGGGCGTCTTATTGTCAGAAAAATACGGTATTTACAGGGGCAGTGCATTTTAAACAAAAAGTTACAGAATTTGTATCTAAAACTTTCACTAAATTCATATGATCAGACTTAACAACAAATCTGGTTCTGATTCACATATTGCAAAATGCATTCCTAATCATGATTTATTGACCAACCACAGGTGATTGGTTTAAACAAATCACATAATGTGAATACTAAGTCACAAACAGTGATTTAGAAACCACAGTCACTAGGCTCACATAACAGTCAAAGCCAAAATTCAGAAAACCACAGTTTGATTTATCACACTGTATAAATCTAGTCATGGGCTCTTTGTTGCTTATCTTTTTTAAAATTAAGACTGAGCGAAGCTGTCTTTTTATATCACACTTTGTCTATTCCCTTGGTGGCTGCAAGTGGAGGAGAAGATGCCCTCCCAATTCTGAACTGAAACTTAAATTTTTGGATTGCTAACAAAGAAACTAAAAGAGTCTTCAAAAGGGTGAACTCTTATGATTACTTGTTGTGGTTAGTGGTTAGGAACCTACCATGTTTTTTGCAGTATTATATACCCAAGAAAATGTAATTGTTCTGTCTTTCTTTTAAAATCAAATTACAGTGTGACATTCAATAAAATATATTTTGTGCAGCTAATAAAAAAGATATCCCATCTCACATCTTTGACAAATAAACCACAGAAGTTAAAATCCTACTTCTGATACAGTTTATAGCTTACACATTCCTGCCAGTCATTCTCTTTTTTGTTTTTTTGAAAGCTTCATTATTTATTAATAGCCTTCTGTGTTTTAAAAGTTTATTTTTCTTGAGCGGGGGAAAAATCATTTGCCTTTTAATGGGGTGTCAGATTAGTTTTTCAGACCTACTAAAAGGTTATTGTTGTTACATATGGACAAGTGTTTTTTTCAGAATCAATGTAAACTCTCTTACTAGGATAATTTACTGCAGTCCCCTGGTAGCAGTATGGAAAATTTAATTTTGCCATTTTGTAAAGTGGAGGGGTGGGACTTTTTCTGTATGTAAACTATTTTTACATGGAGGGGAGGGGAGGGGAGGAGAGGAGAGGAGAGGAAAGGAAAGGAAAATGTTTTCCTATAGAAGCATACTAAATATCAGGGTAGAGCATTGTTTTGTATATGAATTCGTGGCTGGCTGGCTATCTAGGAGGGTTCAAGGCACATAAAAATGACTGGCTCAATTAGATATAGCACAAAATCTTTTGGCAATTAAGCCCCCAACTAGCCTATGAGACCCAGCTTAATGCTAATAGCAAAAGAACAAAAGGTTATGAAATTTTAGACATACGTACACCAATATCTAGGCTATACAGTATTTTTGATACCCAGGGAAACTCTAATGGAGAAGGTAGGGGAAAATGAATCTGTGATGGGAGTCAGACATGTTAATGTTAAGGATCTCTCAGAGCACAAATTCAAAAATCAGATTTAAAAAAACCCTAACATTTGCTGTATAAGTTTCATTATAGTTTGTCTTAGCCACAAGGCTGTTGCAATTTCCACCATGTTATAGAGCTGCATATGGCTGCCAATTATTTTTCTAAATATAACCAATTTGTCCTTAATCCATATGTAGTTGGACTCTCTGTACCAATTTAGCCCAGGCCAGTAAGTGAAAAGTCTTTTGTGGTCATATCTGCTATTGAAGAACTGGTTAAAACACTGGTTTAATTGCAGATTACAGCCTGCAGGACAAAGGAGAGGAGTGGATTCAATATGATTTGACCAGATTGTATAAATTAAGCTCAATACCCAGTGAATGGCAGGAGTCATACCTTTGTCAATTTTGCAAGCACATATTCACAAATTGCAGAAATACTGACCATCTGGGGCAATTGCTGATTTCTTCAGAATAGTTAATGTCAAATATAATACTGAATTCTCAGAAGGGTCTGCAGGATCTGATGATTTTGTCAAAATAATGAAAGTATCATACAGTCATGTCAAAGGTTCTGTCGCTTTATAGGTGCATGCCACATCATAATGCACATACAGAAGGGTCACAGCTTGTATTATAACAATGCAATGTTGCTTTTGTTATTTGCTCCCTCTTGTCCCCCTGCGGATGCCTCTGTGTATGCACTCTTAAGCACTCTTGTCTCTCCCACGCTCCAACTTTCTTAGATAGCCAAGAAAACAAATACATGGATCATAGAACAAATCAATCCAGAGTTTTTGCTTGAGGGATGTATAAGCAGTGTGGAAGGAAAGCCTTTCAGGGACCAGCATAAACTCTTCCTTCCCTTTGTTTGCTTCCCTGGGACTTTAAGGCAGCCTGAAGAACCTTGCACCACCCCTGGTTTCCAATTATAAAAGGACAGTTTTCATAGCATCAGAGTGTGGATGTGTAGATTTCTGTTGGGTAGGAGAATGGAGAGGAAGAATTTGCAGCTGAGGGAGTAGAGCAGGTATCTGATGATGGAGGAGCAGGCTTGGACTTCAGGAAACCAAAAGCAGACAAGCAGAAAGGGGAAGCAGAGCCCAGCAACCTCACTGTCCCAGCCAGAAGCTGGTAAAGCACCTTCCTTCCCCATCTGCTCCAAGACTGAGAAACTCCTGATGCTTCAGCAGCTGTTCAGAACAGCAGCTGACAGCAATAGCCAACTAACTTGAAGGTGGCTAAATGGTGGCTAAGGACTATTATAAGTTCAGGCAATGAAGGAGAACAGAAGTGTTCATAGGACTGTTCAGGAACTAGGTAAATGCATAGACACTAGTAAAAGTATAGTATAATATAGCATAGGCTTAGTTAAGATAGAGGTTAGGAAGTAAGTCTGTTAATTTTTGTATACTGTATAATAAAAGCCTCCCTGCTGGCTGCAATGGATGTGAGGATTGTTCAGAAACTATAGTTTTTACAAAATATAGCCCCTAATTTGTTTATGTTTTGGTAGGAGGACATTTTGCTGATATATGAAAAAAGATTTCTGCCCTGAGGAGCATACAGTATAAATGTGGGTGAGGAAAGGAGGAACAGAGCAACAGAGGAAAAAAAGATGAATGCAAACAAAAACAATGATAAAGCCACATTCAGCAGATGTTAAAATAAGCTGGCCTGAGGTTTTGAAACTTATCCCAAGGAGTCCCCAAAGGCCAAACCTCAAACAATGTTAGTCTATTGTCATGCACACGGTCACAGAGCAGGTGTGGAAGAGGACATCTAGTCTATTGTTTGTTGATAACATTTATATTCATCCACATTCAGGAATTCCCAATGCCACATTTCTCAGCCTAAAGGCCAAAGTACATATGATCATAAGACTAGCTTTAGGCCAAGGACCACCTTAGCCCCTCATTTTGTTTCTCACAGAGGTAAATCAGATGCCTTTGGGGTACTCACACGCAGAAGATAGAGACACACTCCACCCTTACATTATTCCCCTGTAACTGCTACTTGGAGCAATAGTGCACAGTAACTTGCAAGTTAAGAATACTTTGCTCAAAACAATACTCCCCCCCCCCCCGATTTATATCCCAGCACAGGTAGCACTCTGACCTCCATATTCCCCCAACAACAACACAGTGAGGTAGGATGGGCTGAATTTGGGTAGTCTCTTAGTGAGTTCTCATGACTATGCGTAATCTGGGGGTCCTCCTAGACTCATGACTCCTGTTTGAAGAGCAGGTGGCAGTCATGGCTAGGAGGGTCTTCACGCAGCTTCATATTGTGCGTCAGTTACACCCCTTCCTGGATCAGGAGGCCCTCTGTGTGGTCAGTCATGCCCTGGCCACCTCCTGTTTCGATTACTGCAATGTGTTCTACATGGGGCTACCCTTGCAGAGTATTCGGAAGCTACAGCTGGCACAAAATGCAGCAACGCGAACAATCTTGAATGCCCCTAGGGGGGCACACATAACACCTCTTACGCAAGCTGCATCGGTTGCTGGTTTGGTTCTGGGTCCAATTCAAGGTGTTGGTTATCACCTTTAAAGCCCTTCATGGCATAGGATCAGGTTATCTGAGGACCCATCTTGCCCTGATTATATCTGCCCGCCCCACTCAGTCCAGTAGAAGGGGCATGTTGCGGACCCCACCAGTCAAGGAATTTCGACTGGCGGGGTCTAGGAAAAGGGCCTTTCTCTGCCATGGCCCCCGCCCTAGGGAGCAGTTTGCCAGCTGAGGTGCAGGCTGCCCCCACTCTCCTGTCCTTCTGAAAAGGTGTAAAAACTTGGCTATGTCAGATGGTCTGGGGGCCTGATGGAGGCTCGCATTGCTAGAGCTGGCTCATGGGATGATTGATACTGCTTCCCCCATCTTGATTTGTATTTTTTTTATAGATTTGTTATTTGTGTTTTAAATGGACAGTATATTTTTATCATTTTATTGTCTTGGTTTTTAATTGTAAGCCACCCAGAGTCACCCAAATTTAATAATAAATAAATAAATAAAATAATAACTGCAATAGTCGCATTGCTATAACTATGAATTACAATAAAAACAACAGCAACAATATGGAGGAAGGCTTGACCATGAGTTGGGAATGGCTGGGGTAGAGGAGGAGGAAGAACAGGAGGAGGGCAGTATCTTGGAGTGGTTAAACCTGGTTTAGAAGTTAGAGGAAAGAAAGAGGATCCTGAGCTGGGATTAGGACCCGTGATGGGGTGAATCATGAAGAAGTGGGTGGGCAACAAAGGGCACAGGACAGAAACGAGCTTATTGGCTGTGCATCAGCAGGAGGGTGGGATACAATGGGGAGGATACAGAGAGCTGAGAGCAAGAGAATCAGTGGGATGCTACTGTATTCAGGCTTAGAAAGAGGAAGACATTTAGGGATGTGAGTTGTGATGTGCCCAGAGGCTCTTCCAGCTTCCTTCAAAACAAACAGTTGCAACCATTTTAGCTTTTTTTCAGATTCCAGACATTCAGAGCTTAAATACTGGCTTTGTTAAGAAACAGTGGGTATATAGCACCCTATCTGGAATGTAACTAATTACTTTTAATATCAGGTTTAATTATCTTAATTTTGTCATTAACATTATCACCCATGCTTTAATTAGCATCTTGAAGAAATTATTAGTTCCAATTTAAAATGAATAACTAAGGCTGGGCTGCATGGGATATGTAGACGATCGCATTGCAGGCACTCAGACAGTAAAGTACAAATTAGGTATGCTCAATCATAATGAATTAAGGGAACAATCTAGAAAAAGAAGCAGCAGAATCTCTGAGTGATATTTTATCTTCCCATAAATTAAAGAAATCATGGAAAGTGGGGGAGGGGGAAAGAGGATGAGGGAGTGCCCCAGGCAGTTTTCCTATATTCAAGCTGCTTTCATGTAGAGGCTGGCACAAATGATGATTTTGATGGCACCCAGAGCACTACATTTACTCATCAAGTCCGGGTCGATCAGACATAGACACCCCAGATAGCATTTTTATTGCTGGCTTCTTGCTATTCTCTGTGAGTGAAACTGCAGTATCTCGCTAATGTAGAAATGCGGTGCTCCAGCCAATTAGAACTGTTGTTCAGCCATTTACAAATTAAAGTTGTGCAAATGTCATGCACACCTCCTGAAAAAAAGCTATAAATTATCTTCTTGTTTGACTATTTCTATTCATTTTTTAAAATCTTGAGAGCTCAGTTAATTGCTATACAGCAGAATTATCATACGAACAGTATAGTATGAGGGAAGTCTCCAGAAGATATTCTCTCTCTCTCTCTCTCTCTCTCTCTCACACACACACACTCACTCACTCACTCTCACTCTCACTCTCACTCTCTCATACACACACATAGAGGTTTAAAGACATTTCCATGGCAGCAAAAAACAAAACAAAACAGCGGTAGAATTAACTTGTATTAATCAATGCACAGACTTCAACATGATTGGTTAGATATTACTTTGTATATCCCTGAATTAATTGATTAGATTGTAAATTATAAGGTGTGTGATATCAGCACTTATTCACACAGCTAATATGTCCCTCTACCATTGTCACATCTGTAAGTGAATACATAGCATGTAAAACTAGCCAATGAGTTGGCGTTTGTGAAGTTTAAAATAATCCTGCTTTGCAGGAACACAGGACTGCTTGGGTGGATCAGTATTTTGTTCCAGCTATCTCCAAAAGTGCCAGAAGACAAATTGAACAGGCTTCTTAATATGTTCCAAGGAAAGGGAATTGAAGATCCATTATTTTGCAGGTGCTTCCTTATCTACAGATATATTCTTGTGTGCTTCTGTAAGGTTAGAGAGAGCTGCCATGTCTGGGCTGCAAAAATCCAGACAATTCCTAGATAGTAGCGAAGGGTTTTCCGTACAGTTTCTCTTTCTTGCCATCTTGTGGGCCTCTGGATTTTTGCTGCCTAGATGTGACAGACCTAAGCTTGGGACGTTGCTCTTCACACATCAGACTTAAAGCTGATTTGTAAGGTGCGAAAAATACTCTGTCTAAAATAGTTATCTGCATTACCAATGCCTGCTTTGTAATTCCTTTTTTGATAAGATCACTAAATAGATGTGTGACAGATGAAGTGCCTGGCTGAAGGAAAGTGGTTGGGTCTATGCCGAGGTTATGGATTTTTTTTAGGGAAGGCAGATGATTCAGCACAAGACCAAGAGCACATAGGCAGAAACAGGAAAATGCTAGAAGACACCTGTACAGTGCCACATATATGTCTTGATTATAGAATATAAAAAGAATAAGGAAAAGCAGAGAAGCGAGAATTATTGCAGATGCTGCAGGATATGCTGCTGGAAAGAGTGTCATCTGGTAAACGTGGAGTGGAGCCTTCCAAGTCCAGAGATTCCAGCTCTGGGAGAAGGAAGAAGATTGGAGGAGAATCCTAGAGTGGCTTGTGAAAACATGGAAAGACAAGGAGAACTTTATGAATTAAAGGCTTTGTTTGGCAGAAAGTCCGCTGGGAGAAAACTCATAGACATTCCAGTACCAGGATCAGGATCAGGATCAGTAACTGAGATAAGGAAGGGAAAAAGAATCCATAATAAAGCACAAGCTGAAAGTGAGGGAGATTCAAGAGAGGAAAATTAAGTAGGTTCAGACTCAATTTATTTTATTATATGATTTATACTCTTATTGTACATATTGGTTTTGTAAATAATATTTTGACTTGTATACAATATTAGATCACACTACTTTATTAGCATAAGTATCTTAGTGTCTGGAGGCCAGTTTGGTTTACTGGTTAAGGCACCAAGCTGGAAACCAGGAGACCATGAGTTTCAATCATGCCTTAGACATGAAACCAGCTGGGTGACCTTGAGCCAGTCACTCTATTTCAGCTCTATGAAGAAGGCAAGGGCAAACCACTTGCCAAGAAAACTATGAGGACTAGTCCAGGCAGTCACTAGGAGTCAACATTGACTTGAAGATACCAAAAAACAAAACAAAACCACAAAACAAAACCTTACTGTCCAGAATAAAATCTCTCTAATTTCTTTAAGTACTGGCTGCATGTGTGTCTATATCAGCTCCTATCCTGACCCACCCTCCAACAAGATGTTCATTTCAAAATCCAGATATGAGGCTCAAACATGATTGAAGTTTCACAAGTGAAAACTAGTGATGATCCTGGAATTCTGAAGTTGTGTGTGAGTTAGAAGTCTGTACTCCAGAAAACAAGCCTTTATAAGCTGAGCTAAAACCATCCTGAAGTTCCTGAGACTGGAATATTTTGGAATTAGCATAACCTTTTGCCAAGTGCCCTTTTGTAGCATAGTTTTACCTTGTATTCTTCCAAAGAAAGGCAATCATGGTAAAGAAAGCTTATGTGAAAGTCTAAAGCAATATATAGTCATCATCTTGGTGGTCTTTTATCAGGAATCTTGAAACATAGGAATTAATTCCTACACATAGATTTAAAGTAAAATACTTCTCCTTTGGGACTGCTGTAATCTGGTCAGATGAAGCTATTTTATCACATCAAGTCCAGATCAACATTGCCAATACTGTTTGGCTACTGCTTTGCAATATTATTTTTGGGGGGGTGGGAATAAGGCTCTTTCCCATATTTTCCAGAGATTAAGCTAGGATCTTTGGTGCACAAATTTGGTGCTCTACAAAAGCCCGTCCCCAAAATTTTAGATATTGATTTGTGGTGAGTAGCTCAGGACATCTCAACACAAATCAAAGTACACACAGTAATAGGCTCAAGGGTTATATTATTAGGGCATTCTAGAGGGCATCCTCGGAAGAAAGTTTCACTAATACTTCTTCCTTTCCAAGCAGTAAACATTCAACAATAATACACTAGATAAAATAATCAACTCTTGTGCCATTTTATGCTTTCATAATTAGGTGTCTAAGGCAACCATCTCACTCTGCCTGTTATTAGGGGTGGACCAGAGCTACAGCTTAAGGTAGAGATTTTAGGTTGAACTTCTCCAGCATAATTTCCAAAGTAAAATTGTTAGGATTCTTTGTTCAGAAACCATGCTAGCAAAAGTTACAGAAATCTAGTAAAAACACAGTGTATACTATATATGTTGTTATTTTTGATGCACACTGATACTAAAAAAATGGTAAACATGATCTTATTGTCATTTATATAAATATGATAGAAAAAACTTCACATCAGTTCCATGAAGCCATCTCCTTTTAAGCTTGATTTTTATTGCTCTCTTCATTACCTGTTTCCTGCTCTGTCACTGATCCATGTGGCTTCCTTCCTTTGTTAATGAAATTTAAACAGCAACAGCTGTTTAGTGTCACACTGGCCTTTCTGCGGTGGGTGGGGAACTTTTGCACTTCTCTCTTAATTTTCTCCTTCAGCATTTAACTAAGTGCCTATTTTCACAATGCCATACCAAAAAGTATGTTAATTTCCTATCATATACATGTCTTATAGTCACCAGGGAGTAGCCATATTTACCGAAAATATTAGTGGTTTTCCATGACCATGGAATCCTAAAATTACCTCTTTTATGGTGTTGTCATCTGCCATCTGAAGTAGGACTTCAGGGAATGTCATCAGAGTAAGGCAGTTTGGCAGATGTTCAGGGGTCCACCTAGGGAGCATCTAGAAATGTTCCATTTGCATGGCAGGATGATAAACCTTTACATTTTAATTATCAGATGTTTCGGTTCCATGGAGGATTTCCCTAGCAATTTTTTAAGGCCGTCTGATATAATTGCTGTTGTACACTACTGTTGCCTTTTCTTTAATGAGAATGTTGAGCCAGTGCTATTTATCTGGTATTATTCTTATTCTTCTGTGGAGCCCTTATTCCCAAGGATAACTTATGCTTGTCCCTGTTTTCAAAGTCATTCCCTAACAATAGCATGAATCATACTGTATCTAAAATTTTCATTAATTTGATTTGACAAAGTCTCCTATTTCAGAATAGAACAGTTTTACTCCATTGTGTACAAACATGGCTAGGTATTGTACACCTTCCTTTGAAAATGTTTGAAATGGCAATCCCATCTCCAGCTTTGCATTTTTACCTTCCCTCCACTCTTTCTTGTTCCACTCTATTATGCAATGACAGATTTTTCCATGTATTTCACTTACAGCAATCTTAGTCCAAATCAAATACTTACATATTTAAAAGCCACCCACAGCATCTTAATATGGTAGACAACAGATGGAATTGACAGTTTTAATAGGGAGCAACTAACATCATCTCCCAATCTACACTTCTGTATTGGATTTCAAAGAACTGATATCAGTTTGGACGTGTATAGATATGGGGCCTGCATTTAAAGTCAGAAATTCAATCAATAGACTGTCTCTCAACAGAGTTTACAAGATTTGATCAGTTAGAAGTGACCATCTGGTCTAAGCCTGGGAGTTCTGAAGTCTCGTGTAGATCTTCTTCACTAATGTAATTTTTATTTGGTTAACATCAATAAACTATAGCAAACCCTGCAGAACTCACACTGGAGCTGTAACTCAATTTTTGTCTTTTATATGAGTCAAGTCAAACATCTGCTTCTCTGAAGGGAGTATACATGTAAGAGTGCAAAGGGAGACTAGTAAGAGCAACGTGATACCTGCATGAGGCACACTAGTTCGGAAGGCATTGTTTCTGAAGGGAACGGTACAACGTAGGTTTAGAAAAAAAATATAAAAATGGGAAATTAAACTAAGAGACAAGGCAAGCTGAACAATTGAAAGAAAAACCTAGTGACGTGTGCTTTTTCTTATATTTTTAAAGAGCACTGGTTATTTATGTATTTGGTTGACAATGAAATGAATTTTCACAAACCAGGGATTGGTAATTTGGACAAAAAGTTTACATTCAATGCCTCTCTTGTAGGACCTCTTTCCTCTAATAGGTCTCCCAACAAGACAGTTCAGCATTTTATAATAAATCCCCCTCCCATTATTTCTTGATTTATATCCCACTTTTCATTCAGGAACTCAAAGGAGCATACAGTGTGCTCCCTCTTCCTGTTTACCCCCACAATAACAACCTTGTGATGTAGATTGGGTGGAGAGAGAGTAGCACCCAAAGGCACCCAATGAATTTCTATGACTGAGGATGGACTAGAACATGGGTCTCCTCAGTGCCAGTCCAACGCCTTCACCACTACACTGTACTGGTGGTGATTGCAAAAGCATTTAATTAATGACTGAATGAATCTAACAGTGCAACCTTATATAGAATTTACTTCAACAGAAGTAAGCCCCATCAAGTAGAAGTGGAATCCACTTGAGCTAAGCTAACAATTGCTGACAGAAAATTTTAAGGACAAAGTTTTATTAGGCTTCTGGGAAAAGTCTCTTTCAAGGTTACTGAAAAATGTTATCTGTGTTTTTAGTGGCCAAAATTGCCAAACAGGAGTCAATGAAAGGGTCACTTTTGGGGGGACTGAAGATATTACAAGGTTCTCGCTGTGTGTGGTGCATGTGTATGAACAGTTTGATCAACTAACAAGGAATATGTGTGCTTTATGCATGCACACAGAAAATATGAATGACCTAAGGAGTATTAGGTGATGTCCTTGATAAAAAATGAAGAGAGGCAAAACTATTACACTAAGAAATTGCAGAACCCTATTGCAAGTGATCTTTTTTCCTGAGATAGGATTGGAAAGCGGGGGACGTGAGCTATGGAATTATTGGAGAAAAGATTTAGAAAGCTGAAAGGTCAGAGCTGAAGAAAAGGGAGAAATCCTAGGAAAACAAAGAACATAATTATTTCTTTCAGTGCCTCTTCCTCCATGTACATATATTAAACCTATCAGGATTGTGTATAAGTTCCTCACTTCTTATAGGAAAACCTAATGGCAGTCCTGAAATCATTGCTAACCAGTGAGTACTATGTTGAGGTTAATACCCATCCAGGTCATGACATTTATACAATTACATTTCTTTTTTCTATGTGAAAGAAAAAAAAATCAAGCAACAAACTTGCTTCTGAGCATAATGAAAGGCTTTGCTGGCTCTGAATGAATGCACACAATGAATTTCTAATTTTGCATTTTTTATTGTAGTTAACACACCAGGATGCAGATGAATGACATATAGTTGATTTTCAAAGTCAGGGCAGCATGTCACAACATATAGTCTTAGAAGTCTGAAATTGCAAATTCCTTGATACTGACAAACCAGGCAGCTCAGAAATTATAAGTTACAAGTGTGATATGTAACTAATAAAAACTAATTTTTTATTCATAATGTAAAAGAGATGAGAAGATAGATCCTGTTTCAGATTCAGCTCCTGGAAACATCACAGGCTCCATCTTTAGAATATAACCAGAAATGATGGCTTACATTTCTTTTTTTTCATTT
The DNA here is from genome assembly GCF_059951505.1 of Python bivittatus. Taxonomy (NCBI): domain Eukaryota; kingdom Metazoa; phylum Chordata; class Lepidosauria; order Squamata; family Pythonidae; genus Python; species Python bivittatus. The sequence goes on along the minus strand of NW_028277074.1, from coordinate 40,276,344 downwards.
TTTTCATTTTTGAACTCTTTTAAAATATTTGCTATTGTAGTAATTGTTGAGCCTTTTACCCACTCTTCTTAAAAAGTCTGATATATGGACTTGCACATATACCTGTGTAGTTAGATTTACATAAGGAGCTGTATGAAACCTTGTTCTTGTAGGAAATATTCCCAATTAAAGGTAAAATGATTACTAATTAGGACCCATCTTGAAACTCAGCAGAAACATTTCCAGTTATAATTTTTCTTTTTCTGGCTATCTACATCTTTCTGGGCTTTTTGAAAAAAATAAATCCAGGAGTACACAATTTCATCATCTATCCAGAGTAAAGTAGGTAGCTCAGGGAGAGTATATCCAGTGTGCCTGGAAGAATCAGTCCACTAAAAATATAAAAGTAGTATCTTGCATTTAGATGTTCTATTGAAGGAGAAGATTGTACACTTGAGATATTCTGGTCTTCATAATTTACTTATTTTAAATATTTGTTTTTATTTGTTTTTAATTTTGTTTTAGTCGTGTTGTCAATTGATTTGAAATTGAAAAGCAAGCAAGATAGCTTCTAGTGAATTAAATAGGAGGAAACATTTGGGCCAATGCTGCCCCTCACACTGAGAATTACATCATTTATTTTCTGATTAATACCATATAAACTACACTCTGATTTCTAGTTAGACACAAAATTTCCAATGCCTTCTTTCCAGTGAAAGCATGAGACAAGTTTTATGCAAACCATGAAGACTGATTTATTTAGAATAATTTTTGATGGGATTTAAATAGTTATATTGATTTTAATGATGGCTTGCTCTGTTTTTAATTTGATTTGAGATTTCTTTTCACATCTCATATCACCTGCAATTTGGGGAAAAAATGGCACCTCTCACATATTTGGATATACAATGACATTGATTAAAAAGTTGTACATGGTTTAGAAATAAATTCAGCACATTGCATTCAGAAAAATCAAGATTTTTCTAGATAGAAAAGTTGGGATGAAGAAAAGCTTTAAAAAGCTAAAGGTAAAAAACAGGCTGAGAAAACCGGCCAAGGTTCATTCTGCATGCAGATAACCCATTTACAAATCCATAAAACAATTAGCACTGAACTAATGATATTGCTTAACAACTATATTTTTGATTAATGCATCAATAATTTAACACAGTATTTGTTTAGTCTCCCCAGCTCTCCCTATTATTTACTGGCCTTGTCATGGCTGCTCATAGCTCACATGTCTTATAAAACATTTCCCAAGCTGTTATAAGGACCAGTTTGTTTTAATGCTCCAACTTAACACAGCAAGAGCTATTAACAGGCTGATTAGCATAATCCATTGTGATCTATCAGCATCTAAAAGTTCAGCTCTGCAACTGAACAGGACTGGGAAATTGCTTTGAAGATTTTATGATACAATAACTATCCATTTGATAAGCAATTAAAAATATATTCTCAGACACTAAGAGGGAGGACAATGGGAACAGGGGGAAAGGAGGAATGTGGGGGAACAGAAGCCTCTTGTGTGGAATACAGATTGCATTGCTGTTATTCCCTTGTCATGCTGCACGTTGCTGGAGGTCTTTAAAACCCCTTGATAACCCTTTGCGTCTGATTTCGACCTGCTAATCCAGGAGAGAAAGGTTATGGTGTTCTTATCTTTGACTAGGTGCATTGTTTGTTTGAAGCTCTGAGGCTCTCTACATGCCATCTGTCCTCAGCGTGCAGTGGCTCCCTGACTAGACTTTTTATTTTGGGAGGTAGCAAAGTCTGCTCAGAAGCAACAGCAGCTCCAGATATTTGTCTTTGTTCTTTCTTCAAGAGAAATGGCTTCCCTTGCTCCTGATTCTAGTGTTACAAGCCAGTTTTCAAGGATCAGTGTTTCCTATTGAAAAGCACGGGTGACAACATACAGCTTGCAAAATTGTGTATACCCACTGCAAGGCAGGCTGTGTGGCCAGCCTATTCAGCTCCATAGATTTCATACAATATTATTCATTTATTTATAAATATTTCTAGCCTGATTTTCACTGATTTTCATCAGGACAAAAGAAAAAAGGCATACCTTTAACATTACAAGATGAAAATGCTGCAAATGGGGCTTTTAAAAGACATTTTGTAGTCCAAGACAAAGTAGAACCCTCCACCCATATCTACTTGCAGCAAAATATATAGGAGGCAAAATGAGACTAGATATTTTCATGCATACTAAATCCTACATCCCAACTTCCTTGGCAATAACATGGAAATACTAAATTAAAAGCTAACAAAGTGCTGCCCTTTCAGAACAAACAAATCTGTTGTCTGAAGTAGCTGACTCGTTTCACCTAATGGTAGGGCTGGCCCTTGGGACACAGTCATTTAAATTCAGATACAAGCAAATCAACAGTGTACAGTCCTTATCCATCAAAGTGTGTGTGTGTGTGTTTGCATGTGTGTGTGAAAGAATGACACACACAGAGAAATATGTCTCTCATGATTGCATGTTTATAGTTCATTACCCAAATGTCAACTATGAAAGCAACTGATGCCTAGTTTCACAGTTGAGATAAAAGTCTCACCATGCACTGTACTTAATTATATAAATGTATACTTAGGCTTTAAATATACCTTGCTTAGATCCTTGCTTCAATTTGAGCTCATTCTGTTTCTGAAAGAAGTTATTAGATCTATGCCTAATCTTTGCTAACACATAATAGGGATGATCAGGAAAAGATTATAATTAGACAACTTTGCTGCTATCTCATCATTGCTAGCCCTAAGAAATTGAAATTATACTGTGTTTCTTCAAAGTATATATATATAAAAAAGGGTAACATTTTAACTGTGAAGTAGAGTGGCTCTTTTGCATTCTCCTACCCACAACATTGCTACTTACTGCTTTTCTCAGTTTTCGTTCTGCAGAGTTGATCTATCATGGTGCCAACCATTCTCCTATTAAGGGAGTATTTGTATTGAGTGGAGTTACCCATTAAATGATTCAAGGTTCTTTCCAAAACTCATTCATGAATTCTCACAGATTCTATCCTAGGCACAAATGGGATATTTTGTTAGGCATTCTAGTGTACTGTTTCAAGACTGGCTGTTGAGCATAATAGCAGTACTTACCATTTACACAGCACATTTCAAGTGCTCAAATGAAAATTGCTACAACAGCTTTCTGTCAAAGCCTACAGGCCAAAATTGAAACTTGACAGAGAGCTACTCTGGGAACTCTCTGGGATGCTATAAACTGAGGCCTCATGGTTTACTTTGGAGAAGGGAATAAGGATGGACAACATTGCCCCCTGTGAGGGAGAAGGCAGAGCCAGGTATCTGCCTTAGAAGTCTCCATTATCTGGTCAACATAATTTGCTTTTTTTCCCCTTTCATTTTTATTTAGACCAAGATTGCTAGTTGACCCAAAAGGAGAAGAATAAGAATATAAGAATAAATATGTATGGAATTAGGAAGAAGAAGACAAATGAAATACAGAACTGCCCTTGTTTTGTTTTCATTTCCATTTCCATCTCAGAGCAGTGTATTTGACATTATTACATCAAAAGACTGATTTCTGAGCAGTCTTCCAGAAGATTTTGTAATGACAGAATTTGAACCAATCACAGGAATTGAATAAAATTCTCTCTTTTTTTCTACCTCATGGACTCATGGAAGAAATTAGATTGGTAGCTCAAATTACCTGTGTGCTGTTTTATATAATGCTGTTACATGAGAGTGCAGGATAAGTAATAGTGAAGCAATGTAGTAAGATTGCAGCAACAATGGAATTGTGAGTTGTTTTTCTATTATGCAACTATTTTAATACTGTTCTAGCTCTTCACAGTATCCTACCTTAATCTGTTTTGTAGCAAAAGTTGTAGGAACAAGCCAAACATTTCTACTGATGGTGTGGCTCCATCAAAGTCTACCAAGTCTGCCTCCTGAGCTGTCTTGAGTTTGGCATCTTGTACCAGATCCATGAATTTTTGAAAATTAGACGGTGGCATCAGTAATTGTCCTAGACTAGAAAATATATTACCTGTCTAGATTAGAACACATCTTGTCCTGGGAATGTATAGAATAGATCACTATCTTCCTGGATTTTATATTGTGGTATATGAGAGCATGGAAAGCTATCCAGGTATATTAAAAGGAAACCTAGCATGAGAACTTCCTTCTGGAAGGCTGCCTGCATTTAGGGGTATCTCAGGGAGGTTGGTCAAAAAAGCTAAGATGGGGACCACAATCATGTGATTGAATCCTGCTCTTTTTTACTTGTGCCACACATCCATAAAAAGGGCAGGGATTCAATTGTATTTGACCATCCTCCCTGCAGACACCCTTGGTGAGTTGGTAGGTGATGGGCAACACAATTTCCTTTCTATTTAATTCTGGCAGGTATGGGAGTAAAAGAATGTACTTACTAGTAGAAGAAGATAACAGTTGTCCTGATGATGAATTCTGGGTTATTATAATTTTTCACAATGTGCTTTCCAGGCCTAAAGTTTTATTTCTGTAAAAGAAGATATGTAGGAACATAAAGAGTCATATATTAATAGTAACTATTTTTCAGGGCACAAAAATGTTGACAAAAAGAAGGGGTGTGAAATATCTGTGCTGTGTTGCCATTCTGGAGACTCTCAGACTGTGATTGTCTGAACTAACATTTTAAATCAGTGTTTCTCAACCTTGACAACTTTAAGATGTGTAGATTTCAACTCCCACAATTCCCCAGCCAGCCATGCTGGCTGGGGAATTGTGAGAGTTGGTCTATACATCTTAAAGCTGCCATGGTTGAGAAACACTGTTCTAAGTATTTGGGATCAAAGTAGAATAGTTCCAGTTAGAATTTCACAATGGAAGACAAGTATCTATTTAATTGGAGTTAAGGTCCTGCAGAATAACTAAGACCAGAGGCAGGCTGAGAAGTAGTAAGAAGCTATTAAGGAAAAGGCCATCTAGAACTGCAAGGCGGAATAAAGGATAAGCCCCAAACCCAGTGATCAGAGGCAGCAAAGCGAAACCACTGCACTAGGATGAGTCATTCACAAGAGTCATTTTTCCAAGATTGTGAATGGGCTCTGCCAAGCTCAGAAGGGGTTCTTCCCAGGAGAGGACAAACCTGCCAACCAGCTATACCAACTCTTTGGACATACTAGAAAAGTTAGGCAGCAAAGCACATACAGGCATATGCAGGGAGGTGATGGTGGGAAATAATAAAACTCTGTGATTTAGGTACCTGTGTCCAACTTTGCAACACAATTATGGAAGAGTGGGGTCCATGTGGTGACACATGTTTTGTCAACTTTTATTATAAATTATTATAATTTGTACCGGACAAAGCACCCTATTTCAAAAGATCAATAGATGGTCATACTTCAGTGTCACATCAGGCCTGGCATTATTGGAAGCAGAAAGATAAGAGCTTTCTTTTTATTGTAAGCACTTCTTTTAACTATCTGCATAGTTTCAGCACAACCTGGGCTCTTCACTTGGTAATGAAGGCTACTTGCTCCTCATTCCTACTGTTTCAATTCTTTCAAAATATTCATAATATTCCAAAAAAATTCCTGCAATGAAATACAGAATGCCATCTGGTGAAGCTTGCATGGTTAACATTCTCCAAAGATTTTACCACCCCAGATAATTTCATTCAGTTGCAGGTATTTTGATGCTTCTCCACTGTAGCCTATCAAGTCACATTTCAAATATGAAAGCGACTTCAATCAGATGTCAGTGGAATTAGATTGTGCCATTTCTGACTCTCAGATCTCTAACAGAAACCAGATCTGGGCTGATTTGCATAGGCCCAGTGTTTATGTGAAAGATATGGGAAGTAAGTTGTAAAAGTGATTATGAACTGGGTGTATAGTAAGGAAACACTGGCAGATAAGAGAGTGAATTTCAGCAGACCCATCAATGCACAGTGCAATTCACCATCAATTGTGAATAGGAAACATGTACACTTACATCATATCCAAGTGTATATGTATGTCTGCGCAAAACCGCACTTTGCAAGCTTTGCTGAACCTTCTCCGTGGCACGTGAAAATTAGCTGGAGTGACTCGCATTGTCTACTGGGAAGGAGGAAGTCCCCAAACTCATAAACTCTGCAACTGGAACTAAATATTTTATTTACAATATTACAGAAGGACCAATGTAACTCTCATCCTTTCAAAAACACACCACAGCATCCTTGTGAACATGGCCAGAAGCCTCATATAGCTCCAGCTTGGGAAGCACAGTTCATTTAGGTGATAAATAGAGATGGTAAAAATGGCACCATTTGAATACGAGTGCTCCAGCCAAGAGAGAGGAAAGGAGAAAAGGAATGGTGCTTCTTTTATCACAGCCATGTTACTGCTTTGACAACAGGTAGCACTATTACATATTCCCTTTCCACTTTAAAGCTCTTGTAATTTCCTTCCTCGTGTCTGGGTGATTTTATTCATTGTTTCCTTGCACTTGTGATTGATGTTCTGAGCTGCTAATCTCTCTGAGTGATAACTATTTTCATGTAAGTCCATGAGTCTATGACACAGGCAGCTCGACCAGGGCTATTGCTGACTACTTATTTTGTACCTCATTTACATTTCAATCTCGGCCTCATGAATGTAAAACCCTGGCTGCAAATTAATAACAGGGAGAATATTAGACTGCTCCGGAGTGGGGGAACAATGCAAATCCACCCGAGCGCAAGGACTCACCATTGTGTTCTGGGAGGGATTCATTTATTGGTTGGCGGTGAATGACATTACAGAAAATGGCATATCCAGAGTGACACAAATTTATTTCTGCCCCCCTCCCGCATGCTCCAGTATATTTTCATAGAATCAGGGGGCTATTTGTCTAGGGACAATTTAGTTTCCATGAAAAATTTAAATGGTTTCTGTGGAGATAGTGGAGTGAAATTTAATTTGTTTCTCATTTACTACAGCAGGTATGAAAAGGAGAAAAATTGGATGTCTGATGGGCAGAAATTGGTGCTGTCCCTTCACATGCACCCCCAAAAGCCCAGTGGGCCTATATCATAGAGATTGAGCGAGCTGCCTCCCCCCGCCCCCCGCCCTTAGAGAATGGTAACCTTAAACCAACTTACAGGAAACCTTTGGGGAGGCTGCCAATCACCCTGAAAACAACATTCCCATCGATTCCTTGTCTGTGTGATTTATGGCTTCATTTTACGGTAATTGAGAATTAGTGAGAAGATTAGCAAGGCTCAACACTTCACCATGATATGCACACTAAGCACTGTAATTTGTCACTAAGGGATGTTGGACACTTTTTTAGTTACATGGGGTTCCCATCTAATTGAATTTGGGGATAACACGGAAATTAATTTGACACAGGAAAATTTTTTAATACACCCATCTCCCTCCATTGTAATGCACAGTGCTGGGCAGCAATGCAGGGGGAGCAATATTGATCCTGATCACTTTCAATTGTGGCCAGCTGAAGGATGGAATAACTCTAAATCTTATTTAAGCTCATATGAAAGCAGTTCATCTGCAGCAATCTGCAGCAGATAAAGAATATTACCTTTCATTTTGTCTGACTGCATCAAGATGAAGTTTTGAAAATTTACTTCTTGCAGCAAATATACCAAATGTCCAAAGTCAACAGTTACAATTCAATTACACAGCAGCTCTTGTGGGCTGTTTACAGGATAATTTGCTACTTAGGCAGCAAATGAAAATACTAACTATACTCAGTACTCAGGCAGAATCTGCTGCACATAAAGAAGAATAGAGGGTTGAATGGGGGACCCCAAAATAAATGTGAGAAATAACAAATTCATTCCAGTTTAAAACACCAGTTATAAGAAACTATAGTGTTTCTGTTTGGGAGTTATCTCAGGGTTATTAAGGACAGATTCCTAGTTGCCTCCTCCCCTCCCACTGAAGACTTTTTAGTGTTCTCTTCTAGCCAAGTTCATAATGACATAGGCCAATGCCAATTTGTTCAACTTTCCTTACTATCATGTCTTCTTAACACCCAATCCCAACATGAGCAGCAGGAGTTTTGATTAGCACAGGAAATGGATTTGTTTAAGTCAGTATTTTTCAAACTTGGCAACTTTAAGATGTGTGGACCAACTCCCAGAATTCCCCAGCCAGCCATGGGAAGTTCTGGAAGTGAAGTCCACACAAGTTGCCAAGTTTGAGAAACACTGGTAAGTGATAGGTAGCTATTACATTTAAGCACACTACTATACAGATATTAATTTTAAATTCAGAATGACTTAGTAACTCTTAGGTCCCATAGATTTCAGGCAGAACAAAGTGCAACTATTTGACAGCACAATTTTATATACATTCATTAATACTTTTTGATGGCAAAAGTTCGCCATAGTAATTGACTGTTTTACAGAGCCATTGTTGATGACTTCAGCAACTGATAGATTTTTTTTCCAGAATTGTTCAACTCTTATGATTATTAGGTCTGCATGATTTTCAATCTTATTCAAAATGTACGTTATAGTGAATAACAGTTAGGATGGCTGTATGGATAAATTTATTGAAAGAAAACTAGAGGGAAAAAAATAACCTGAACACATGTTTACCATTCAGAAATGTCAAGGCCTCATTTGTAACTTAATTCTACATTTTTATTAAACCATAGCAGGTTTTAATCATGGTTTGATAAAGTCACCTTAAAAGATATTTAACATATAATGGAAGTCCATAGAATATGGTTAACAACCATTGCACTAAGCCACAGCCAGATGTACCATTTTATTGCTTTATGTGTGAATTCAAGCTTCATGAATCAGTAATTTCTTCAACAAGATATGGATATTCAAAATTCTAAGCCATTAAAAGCCACTGACTAAGCCACAGACCAAGTGTATTATTACTGAAATAGCTTAAGGCTCTTTTCTTGACATGGCCTCTGAATTCATTATAAGTGAATTCACCACCAGCAGCATCGACAGGGGGATCAAAAAAGTCAAGATAGCAATTGTGGCCACGCAATCAAAGTCCCACCCCTCCACATGTGCATATGATGTGGACACCTGGTTGTGACTGCCATCTTGGCTTTTTTGACCCCTCTCTTGAACGCTCCTGTGTGCCACTGAACAGTATCAGAGAACAACGAACAGCCTGAAGCTATGTCACCTGAATGTTCCTGATCTCATCTGAGCTAAGTAGGATCAAATGTAGTTAGCACTTGGATGGTAAAGAGGAAGAGGGAGTTGATATCTCCATGTTATATATGCTTGTGACTAATGGACAACACTCCTAGCACTCCTAGACATAACTCATAAGAGTCACTTTTTGTGAGATGGGCGGTATCTAAATTTGAAATATAGATAGATAAATAAATAAATACATAAAATAATTGGTTTATAGTAAGTGAAATGAAGCCATATCTGAGACAGCATAATGCAGATTTCAACAATCACCCAATTTCATTTCCTTCTGGCATAATTCTGTAAACACACAGGTTTTCCTACCTTATCTGCCATAGTCTAATCCTTTGCACTACATGCTTAACCTACATATTGTGGAACAACCTTCCCGTGGAGTCAAACTTCGTCTAACACTGTTGGATTTTGGAAGAGATCAAGCTGGAACTTTTCTGGTGGACTTTAAATTAATTAATTAGTGAAGATAATGCAGCAGGAATTTTTCATACCATGCTCCCATCTTAGGTTAATGCTGATTGTTTATTTTAACTGCATGCATTACATGGAAATATACTTTGGATATTTTATATTTGCATATCACCATGAGTCATATTATTGATCTAAGGATCTAAGGAACAAACAAATATATGCAACTAAGAAATTTCCCAAAAATGAAAAAGGAACATACCTGACATGTTTCTGTAAAAAACCCCCTATAATAATGTATTGTGTTTGAATTTTAAAAAAGCAGCTAGAATATCTGACAGGTAGTCCCAGTGAAACAATAAGTTTTAATATAAATGAACACACAATGTATGTATGCTTTTATAATATCACAACAAACTTATACAGAAGAGCTTAAAAACCAAAAGCAATGTGGATTTTTTCAAGCTACATAAAAAACAAAATCAGAAAAATATCCAAAATTGAGATATAAACCATATCTTTATTAGTTTAGTGGAAGATTTTAAGCCTTTATCTGGACTATATAGACATTAAACTCAGCTTTTCTACTCACTACCCTATGAAGCTAAGGAAGTAGTTCAAGGAGAAGTAGAGATAAGAAGCAAGAATTTTACCAAATTATAAACTTTCTATAATTCATGAGCCTTCCAATTTATATTTTTATGATTTAATATATTAATAGGTTAATCCTATGCATATTTGCCTGGAAAGAACTCTGTTGGGGTTCAGAAAGATTGACTTCCTTTACTTGTGGTTAAGATTTTACAAAATGAATGGCCTGGTTTTGTGTGGGGCAAAAAAGTGTATTTGCAAGAGAGAGCTATTGCTAGCTTATGTGTAAAGACCTCAGTCAAAATACTAAGTGATAAAGAAATGCTCCCATCCTCTTTCAATATTTATGTCTAACTCCATCTCAATTTGATGAGTTTAATTTACTGATTCATTTCTGCCACCCTGATGTTGGGTTTCTAATCATGAAATCTTTGCCATTCTTCCATGGCTAATGACTGTATAAGCCTCCCTTAGGTAAAACAGGAACACAAGTCTGGGTTTCAGCATGTGACAGCCTTCAACAATATGGCCTAACTAATAATTCATTTAAACCAATTCAAGGCTGAACTATGATTCATTATTGTGAATGCCAAAAAACAAACCCCTAAATATGTGATCTTTCTCCCAAAATATTATTGGCTGCATTAAAGAATTTGAAGCAACTCTGCCATCCATAAGGGTGAAAAGACCAATGAGCTGATGTGGCTGTAAGAGAAAATGGTGGTAGAATGGATATCCACGGTGTCCAAATCTGCAGTTCCTTTCTGAAATGTCTTCCTACAGCTGGAGAGCATCCTCTCTGCACCAGCACTACTACTGTGTGCTGACATACTACAGCATTGTCTTTTTTCATATGCCACCTAACAGGACTTGCATGGGAAGCCTGTCTCTGACAGTAAGGAAGGAGGGGGTAGAAGGGTGGCTGAGTATCTGGGGAGAGTGAAAGTGAGATGCTGATAGAGACATCCTGACAGCTGCAATGGGTCATCAATAGATCCATCAGGCCAGTAATTTGCAACAAATTTAACATACATCACTTTAGTCAGGCCATGCTAGATCCATCTTGTCATGGCATCAGAGCAAATAACACTTAAATCTGGCGTTGCTGCTGACCTCTGCGACCTTTGAATTGACACCGCTGTTTGAGCCTGGCCTAGCAGAGCAGCAGATGGAGGAGAGATTAGCACAAAGGAGAAGACAGGCCATAACAATAAAGCTTAGCCAGAGAAACAGTAATTTGGGGATTCCTCCTCTGACACGGTTGTTTAGCACATGCCTTCGTGTGTTGCTTAACAGCTTTTATTTCCTCTAAGATGCTTTATTTGCAGTAGATATAAAGTACGTATGCAGATAATGACAGCCTACACATTATGACAAAGCCAACATTTCATGAGTCAAGAGCTAAACAGGTTGTGATGCTGAATAATGTATTTGCTTTCAAATAATCACATTGTTAAGACCAAGTAATTTCATATGCATAACAACTTCAGCAGTTTAATACTGAGCTACGGCCTAATTGTTGTTATTCTTCCTAAATATGTGCACCATGAAAAATATTATTTTCCAGTTTCTGAGTGCACAGAGCAAAAATATAACATTTATTTAAAAACTGGTCTACTCATTTTTCTGGTTTGCCGCCCAACTTGAGAATGTATTTGCCTGAACTGTTCAATCAAAACACAAAATACCTTCATGTGGGAGGAATCCTCCAATTGTTTAACATGTTTGGAACAATTTCTGTTTTAGAAAGACTGAAAGGTGAGAGGAAAATAGAGGAAGTATCTGAAACACTTTTTACAAAGATGGTGTAAAAGACTAGCATTTATTCATAAGCATAAGAAGCTTTCTTTGAGGCATAATCTGGCCTTCAAGACCACCTACAGAGGCTATGAGTGAGAAGCAGAACACAGAGCCCTTCAAGCCTATTCCAACACTGGGTTGTACTAATTCTTAGAGATATTGTTCTTGCCATTTTGCTATATAAATCCTGGAGCTGCCTGGTAAAACTGATAATGCCTTCAAACTGACGAAATAGAAATCATCCTTTTGATACTTCTGAGTTAAATTTAACAGAGTTAATATTACATGCATGGATTCACATACACACATACAGTATATACACAAAAGGTTAAGTTAAATTTATATAGATAAAATTGAAGCAGATTCAAGCAGATACAACAAACACCTTTAACAACGTCTTCTCTCCAGCTGCATCTAATATTTCCATACTTTCCTTTTCCAGCAATGCTGAAATAGAATTATATAGTGGTTAAGATCTTCATTTAGCATAGAGAAAGTTGCTGGGTCAAAACTCAGCAGAAATGTTTTTTTTTCCTCTTACTTATGGACTTTTCTTAAGTGGATAGTTTTTCCACTCAGCTTTTCTAAATGACAAAAACAAAGAATAAATCCAGAGTTTTACTATTTTCCAGTCACATCGGGTAGAAAGGTTTTACCTCCAGTTCCCAAATAGTCCAAACAAACTTTTGAACTAACTGGGAGCTGGGGTGAAACTCTTCTTCCTCAAGTGACCAGAAAAATGATAAAAAGATAATTAAACATTTATCTACACATGAAAAAAATGTAATTAAAAAAAAATTGTGGGTGATTTCAAACCAGCAACCTTCTCTGCGCTGATGAAATATCTTAACCACTATGCTATTTCAGCAACGCCAGTAAAGGGACGCATAAAATGTATTGGAATCTGTGATAAACATTAGGACAGTTGAAGGGGTGGTTCTTTCTCTGCAAAGTAGCCAGTGAACAACTGAGGTTAGCCTGCAACAAACTGAAGCACTGTTGCCCCAATGGACCGGAGTACTCAAAGCAACATAATAGAGAAAAGTGTCCTTTGGGAGTGGAGCAAAGAAAGATGCCCTGAGATCACTTTGAAGGGGAATGAGGGGTTGTAAAGGAATGTAGGGACAACCTTGTTGGAGGAATGGATGAGCTGTTCAGGGAAGAAAAATGACAACTCAGTCTTCAGAAAGTAAAAAGCTTGGGGGGGGGGAAATAAACCTGAAAATAACCTGCCTTGAGTATGTTTGGTCTAAGAGAGAGGAGAGAGAAACTTTGATAGGCTTTCAAGATTCTGTTATTTTACCCTACAACAATAAGGTAGCATTCCTGTAATCCTTGGGGTGTCTGACCTGGCTGACAGGGATTAATAGAGGGCAACATCATCCATTTCTGCCCTCCAGAAATGGTTACTTGCCCCTTCTGGCTATGGGACAGGAGGCAGTGCATGTAAACTCTATGTTGATACTTAGAAGTCTCAGTATGCCTGTAACCACATCCTGGTACCTGCCAGGTTCCCAGACACACCTGACTCTACCCCTTACAAACAAATACAGAGAGAGAGAGACATATGCATGTTATCGTGCTGCAAAGCAAAGCACCAGTCTTCAGCATCAGGCATGCCGCTGGACCCTCAAAAGAAACCATCAGGTTTCTTAGAAAAAAAATGTGATGGGATGTTGCAGCCCAGCACTTGGAACTGTGCTCACCTGCTCAAAAAAACAACAAAAGGGCGTTCTGGAACATTCTGTAAGAGGTTAATAATCCAGTGCTTAACATCACACAAATGGGAAGATTCTTCCAGGAGCCATTTTGAAACAGTGTTCAAAGCATTGTCTCAAAATTCCAAACGTCCTTACTTGCCTACAGAGTATGGCCAGACAACTGAAAAACTACAAAGTCTCCAGTCTTGTTTTTTGACTGAATTCTTATCCTTTCTCTCCTAATACTCCTAATATTGTCGTTTGTTCAAAGTTATAATTAATAGTAATTGTGCTTGTTTGTTTTGTGCCAGTGTTGACTCCTGGCAATTATCTGGACTAGTCCCTGCAGTTTTCTTGGTAAGGTTTCAGGAATGGTTGACCATTGCCTTCTTCCTAGGGCTGAGAGAGAGTGACTGGCCCAGAGTCCCCCAGCTGGCTTCATGCCTAAGGTGGGACTAGAACTCACAGTCTCTAGGTTTCTAGTCTGATGTCTTAACCACTACACCAAACTGGCACTTGGTAAAGAAAATAGTGACATGTATATTAGTAGAAAATGTAGGTAACTTAACTGATTTCACTTTTATTGGTCTTGCTTATATTTCCAGATCATGTGATATTTAATTCTACCTTTTTAAATTACTGATAACCATTTCAAATCAAAAGTTCTTTAACATTAGTTGATAATAGGATGCTATTTGTTTTTCCACAGAGCACCAATACATAAAGATAAGAATGTAAGTTGTTATCAATATTTACTTTAAACAAGTCAGATTCTCTTTTATTAAAATGCACTCTGTGCATGTACCAGAGCTCATATTTCATTTTTAGTTAAATGTATTTACCCTAACTTTTGAATATTTAGCTATACTCTGTGTGTGTGTGTGTGTGTGTGTGTGTGTATGTATATATTTGTTTTAATTTTTATGCCCAAACAATGAGAATGTTGCAGATCCACCAAACATTGATGTAAAAGGAAGGTAATAAAGTGTTATGGGTGTGCTGCAAACAGTGGTTTATGATAACAGACAAAGCGGACCTTTTACAAACCCCATGTCTCTAATTTTATTGGAGAAAATTAGATACTCAGAATTTTGCATAAGATAAGTGTATTACTGGGATGCAATTTGGCCCAGGTTCCTAGCTTTTGCGCATGTGGCTCCTTAATAAAAAGTGTCAGTTAAAATGAAAATACAGCTTGTGTAATTAAATTTAATTGGATCTTGTCACTTTAAATCCTCTTTGTTTTTGAGTGTTTCCATAGAATTGCAGCTTCTGGTTTTGCTAATTTCTTTATTGCAAGCTGCGCACTGAATCTCTGTGCCCTATAATAAAGTGGGACCTTGTTGTTGTAGAAGATTTTGAACCATGATTGTAATAACCAACAAAAGGCTTGCAAGCTAATTCCATATAGTATGCATGTATATGAGCAGGGAGGAGAGTTTTTCCTTTATTTTCATTACATGTAATAATGGACTCAGTTTATGCTTGCTTTTTAAGTATTTAAAGCATATTTTTATTGGTTTTTTTAGAGCACTTCTTACAAATGATGCAGTGTGATGGTATGCTAGTGCAGGCACAAATATTTTAGCCTCCCTCCCTTCCTTATGTTTCAGATTTCAGCTTTCATACATAAGTCAGACAGCAAACAGGCATCAGTGCAAATGACACAGTATCTATAGTCTGCCAATATCCACAGGTCTGAACAGGAAAGATCACTCTCTGGAAGGGCTAAAGATAACTCAATTACTTTATTTTATTTTCAGTGTTCAGAATCTGAAAACAAGATGAGAGATGTAAATGTATACATTTACAGTTTATCTCTTCAGCTGTTTGGAATATCAAACAGACGGACTATAAAGATTATTCATCTACCGTCAGTTTCCTGGAGACTAATCAGCTACATAATCTGTGCTCTTATTTCAAATTAAAACCAGTTGAATGTGCATCAACATACATGCGCAGTGTGGACTACAGAACATGATTGCTTTATCTGTCACCCACCTAGGCCAACAGACCATTCCATAGAGCTGAGCTCATGAAGCCACAAAGGAAGACCTTCCTGGTTGTTATCTTAGGGCTACACATGTTACAATCACCATAGAAATGCTGCTATGATACTTGAGAACAGAATATCAAGAAAGCAGCCAAACTGGCATATTTCTAGAACCCTCATAGCCTGCTGCCCTATAATACTGGATTGAAACAAGGTTTAATATGGGACAATCATACAAGGGCAGGTAACAAAATATGCTTTATAACATCATGATGTAAAAAAAAACCACAACTTACATACTTGTGTCATATATCAGGACACACATAAGTAATGGGAGAGTTGATGTTCATGAAGTCACTATGTGTGTGCCATCATTTGGATGGAATCTCAGTTTGCTTGTGGACACCTTAAGTACAAAGTTTCTGTATATTTTATTGCACATGGTTACTGATATTTATTCTTAGCTCAAAGCTTAATAGTGGTTTATTGTCTGATATAATATTCTCTTTATTGTTCATAATTAATTCATGACATATGGGAAAACTGTAACCTCCATAACATTTTAAATCCTTTGTTTACTAATTTCTTATTCCTTTTATTTGTCTTTCTTGTGTTTGTTTTTACTCTTTCTTTAAAAGTCTATTTAACCAACCTTATGATAATATCAACTACGTAACTCTGTGGCAGTGAATATCCAAAATATAGCATCAATACAGAACATAAGAACACTTTAAAATTTGGAGAATAATGATTTTAGTAAAGCACGCGCACACACAGACACACAGACACACAGGGTGAAATGACAATCAACTGACATGTCTTAATAAACAATGTTTTAATTTAACCTAATATGACCCCCAACTATAAAATGACAGACATATATAGCCTGTCAGTTATTGTCAAATGTGATTGTTTTTTCTATATGAGAAGCTACACAGTTCAACTAATGGAAATCAATAAGGGTCATCATATTCTCAAAGCTGAATGATGGGTCCCTGTACCAACCAGATAATTCCAATCCTCTGTTTCCCTCAAAAAGTCTATAAGGGGTTTCCAGTCAACAATAAACCTAGATATTGTCTTTTCTGTGATCTAAGAAGTCAATTTAGCCATCTCAGCAAGTTCTATCATTTTCACCAACCATTCCTCCATTGTGGGTAATGGTGGATCTTTCCATCTTTGTGGATACAATAATCTTGCTGCAGTTGTCATGTACAAAAACAAAATTCTATGTCTTTTTTCCAACTGTTTGCCCATCAATCCCAAAAGAAAAGATTATATATTAATCTTTAAAATCCTCTGAATCAGTGTATTTGAATCCAGAATTTTCTAGCTTATTTTTACATCCACCAAACTTGATAAAATGTCCCTTCTTGTTCAAATTTCCAGCGTAAATTTGAAGTGTCTTTATACATTCAAGAGAATTTCTCTGGTGACATATAAAGATAATTCCAATTCTCGATTCACAGCCTAGATGTACAGCTCGTAATAGCTCCATTATTGCCACATTTTGATTTAACTTAAAAAGTTTGTAAATTACAGCCTTGAAACACCTTGATTATATCACTCTTGGATCACTTAGAACTGGGGAAAAGGGAGACAGCCAAAATATCTGCAGCTTCAACATTTTGCTGAAATACTTTTTTTTTTTTGGTTTTCTAATGATATTTCCTTTCTACATTATTTGTAAAAAATCCATAAAGGCACATTATGGATTGGTATATTTGCTAGTCTATTTCTGTCTGTCCTCATCTACAAAGCTCTACCTTGTGCACAGTAATTTTAGGCAGCTGGTTTTTCATCCTTTGAATCAGATCCAATATATAAATTCCTAGTACAATATGTGAGTTGATTCAAATATGCAAATCGATTCCAATTTGATTTGGACACCCAAATCAGTTCAAATGGAATCTCCATACCAGATGTCAATGGTTTCAGAACCTTAAAATGCATATGTGGATACACAGAAAGTATCTGAATCAATTAAAATTTACATTATGATCCAAACTGGCCCTGGTTAGAGTATTAAATATTTGCACAAATATACTCCCAAATAATGTTTGCATCTCCCAAATAATTTTATTTATATAATTAGAGGCAGTAACTAAATAGCAGAAGGTATATAGCAGAAAAGGCCACATTCCCAAAAGGAAGCAGTAGCACTGTTGTCTTGTTTGTTTTTATAAATGCATGGATTCCATCTGCCAAAACTAAACAAGATGTTTAGATGTTATCAGGGTGGAATAAGGAAGAGAATACAATGGAGACTGATATAAACAAGAATTTGTGATATATTATCAACGACTCTAGCAATAGCAAAACTAAGATAGACTTAAAAATACCACCACCCATTTGATTCAACCAAGCTGCCATCTTCATGGAGAAACCCAAGCAAATTCTCCAACACAAACTGCCCTCCCTGAAGCTGTAATTAGTCACCAAAGGGGAGAGATTAATACTGTGATAGCAGTTTTCCAAAAATTAAAGAAGCTTATATTTTCCCAGCCTCATTCTCAGGATCATTAGGTTGTTATTTACCTAGTTAATTAGGATGTCTATAGTGTACCTTCTTGTTGCACAGTGATAAGATCGTTTCCATCTTTTTTTTATAGAGAACACATATACACCTAACATTTTCACTGGGTTGCAAAGTATGGGATCTGCTACACCATGCCTTCACCATGTTTAATTTTTAAAACATCTTTTCCTACAGTTTTCTACTCTCTTGGGTGGGTGTGCACACTGAAACAAGTTATCTAAAGTTTCAATATAATACACACTGATTTGGGAATAAGTCTCATTGAAATCAGTGACTAACCTCTTAGTAAACATCTAGAGGAAAAGTTGTACTCCATTAGGTGGAGGGAGGGAGGGAAGGAAGGAAGGAAGGAAGGAAGGAAGGAAGGAAGGAAGGAAGGAAGGAAGGAAGGAAGGACAGACAGACAGACAGACAGACAGACAGACAGACAAGGTCCTGAAATTTGAAATGCTGGAAGAAGTGACATGATTATTACCATATCACTAGAGCTAAAATGATAAAGGTATTTTTGCATTTGCTTGCTTTTTTAAAAATAATAAAATGCTCATGCTTGCAATGATTACTGATGCCGGTAAGCTACCTCTCTTTTTGAATGTAAAATTGAACTAGCAGCCTTTGATCTGAACTACAGGCTGATCTGAATTCAAGAAAAGCTTGCTGCTAAGCCACATTCCCATTCAATCCATTAAACCATTCACTTCTCTTCCCCTCATCACACTGACTCCTAATTTGACAATGACAAAGAGCTCCACAGTGATTTTAAATTTCATAATTTTAATCTGTCAAGTCTGACATTTAATTAGTGCCCTTCTAACCTGTGCCCGCTTACTTGAAGGTTACTGTTGGTTTTCCTTTAGAAATTTTTTCTTCTGGAAGAGTGGATTAATAAATATGTACATAACTGGCAGGGATAAAGACAATGCACACACAATGGTCTATTAGTACCAAATCTAGACAGATGAGGTTAATAATATTTTAAAGTGCTGCTTTATTGTATTAAGAGTGATTAAGCCTTTGGCTCAACCCTGTATGTGTTGTTCATTGAAAACATAAAATATAAGGTCTATTAAGCATGGTCTGGCACAAAATGTTACCTAAACTAGGGTAATAGCATGTTCATAAGTCATATTACAGGAATCTATTGCAGTGGTGATGTTATTCCTTGAGTTAGCCAGCAGAAATATTAAGGAATTATTAGACACATGAGATATCTATGCAAACTTAGTTCTTTGGAAGTCAGCCATTTGACTATTTGGAAATGAAAATTAAAATTGGGAATATTTTTGAGAAATAAGCATTTTTATTTTAAAAATATGTAGCAATAGAATGGTATCCTGTACATTAAAAGGGTATGCATTTATCACTCGAGAATTTAATTATTTCATTGTCTAATGAGTATGTGGACCAAGTCAGTCTATCTGAACTCAGCGTATCCACAGGGTTGGATCCAATAAATTTCTCTAGTCACAGGAATAAGGCTGTAAAAATATCTGCTATAGATTTCAGTGGGATCAGATTTTTAGGGACTGTCAAAATGGACTTTGTCATTTGTACAGATGGCAACTTTGAAAAGAATCTCATAACATCTTTTCTGGTCAACAGTCTATACCAAAAGTAAACCAAACCAAAAGCCAAAAAAAAAGAAAAAAAGAAAAAAAAGAAAAGCTTCTTAAAAAATGAATAAATTCATCTTGGGAAAATGTATGTTTATGCATCATGAAAATTTACATGGCTAAAAACAATTTCAGAGAAATTCACATTAAATTGTGCTCCCTGAACTGAGAAAGGCACACTCCTAACATTTGTGGCTGCTCCATTCTCACCCATCATAATTTCACTTGCTTTTTTCTCCAATGAAATATGTTCTACTATATAACATCCCTTTCAGAAACTTCTCCTAATGTGTAACCAAACCTTATTCAACTAGCATTTTTCATCCATCAATTCAAATCCTACCCTATAGTTAACAGACTGGAACAAATGTTTTCCATTTCATAAAATCTATTGACACTTAGGCAAAAGACTGCTGCTTCTAATTTTGCACAAATACCTAATTTCCTTTCTGCCTTTATTGCTCCATATTTTGTATTCTGTCTGTACCAACAGCATGGCAATATGCCATAAGACCTTTTCTCTCCTGAGTGAAATAAAGAACAAAATAAATCCAGAGGTCATAAAACTTCTGAACAGTGTTGAAAGAGTTGGGCAAGATTAATCCAAAGACTGAAGCCAAACAGTCTCGCTTAGGGGTCTCTTTGTCACTTCTCTGATGGAAACTTTCCAAAATGCTTGTTAGGTTTTCAGTGGGTTTTTTTATAGATATGGGTTTAGAGCTCTTCTGAAAGGGTGCCGGACCTGTATTTCTTAAACATGGTTTTCATGCTCATTACACGCCATTACTGGCACAATATAAGTTTTGTACTGCTAATGCCAACAATGGTTTTCATGTCACTACCTTTTTAGTGTTTTCACTACTTCTGTTATTTTTGAGGATTCTCTCCTGAGCACTACAACTGTCATTCTGGTGAATACTCCCAGGACCAGGATTATGCAGTTGCAATTCTTATGGCTGTTTGGACAGTGTTTGTTTGTACATAAGTAACCATGATTACTTATGCCACCCTTGGTGTGTGATGCCATTTTGCTTACTTCATTCTGGCCATGGGGATGACTGTTGCCTAAAACTGCTATTTCAAGATCTGCCTACAGTTGTCCTAGTCTGTTCCACTATATATTAAAGAGAGTGAATGCTGGTTGTGTTCTTGATGACAAGTGGTCCTTAGTGATAGTGGTTGTATAGAAATGAAGACAGGGAAAACCACTGATCACTTTCCTTAGGGTGATTAATCCTAAGCCCAAGCCTATACCTAACTTGGCTTCAGGCATTCTATCCTAATAAAGCTTCTTCCCTGGTACATAGAATAATGAAAAGGCATAGCAAGACTATTGATGGAAAAGTTATGCATCTATTGTAAAATATTCAGCAAGGGAATGTGAAGGCAGGGAGGAAATCGCTGTAGAATTGGCATGGTAGGCAGAGTAGAGATTGCCCTGAAAATCTGAAGTAGGAGTTAGGAAGTTATCTGCTCTCAATCTATATATATCTATGTATTTCATATAGGCAGAAGGCTCAAGCATATATATTCATAATGGCATGACTATTCAAAGAAGAAATAGTATAGGAGACTAAAGATAGTAAGACAGATTGACTGATCTCTGATGAATTCCTTATTAATGAGAAAGTTAAATAAAAATTGTCACTGAATTTTAAGACAGGACTGCTTCTTTCTAGCAAATAACCAAGTTTTAACTTGCAGGTTGAGTGTGAGAATTTTTTTTTAAATAAATAACAGAAACTGTAATATGGGATTCAGTACTTTGCAGTCTGGAATCTTCTATATTACTTTAATTTGTTCATGTTCACCTCATACATAGCTCTCACTTTATTTTCTTCTCAAGAACGACAAATGGTGGTTCTAGAACGACAATTGGGGACTTTTAAAAACTTAATCCATCTGATTAATCCATTCATACATAGAATTTGCTGTAAATATTAGCAATGTTACTTAGAATTTTACCCGTATTTTAGCAGAGCCAGATAATTGTTTTTAGCTTATTTGGACTTCAGTTAAATATTTCCTATCTTGACATGTAATCCTGAAAGACACAAACTTGGAAATTGTTCTTTTGACTTTGTAGCTCTTAATAACATGCTTTAAGACCTGGAAAACATAATTTAATATCCAATTAAATATTTAGTTGATTGATCTTTTGAAAATCTGCAATCTGATTTGGGAGTTTTCTTTTCTATCTTTATTCCTGTTAATATGTTTTTATTTTAAGGTACTAATGCACAATATCTTGATTACAGAATATAATTGCTGATTAGTGGAGTGCTACTCATAAGTTTTAAATTGTTTTTACTTCAACCGGCTATAACTATAAGACAATTTAAAAAATCACTAAAGTTAGAGATTCTTCCTAGCTTGATTTAGAATAAATAGAATATTATATTAGGGAAACAAAAGCTTACTGCCAAGTTATTAAACTTCCCTACACCATACCAATTTAAATGTACTATAATATATAATATATGAGAAGATAACCTTCTATAGATACACCTCTCAAAAAATACATTAATAATGTGTAATATTTTTTATTTCCATTTTTTTAATACAGCAAAAGATGCTGGAAGCAAAGTTCAGTTTATAATTTTCATTAAAGCTACCCCAGTTTGTAAACAAATCTAAACTTTTCCCTTCACCCTACACAATGAATGGAGCATCTTACCTTTTTAATATGGGCTGGTTATAACACTTTTTTGGTGGCATGGGGGTGGGGAACATAAATGTAATCATCCTTGCAAACTGAATCCTTTGAAATGCATCTAATTAACTCCATGAGATCAGAAACAAGGTCAACAATTTTATGTCCGAGGAAAAATAAGAGATTTGAATTTGACCTATGGCTCAATCCTAGGACACAGTGGACTGAAAAATAAATGCTACTTGCTCTACAAGCACAAGAAAGGAGAGAGATGGCATGATAATAACGGGGGAAGAAAAACCGAGGAGATGAAATGCCAAATAATCTGTGGCTGAAATTATTTTTTAGGAGGAGGCAGGGCCAATAGTCAAGGATATAAAATAACTGGAGGTCATTAGGCTGAAAAATGCTCCTGAAGAGCCTTGTGAACAGGTTAATGTGCATGACTCCACGATAAGTCACTCCTAGCTTGTCCCAGAACTCAAGGGCAGATACATTGAGTGTCCACAGGTAATTTTTGGCAGACAAATATATTTGTTGGACAGAAAGCCTCCTCTACAATGCCTGTCTCCTAGCATTGTCCTGGGCTTCATATCTCTCCCCTTCCATGCTTGTGGTGGAAAGGGCAAGCCTGTGAATGCTCAGAGGAAGCAACCGAGATCAGGATTTCTGAGCACGTTAAGCAGCCCATGGGTTTTCATTCTGAAGGCTTGGAAACTCTCCCTTCTGACCCCATGCTGAATGGGTAAATGTCAGGAGGGTGGAGCTAATAGGGATAGTGGTCCTTGAAACAGGACTATCCCACTTCTTGCTTTACCAGTTCATGAATATGTGACGAGGGCTTCTGTTATGCTAACAAGCAAGCTGTTTTCTATTTTACACAGTCTATCTTTAGGGGCGGGGGGGAAGATAAGAATCATAATGAAACACATTAGAATATATTTTTCAGAAGCGATCACTAGGTAGCTGCAGTTTAAATTGGCCATGTCAATTCATTGTTGATTTTAGATATAATATAGAAATTGAATCGGGATTGCTTGAGGCAGGCAAGTATGAGGATATATTTCAACTTAATTCTCTCAAGACCATTATCATTATTAAGAGTGTTGGAAAGATTAGAAGAAACGGTTACAATTCTGCAGTTTATGTCATGGAGCATATCATTCAGAATATAATTTCATTCAGAAACTGAGGGCTGAAAAAGGCCTCAGAACCAAAGGTATGCTTTGAAGGTTTAATTCATTACACAATACCAGAGTGATCTGGCTATAGAATACTAGGTTTATATGTTTTCAATGCTTTGCCTCCCATTAGGGAAGGAAAGCACCAAAGAATTTGCTCATTAGGGTAATGTATATGCAGACAATCTAGTTCAGCTACCTTGGCTTTGTATCAAAAAGGACAAGAAGGGAATGTGCTCCAGCATTTGCTTCTAAAATTACATTTAAATGCCTGCAAATTTACAACAAATAGTGCAGTGCATGTTCAGCCGAGCTTTCAACCTCCGGGCCACCTGTCTTTCTGATAAATTGCTCTTGTTAGAAATACTATTCTCATTTTCCTATTGCTTTGCACCAGTTGGGCGTTCAATTCCACTTTGAAGCAATCACCACAAGCCCACACACATACACAGTCTAGCTGACTGGGAGACCTCAGGCGGATATGAGTTGGATCCAGCACGGCCTTTTCCCAGATTAATCAGATTTGTGCATACCCTTCATTCAGAAAGGGTCAAGACTGCTGGGCCCAGGGAGGATTTAGCCTCCTGTAGTTAAATCTCCTTGCTTCCCCTAGCCCCCTCCCCAGGCTTGGTCTCAGAGATGCCTTTTAAAGTTATGTCATGAGAAGGACCACAAAATTCAGCCAGGCTGTAGTTTGTGAACATTGTGGTATGTGAAAATGTGGGCTTCACCTTAAACAATTAGTTTCATAAAATTCCATGGCATTCTACCTTATATTAAAACAAAGTGAAAACTAGTATGCATAACTCAATTATAGCAGTACCCTAATGAAAGAGAATACAAATGAGAACTCTTGATAAAAGAGAAATGTTACTGGCATACATTGAGAAAATGCCTTGGCTAATGTTTTGTATTGATCAACTTGTAGAAATGAGAACTCAGAACTGGACAATAGCAAAATGCTCCACAAGTCAGTCAAAATGTGGTCTTGAATGCATTTCATTGCATTGCCTTTTCTTCTTCTTGATGGGCTCCTAATAATCAGACCTGCATTTATTGTTGATCTATTAGATTAATGTGCTTAAACATTATTGTTCCATGGGATTTAGTTGGAAGTTACAGATTATCTGTATCTTATTATAAAACCAACTTTTTATTCAACACAAGGCCATTTTTTTAAGCTCCCAGTGAAGCCACACAACTAATTGTTTATAGCAATAGGGCTTCAAGGACATTTCCAACCCAAGTAACCTTTGATTTTCTTGCAGAGTAGCATTATATACAGTTGATTCCCCACAGATTCCAAATAATTCTATCTGATAATTAGTATCCCAGTCCATTATAAAGGAACAGAAATTTCTGGTAGACTGATAATATCTACCTGCAATGTTAAAATGCAAGTTCCTAAAGATGTTCATATGTTGGGAGATATACTGGCCACTGTCCCTAATCTAAGCATTTGGTGAAGATCATAGATCAACCATTGTTAGGTTTAAGGAGTTTGAATCACATTTCAGTGTTTAATATTAGCATTTAATTAAAAAACCCAAACAAACAAACACTGGAGTTTTGTGTGAGGGTGCACAACTTTTATGGCCGAGGGTTGCATTTGAATTTTCATATTGTTAACCTTTCACATCCCAACCATATGTTTAGTCATTTCTCCTTCAGTCTCATTAAACCCAACAGTTTCTGGGAGCTATACGCAAGGCTTTTGGATAGCCTGTAGCCCTGGAGTCTCAGTTGTGCAACCCTGGAAGACGGTAATTGGAGATGTTGCCAGGCTGCACTATACTGCTATGTGTACCATGTGGCTCTGCATGAGGAAGTTATGATGTAGTTGTTAGAACAACCTAAGCTGAACTGCACTGGAATTCTCCTTCTATGGTGAGAAGTTGATGAGGCTCATATGGTTGATTGTTTTATGCATGCCTACAGTGGGCTGACAGATTCATGGCAATCCAGAGATTGGCAGAGCAAAATGAAATCTTTCCACTTTTTGAAATAGAATCGATGGAATCTGCTTATGTCAAAATTTACAACCTAGGGAAATCTGCCTAAATGAGGCATATATTGGAAATGAAATGAATGAAAATGGTGGATTTGTTGAGGCCATTATTTTTCCTGTTACTCTTGTTTCATTTGGTTTTATTTCTTTTTTTGGGGTGGGCTTTTAAAATGAAAACACCTTTGATCAGAGGTATTTTTTCCTTTTGCTTTCGCAGCTAATGCTATATTAGTGACAGGCAAACTTTTGATGGCTGGGAGAAGGGAACACTTAATGTTTTATAGATGGTTGGGGATATATTGGGGGCTGTGATTATGTAAGATGAGTGGAACCAGGATTTTATTTTTTTCCTTTCACTTGTGTGGGAGGTTGAGGAATTTTAGAAGTAATGTTAAGCCCACCAGAGGCCTTTTAGGCTATTTTTGCCTGTTTCCCACCTCAGAATGGCAAGAAACCACGGGCAACTGGTCAGAGAATTTTGGGAAGTTTCAAACAGTGGTTTGAGGGCTAGATGCACCCATCTTGCATAAAGACTTAGGGGAGCTAACACAATGCAGTGCTAGTAATAATAATAGTAATAGTAAGAATAATAGTAAGAATATTAGGAATAATAGTAAAAATAGTAAGAATAGAATACTTACTCGATAAGAATAATAGTAATAGTACCGATAATAATTTCAATATATACATACAAAGAAATCACAGCATAAGAAAAGCCTTTCACAAATAACTTCCCATTTGGTATTAGCTTTATGATACTGTTACTTAGTGATTCTGTTGAAATTCCAGTAATGAGATTTCACCATTTATTGCCTTAAATGTTATTGCCTTATTCTTAATAGTTAAGTATAAGGCTCTTTTTTTAAAAAAAAATAATTTGAAGAGTTTGAAGGTATCAAGAATTTGGATTAGACAGATTGGTTTGTCGTCTTTCTAGATCAACTTATTTATCCAGGAGGGAGGCAATTATGCACGCGTCTGTTGATTTTGATAGGCTTGCGCTTTAAGCATGTCTAACCCTGTTCAGGAATGTGGCCCAGAGAGAAGTTCTCTATTGGTCACTATGATAGGAATGCTTCTTTGCCACCTTGCCATGATGTTCATAATGCCGGAGCTAACAGTGTAAAGATTTTAATTTTGGGGTCTTATGCATGCAAGAAACAACAGCACATTTAATTACAGTGCACATCACAGTTAGCACGAGTCCTGAAACAGACAGTCTAAATAAGCTTAGTTATTTAGCAATTATAGCTCAGTCAGTGCCACTTAGCACCCAGGACTGAAACATAAGCTGCACAAATATGAAAAGGAAAAGAAACAATGCTTCAAAGAATAACCTTCTAACCCCAAGAAAGCAAGCATTGTTCATTTGCACTTGGCTGAGAGTCCAAATCAGTATGTAACCCCCTGAAAGTGTTCAGGCCAACCCTAGAGCCTGTTAGGCCTTGTTCTTTCAGAGACCTCAGAAAGGTGAAGGTGAGCCTTTGACATGATGCTTTTCATTTGAATTCACTTCCTGCTCTCTGGTTTACTGGAGGTAACTTCCCCTGATACCTCAGCAGGTTTGCTTCACACAGAATCGCTCTATATTTGCATTTTGGTTCTAATGTTGAATTCCCTGTACATGTTTCAATCTTTTTTTTCCCAGTGGTACCATTAATGTTTTAATTTAATCAGAATTTCAGGAACTTGTTTGCCATCCAGAGCAACTTGGTTACCTGTCAGCCTCCATCAGCTTGTCATATTAGAGGTGATTGTTCCCTGAATCTAATCTACTTTAAATGATTTCATTGGGTAGAGGTCTATAAATCATCTCAGAATAGCCCTGACAGATGAAGGCTTAGGTAAGTAAACAAATCAGGCTTGCTTTACTTTAGGCAGCAATGAACTTGGCTTTATCAACTTCTCATTGATTTCTGCACTCCAAAAGGTCAAAAAAATATCTTTAACATACGAACATTATTAATATAAGTACAGTATTACAACCAACCATAATTAGGATAAGTCCTTATGTTCTGTGATGAGGCTGACTTAAGAACATTGCAGACAGCATTTCAATAAAGCTTGGGATGCGGTTTGAAATGATGAATCCATTTCCAAACAGTCGCTTTCCCCCTTTTCCAATCAAAAATTAACTGAATATTAAGCAGTCCTGAGTCCCTGTGGACTCTGAGCCAAGTTTATAAAGGATAATGTGATAAGGCTGCAACCATGAAGCAAATGCACAGTGGGGTATGTGGATCATCCAATATGTTTATGTTTCGTTACTTAAGTGGTATTTAAAATATTTGTTTTAAATACCCACCCAACCAGAATGAGAAGGGGATCTGAAGTCTCTGAAAATGTTCCTAGGCTACATAGGCCACATTGTAATCATTTGTGGCCTTTGCACTTGGTTTTTTTAATCAGCAGTTGTCAGAAAGAAGCTGGTAATAAGTGCCATGGGCAACGAGGATTATTAGAAGTAGCATCCCTTCTTTGGTTTCTGTGCTTTATTTATGGGGATTATAGAGTTGTAAAGTAATGTAATCTTGCATAATGTCATAATGCAAATTATGTCCCACTTCAGAATTAAAATGAGATGGAAAATGTTTCCTGGAGTAAAGACTAGTTTAAAAACGAAGTTATACTTTACCAGAATTCCATTGTCAGTAATGTAAGATGGGGTGAAAAAGCTGAATAATTAAGGACAAAGTGACCCATAATAACCATACACTGGTGAAGAGATAGGCATTGCTTAGTTCTCTATATGTCAGCACTTATTTAATTTTAAAAATGAGGAACAACAAGCCTGCCTGCATAATTTCTCCTGAAGTCCTCTTTCATAATTCCATTTCTAATGCAACTGATTGTAGTTCTCCTTTAGTTTGGATATTTTCAAATTGTAAAGTCAAGAACAAGAGAATTGTGTTTCAAATTTAAATGTAGTGTTATTTCCTTAATCCTTCCAGACAGTGCATCTTCAGATTTACTCTATTAATAACATTTCTAAAGAAACTGCAGTGTTCATAAAAGCAATCTCCTGCGAGCTCACCCCCAGATAATTCACATCCACTTCTGGAGTGTTTCAGTTCCAGCATGGCTAACAGATTGTTGGTTTGCTATTTTTAGTGTCATTCTTCTAATTCTCTCTACAGAATCCTTAAGCAGAAATCTTACTCTTCTTTGTTCTTAGCTATGTCCAGATGCAAGCCTTTATTTTCCTTTTTTTAAAATTTTTGCTTCTTGGAAACTACAATGTATAGTCCAAAAAGCTTTGTTGGGGTTATTTGTTGGGGTTTCTTTGTCAAGTCTATCTTGCCATCTTTGCCAAGCCCCAATTATATTTATGAACATGTGTCCAACAGTTTTACACTCCTTGGACATTCTTTCTAAAAAATCCTCAACCCACCAGTTGCATTTCTAAATTCAAGAAGGCTTGAAAGATGGATTTCCCTTGAGGCATTTCTGTGCTATGGAAGCCATACAATTTTCTTTAGTGACGTGACACAGTTCTCCTCAATGAATTGCTTTGCATACTCTTCAAGCTTTGACCAGCAGTTCCATTAACTGGAAGAGTCTTCTTCTTGGACTTCCAAAAGCTGACTTCAGTCCACGGGCAGAAACTGCTGTATTGAAACTGCTGGAGAAGACCTTGGAAGTGAAACCAACCGCTGCAGCTGTTTCACTCCCTTTAAAAATAGGGATGGGGAGTGTGTTGCATCGCACAACATTCTCAAAGGGGTATATTACTTGAATCTTTGTTGAAGTGAACTGCAGCTAAACCACATATAGTTTATTGCTATTTATAAAATCACAAACAAATATGCTGTTTTATATATTTTTTTGTTATTAGAACTGAACACCACAGAATATTTAGCCCTTTCTGTCAGCAGCAGTCCTTGAGAATCCTCTTGATTTGCAGTGGAAGATTAAAAGTTGTTCTGGAAAAGCTGTTGAGTATAGCAGGGTTCCTCAACTTTGGCGACTTGAAGATTTGTGGACTTCAACTCCCAGAATTCCCCAGCCAGCCATGCTGGCTGGGGATTTCTGGGAGCCAAAGTCCACACATCTTCAAGTTGCCAAGGTTGAGAAACGGAGTATAGGATGACCATAGCTGAAAAAAGGAAGACCTTCCATTGTACTAGAGAACACATTTCTGTGTATGGGAAA
This sequence comes from Python bivittatus, assembly GCF_059951505.1. NCBI lineage: Eukaryota > Metazoa > Chordata > Lepidosauria > Squamata > Pythonidae > Python > Python bivittatus. The sequence continues at coordinate 40,246,600 of NW_028277074.1, read as the reverse complement.
AGACAGCTGGAATTTACCTAGAGATATAAAAATTTCTGGAATTTTGAAGCAACAGAAAAAAAAGGCTTTGTGGGTTGATAGGTACAATATATTTTTATCATTTTGTACAAATATAAAGTCAATTGGTTAATTTATATAATATAAACAGCATAAAATATATTACACTTAACTGGGCTTGCTTATAAAATAAGTTTCATATATAAAATGTAGTAGTCTATTCAAATAATTATGAATTTACTGATTAAACTTACTATACAATTTTTATTACAAATACTAAACTCTAAGAAATATAGCATCTTTCTGTTTCTGCTTAAGAAAACAAGTAATTTAAAAACATAAAAAAATCAGTGTTGTCACAAAACAAAGAAATGTATGTATTCAGTCCTTCACAGTGTCAAATGCATATAGCAAACACTAATTTTCAGGAAAAAAGGAAAAGAAAAAATGGGATAGGAGAACCAAGACTCAGAATATAGTACATTTTGCTATCTAAGCAGTCTCCTTTTCTGAATCTGAGTACTAATATTTTCAGCAGCTTTGATTTCATCTGATTCTTTATTTATCTTTCGATTACTTTCATGGATGTCAGAAAATTGAAGTTTTTTTTATTTTAACATAAACTTCTCTACTCTTTCTTGGTTTATTTTTTGTTTTGTTGGGTTCCAAACATAGACAAATTTCCTTCACATTCATAACCATTTTATATATCATTTAAAAATAAAGTATTAGGAATATTTCAGGATCTATTTTTTTCTATTTTCCATTGTTTCAGACTTTTTCTTTTAAGACCTTGAGGAGGAAAAAAATTCAGAAAAGTCCTCTTTTAGTTTATGATTCTCCCCTGCCACCTCACCCCAATCTTCAGATGTTTAATTTGGCCAAATACTGTTTTGTTCTTACATGGAATTTCTGAACATCTACAATAATTTATTTAATTTATTAAATAATAATGAATTAAATAATAATTAAGATAGATATGAGCAAATTTTTTTTCTTTTTTTTTAAAAACCCACTTACAATAGATTGCCTACTTTAATATTGTCAAAGAATAAAGGTTCTTCAGATCAATAGAGGGAGATGGAGGTAAGCTATAGAAGTAACTTGAAAAGTATTATAATATTTCAAAACTCTGAAATACCTTTATTAAAAATATAATTTTAAAAATGTGTATGTGTATGCACACATGTATGTATAGGTAAGTATGTAGAATATGTGGGTGCATGCTCAAAAAACTTTTGGTGTTACAGAAAAGAAACTGGGAAAGGGTGATGAATTTTAACCCTGAAGCTGATGTTGTGATACAAGTTGGAATATCAGTACATTCAGAAACTGGTTCTTCTGATTTTGTTCTTTTGGCCTACCTGAATTCTTCCCATTCTTAGTTTAAAAAAAAAAAAAGGGTAAAGGGAAGTTCATGTAGGGACTGGTGAATTTACAAATGGAGCAGTTTACATGCTCTGTGAAATCATTGTCATGAACCATGCATTTTGCACACTGAGAGATCTTCCTGGAAGTGGCCTCTTACTCTTTCTTATAATGTCACCATAATACATTTTCTGTAAGGAAAGAATTTGCAATCATACATCCCTCAGTAATTTCTTGTTACTCCAGACAGCAGCATGCTGAACCATACTTGCCCTTAATACCTATAGAATAATCAATAAGAAGGACTAGGTTATCCAAGACACCCCAATTGGAGAGAAAAATTCTATAATGATCTGTCTGTCTGTCTGTCTGTCTGTCTGTCTATCTATCTATCTATCTATCTATCTATCTATCTATCTATCTATCTATCTCCATCCATCCATCCATCCATCCATCCATCCATCCATCCATCCATGGACTTTGTGAATTGGATGAGTGCAGTATTAGTGAATGGGAACATATTTCACCCTTACCTTCAACAGCAATTTTAATGACTTTGCTCTAGCTGCTATTGGCCCCATTGTGAAAACAACAACAGAGCAAAACAATAAACATATGGATGCCTGTTTGTTGAGTTACTTATCCATCCCCACTCCCAGAAGGACTAATAGCAGCTTCAGGGTATGTTTGACTTTGATGAAGATAATGGCAGGGGAGAAACATTTAAATACCTCTCAGCTACCACTATGCTCTAAGTCAATGGGAGTATCTCTACCCATTCGCTTTTATGTTTTTTGGGAGAAGAATATAAATAAGTAGTAATTGATTTCCTACAAAATGTGTAATTTAGCTTGGAAATGTCAGAGATTGAAGCTGGGATCTTCTGCACACAATCCACATGCTTTGTCATGAAGCAAAGGCCCCTGAAGTTGCAACATTCAATACCAATTTATTTATTTATTGGCAAGCAACCTTTCAGCCATCATCATTGTTTGCAATTTTTGAGGCAGCTGGGCACACTTATTTATTGTTTTGATTATATATGTGTGTGTATTGCAAAGTGAGTGTGTGTGTGTATATTGGACACATTTAAATGCATCCAGTTCAAGTTACTGTTTAAGTTCTCCGTTTATATTTGAATTATTGCTTGTAAAACACCATTTAATTTAAAGTTGCAGCCGGCACTGAAACTGAATATAGTATTTATTTAAATGAGGTGTAGGGATAGGTGTGACTTTTAATAGCTTCCCTACCTCCTTTCAGATTTTATTCAGAGAGTGTGTTGGTTCCAGAAGAGTTCAGATTTTAAACAATAAATGTTGAGCAATCAGAATTGCAATGAGGAGAGAAATACAAAATGGACTGTGCTTTATACATATGCATTGCAAGATATATTGACTTATTTTGGTGGCAACGTCAGTCATACAAGGGGAAACATGGTGTTATATAGAAACAAACAAGGATGTAACAAGAGCTAAAGCCAGAGAATAAAGTGATGAGGGTTGTTGCAAAACAAGATGAAGAAATTTGATTAGTGAATATTTTAGGCTTATGGAGTAGAACTCTTACTTTTAGATTCTGGTATAGAATTTTAGCCTACTTTGTATATGCAGCAGCACATAGAGGCTGTGCTATAATAACATACATTATGTGGAAATGCGATGCTGCCATGAATCCTTTTCCTAGTGACAAGTCTCCTTATCAACTTTTTAAAAGTAACTCTTGTAATAAATACAAATAAATAAAACACAAACTGATTTGGGGCAAAACTTCTGGGTGCTCACAGGCCAATAGATATTCTTTGAGAGCAAAAAGCAATTGATGACTACAGCCCATTTCTTTTTTAAAATATGTGCTCACTTATCCAGGAAAAAAGAAAAGAAAAGTAAACTGGGGTTATAATCAGTATCTTGAGTAGGTGAAAAAGTTGGCTTTCTATGCACACAATGTTCAATATACTGTCAGAATCTCAGTGCAAAAAGTTACAAATAATATGTAAAGTGTACTAATTGATTGTATTCCTGCCCCTGAAAATTTCACATGGCCATATGTGAACAGTTACAGTTATGAGAGTCAGCAGCAGCCTGTGTTCAAACTTGATCAATGTTTTAAGTTGATATAGTTGGATGAGTATTACTCACCTAGATGGCAACACCTAGCTGACCCTGGTGATCTCAAAAAGTTCACCAGGGTTGGACCTGGTTAGTATTTAAATGCAAGATTATCAGGGTTGTAGACTAAACTGGGAAATCAAAGAAACTTTGTGGAATGGCAAATGACTTCTGGATTGCCACCAAGAAATCTATGTGGCAATGTCCATGAAGTCATTAAGTTGAACTTGATTTCAAGGGGACTTTATTTTTTAAAGCTCCTACAGCTACATTTTTTTCAAAAGTGGAAAACAGCAGATCTAATATCACCTTGAAACTTTTGGAAAATATTAAGATCAATATCCCATATCACAAATATGAATTTTCATTTTTCTTCTCATGCAAAGGTAGGACAGAATTTCCTCTCTTATAAGAGAATACAATATTGCATGGTGAAGATGTCTGTGGAAATAAATTGTTTGCAGCAGTTCAGTCACCATTTGAATAGCAACAAGGAAATGTGATGATATTTGATTTGCAGCAATTGTCTTCCTTGTATTTGCAAGAGATTGGGAAGGACTGGACCAACACAACTATTTCTAAAATTATTTTCCTCATTCTGGTAAATTCAAAATAAACTGGCTCTGGGAAAACATTAGAATTTTTTTATGCTTGTGCAGCTAAGTTTTTATTAGATAAAAGTTAACACTTTTCTTCTCAAAATGTTTAAGCAGAGGAATCTATTCCATAGACTCAGTACATTTTAAGTAAATTCACTGGCCCTTCACTCCTAAGCATTTACTACCAGCATAACATATCCAGAAGACGGCCTTTGAAGATGCTCCGACTCAATCTCAGGACGGGCTCTTTCCTAGGTTGTTGCCTGCTATGGAAAACACCCTTTGGGGTTATTTTGGGTCCCACGCTTTTGGGTCCTATACATTTACAACAAAGACTTACCCTTTTGTCAAGCTTTTAATTATTACTTGATTTGGGGATTAATTTAATTTGGGTTTATAAAGTTCATATCATTTTTGCTTTTAACATTTTCTGAGTTGCCTCAAGTCCTTTGCTAAAACATCTTGGTTCCTTGGTGACTCACTATTTATAATGACCATGGCGGCTACTGTTGGGTCAACATGGGGATAATTCATTGATCTGAGGTTACTTTTATACCACCATAATCCCCACTGCCCAATCCCTAGCAAATCTGTTTCAAAACAATTCACAATTGTCAGACCTGCCAATTTTGAAATGTAGAGGACAAAGAAAAATCATTGTCCTGCCCTGAGCTGCAGTAAGCTCTGGAATAACAAAAATCTCCTCAACCCTACTTAGGGGTATACATAGATATGGTAAAACAAAGTCAAGATGGTAGCCATGATGGTGCAATTGAAGATCTGCCCATTGTCATGTGCATCATACATGTGACACACACAAAAGACAGGTGAAGCTTTGATCATACGATTGTGGCAGTCATCTTGTCGTCTTTTATTATACCCTGCAGATCTTCCCTACAAAGGGGAATAAAACAAATTGCTTGCAATTCCTCCCTCCCAAGTTTTTTAGTTCATATTTTGTAAATGTGTCTGGTATATAAACAAACAAACAAGCAAACAAAAAGTCATGAGAAGGAATTCAAGAGGCATCAGACTGAAAGACCCTTGAAAGATGTGAAGCCCAGAAGCTGGAAAGTGGGGCCAGGCAGAACTTAATCAGAGATGGAAATGGATCTGCTCTAAGCTCCACAGAGGCACGATACTTAAAAAAAACCCTAGTTTTACAGTGAGTTCAAATACAACACAGCTGAGCAAAAAAATAAATTACCCTAGTCCAGAATTACTTTCAAAATGATGAAGAATGATTCAGGGACATCCTCAGAATTTACATGTTTTTACTCCCCCTAATCTATAACCTTCATATTAGATTTACAACACTTGCTCTAAAGTTAGCCATGGCCAAAACTGTAGTACAAGAGCCCAAATAAATGTTTTGAACAAAATTCTTGCAAGCTGATCTGGCAGCAAGTCTTCCTGATTGTAGGCTAGCTTGGATCAATTTGGTTTCCCTCCAAGTATGTATTCTTCACTTCTTATAACTGTATCAAGAATATGATAGCTACAGTATACATTGCTGGGTAGATGGCCCGCATAGCAGGCAAACGCTAGCACTGTAAGACAAATGATACGTATAAATTATTTGCAAGCTCGCGAAACAGCAATTTGACTTTTTATGAGGCTGTAACAATGCCCCCAGAGATGAATGTGTGAATTTCTGTAGATCATTGCATTTTCGTGGACATGGAATTAAGTAAAAATTACAGCTCCAGATTTTGAATTTCCCCACTCATATATGGAGGGTAGTTGGGATTTTCTTGTGTGTGTTTGTATTTGATTTTTGCATTAAATATGTATATTTTAATCCTTGCATAGATGCCTTCAAGGAATAATAGTGGCATCATTTTTGGTCAAAAATATCAATCTGCATGTTTGCAGAAACTATACATCTCTGGTGTCAAAGTTGCAGCACCTTTATCAAGGACTTTGTATCAAAATAAGTGTTTTGTATTCACTAGTATTCTAATATCTAACAATTTGCTGATCATGCATGACATTTACAGAACTAACATATTCTGGACATCCATAAGCTTTATTCCACCCAAAGATTGCTGATTCGTAGAATCCTATAGCCACAAGCCTGCTTCTCATCATAAGCATATTACATTTATTAGGTTTGACTACATGCTTTAATGATTCTTTTCAGAGGATATCTGAATTCCATACTTATGACTTTTTTCAAGCAGCCACCAAGACAGATGGCTGATGAATCTTAATTGTGTAGTGTAATTTTCTTTTAGATGTTTCATTATCATTTCTATATGAAAACTCATAAAACATATTGAAGAGTATCCGGAAGCTACAGCTGGTCCAGAATGCGGCCGCGTGGGCTATTTTTTGAGCCCCAAGAAGGGCCAGTGTAACACTGTTGCTCCGTGAGCTGCATTGGGTACCAGTTTGCTTCTGGGTCCAATTCAAGGTCTTGGTTATTACCTTTAAAGCCCTATATGGCATGGGGCCAGGTTACCTAAGGGACCACCTCTCCCCTATGACTTCAACCCATCCCACCTGATCGCACAGAGAGGGCATGCTTCGGACCCCCTCAGTAAAAGAACTCCGATTAGCGGGGTCCAGAAGGTGGGCCTTCTCTGCGGTAGCCCCTGCTCTTTGGAACATTCTGCCCCTGGAGATGCGATTGGCCCCCTTACTCCTGGCCTTCCGAAGGAACTTGAAGACCTGGCTCTGTCACTTGGTCTGGGGTGGGAAGGGAATACCTCAAGCAGGGAGATGGTTAGCTCCATAGTGGCTGGCTGTCCCCGGCCTGATTTCCCATCTTCTTGGATTTTCCTTTTTTAGTATTGTTCTTAATTCTAGATGTATTATGTATTTTATATATACAGTGGTGCCTCGGGTTACAAACGCCTCTGTTAACGAACTTTTCGGGTTACAACCAGCTCCAGCTGCAAAAATTTACCTCGGTTTGCGAACTCCGCCTCGGGGTACGAACAGGATACACGGCCATTTTCCCTCCCGTGACACAGTCCGCGGCCATTTTTCCGCCCGGCATGTGGTCTGCGGCCATTTTTCCGCCCCTGACACGTGGTCTGTGGCCATTTTCCGCCCCTGACACGTGGTCGTAGGGAGGGGGACTCTCCCTCCAAGCAATAGCCGCCTCCCTGTCCTCCACGCCAGAACGGATTAATGGTAATTACATTGAACCTTATGGGAAAATTTGCTTCGTGTTGCGACCAATTCGGGGTGCGACCAGAGTCACGGAACGAATTAAGTTCGTAAACTCAGATTCCACTGTATTTATAGTTTTAATGTTTTTTGTAAGTCGCCCAGAGTCCCCCCATGGTGGGGGAGATGGGCGGGGGAGAAATCCAACAAACAAACAAACAAATATAAAAACTACAAGACTGCTAATGAAAATTACAGATCTGAGTGATGCCCACTGATGCCAGTAGGACAAGGTGCAGTGTACAGAGCTAAGGGGCTACAGTCAGAGGAGTCCAGTAACTAATCCAAAAACTGAACAACACATTCCCTGGCTAATAAAAGTAAAGAGTAGCAAGCATAAATAAAATTCTAGGCCCAGAGTGGTGGTCCTTTCTATAAGTTAAGCATTAACCCATCAGACTCATATTTTTCTGGTTTAGCAGCTAGTAACTCAAACTTCATTATAAGAAAAAAATTGAAGAAGATGAGAGAGATCGAAAGTCTGCTGAGATAGCTGTCTGCACCCTGGGCTGGAACACTCTTTGAAAAGTAGGATTGCTGTAGGGACCTGGGAAGATCTATGCAGAGATTGGCCAACATTTGCTGCGGTGGACACCCTACCTTCCATGCCCTTTGTGTCTAATATGTGCAGCTGTCTCCCAGCACTGGCAACCCCGTCCCTTTGCTTCAACAGTAGAACGTTAATGCTATTCTTGGAGTAAAGGGGTTGATTCATTCCTAGCTTTTGCTATCCACTACATAAATGTTCGTGAATTGAGGTCCTCTTTTATGATAACTGGCCTGCTTGGGGATGGAGTAGGATTGGCAGTGCTCAAATCTTTGAAGATGTATGTAAAATACCCTATATTTATAATAGATTTTCTTTGTTTAAGGAGAAGGTGCTGCAGTTTCATAAGGGCTACACTTCCCATTCTTTAATATTTAATAGATGTAGAATTGGTGGTTATATGAAATTTGGATGTTTTTTCCTTTTTCAGCCAGGAACAATTTTGACAAGATTCCCCTCCTCTGACTGCAACTCTTTGGTGATTGATAGGGCCTTTCAAGATAACTGACACTGAAACTTATAGTAAAAAGATTTACTTTAGTCCATCAGATTCTGTATACTTATTATCTTTAAAATCACTAGTCTCAGCACCTTGTCTCTATATCTTTATCTTCCAACATAATCCTGTCCAAGATTTTACCTCTTCTAGCTGCAGCTTTTTGTATCACCTGTATCAAGATCTCCAGTCTTTTAGCTAAAACTAACCACTCAGCTTTCCTATTCTTCCTCCTGATGTTTAAAACTCCCTCTCAGAACATCTAAGTGAAGGAGAGCAACCCATTATTTTATAGGCCTATAGGCTGTATTTGGCTCCTGAACCTCCCTAGAATTCACATGGCCAAATTTTGGCACCATTAGCCAAGAAGCAAAGAAATATTTCCCCATTAACTCTGATGGAAACAAAATTACATTGCAGCAAGTCTTTATTTAGGCTTAATAAATCCCTTTAACCTTTAGTTAAAGGGAAATCCAGGCAATGCTCCCTTTGGTGACATCACCTTCCTGTGCCTGAACTTCTCTAGCCCCCTGCAGCCAGCCCTTTTTAAAAAGTGACTCCTTGTCATAAAGAGACTGTTCACACCTGGCTGTTATGTGATGGCCCTCCTTCTTTAAATCCCTGAATTCAGACTTTCTCTGACAATACAGCAATTGTTAGAGAAATTCTCTAGCAGTTTCTGCCCCAGCAATATAGGAAATAGAAGTGAACTAAAATAATTGCCCCATCATCATCCTTCATTTGAAAAGAAAGATTTGCTTAGTAATTTGGGGGATTGAATAAAATGGTTCAAGCTTATCATTGGTGATCCTCCTTTAGACACTTTCTAAAATACTTTCTTGGTACCAGAAATTTTTCCCATACTGAATCCAGCTCAAACCCTTGCGACTATCTAATTATGTCCATGTAGTTTCCTTAGCATCAGTACAGAGATGCTTTGCCATTGCCTCCTTCCAAGATGTTTTCTCAATGTCCCAGTCTAGCTTTCAATCCTGAATTTTCTTGTTCAGTACTAACCAAATCTGACCCTACTAAGCATTTTCAAATCAGCCAGGATTGGCTGGGTAATGCTAACACATGATTTGCTGCCTGAAGAAAACTACAAAATATATACCTCCCAGCACATCTCATTTGTGTAGGAGACTAGACAGCTGGAGAGGGCACTAGGGGATGGGGCACCAGAGCAGTGCAGTGAAGAATCTAGCTGGTTCTTCTACCCCCATCACCAAAATTAGCAAGAGGTTTAAAACTAGCTTTTGAAAAAGTGGTAAGATTTCCAAAAAATCAAGTCAGAATGGTAGGGCTTTTTTTCCCCAGAATACCCTGAAAGCTTTTGAGCCCCCATCCTTTGAAGACCTCCCTAATTCATATAAAGAAGGGACTCTGCCAATAAACATTGTTTCCACAGTATTCTTCTACATCACCACAACCTAGCCCCCAAAGTAAATGATACATTATGAAAATTACCAATGGATTTTCCATTCTATGCATGTTTGCTTTCATCCATTGTTATCATTGTCTCTTTCAACCTTTCCTGTTTCTCCATCATATCCTGACTATTCAAGCTTTAGACTGGTAAGGAGCACCATTTAGAAAGGGCAAAATGAGAACATTTCTTTCTCTTGCCTCCAAACCAGATGTGATTATTTATCATGGAAAACTAGATCTCTTGTTATTATAAGTTATACAAACTTCACCACAACAGATACTCTTAAATTATACAGGTTCCCCCCCCCCCCATTTAAATAGGCCTTTGAAGCCTGCTTCTAATCCTGAAATCTCTCATCCATATTGAAATTTCTTTCTACTGAAAACCCTAACATGGCATCTTTGAGCAAACTTCTTGGGATGTAGACTAATCTCTGTTTAGGCTAATAAGACTGGTTTATTTTGTGAAATTAGATGCACATTGAAGGGAAAGTAAAAATAAATGCTAAGCAAGCAGTATATTTGCTGTATTTTAGTAGGTTCAAACCAGAATGTTGATACTGGTTTGGACTCCAAAGCAAAGCTGATTGTTTTGCATGCAAGGAGAAGAAGCAGAATTCAAGCTTTGATTTGCTTTTACATTTTCCCTTTTCATTTCCCTGGCTTCTTCAAAAGCTGGTTTCAACAAGGGAAGAAACGCCTTATTTTGATTTAGTATGCTTTAAGCAGCTTGATTTAATCTGTCATGTGGCGTGGTGATATATGCTCTTGAAACTTCATGAATTCAGTTAAGGAAACCAACTGTTGTATTTTAATCTTGACATGGATTTTTACTGCTTGCACATTTATTTCCATAATGGACTGTATCTTCTTTTTAAGCTGTTTGTATTTCCTTTAGAACCATCATTAGTGATAGTCCAAAAGGTTAATTCCTCTATAATTGTACCTCTCTTGAATATGTGTGATGTGTATGTATATGTGTATGTATGTATGTATTATATGTGTATATGCATACATACATACAATACACGCACACACACACCATATTTGAATTTAGCTGCTAGTGCCAAGGAAAATCTTGAATTCTATTCAGTTTTCTTCACATTCATTTTCTTGCCCACTTAACAAAATTACTTTCAATGAGCTGTGGGAGAAATTCACATCAACAGGCCATGTAATGCAATTTCTGATATATATATATATATATGCAGGAAGAAAAAAAATTCCTACATTTTCTTTCATTTGTGTCAAAATCAATCAAATTGTACTGAGCTGAACATAATCTCTTAGAGAGGTTTGTTTGGGGAGGGCGGAGGGTATAGCCAAGCAGTTTGACTGAAATAAACTCTCCTACAGAGTAACATTGCACATATTTAAGAGATCTCTGTTTTCTTTTCTTTTCTTTTTTAAATTATGCCTAATTAGTTTTTTTTAATCACCAACACAACTAAGGCTCTTTTCTGCATAATTTATGACATAGAGGGGCCAGTGTCAGAAATCAAATGTTGTAAATTAAAAATAACAAGTTTGAGACTAGTGATTCAATTAAAACCCTAGAAAACATTGGATTATGCATAATTGAGAACTTGTATGCAGAGATGCTTGTCATGCTTGTCAGCTCAGTTGGGGGGGAATGGATTGGAACTGTCAAGAGTATTTAAATCAATGTAAAAAAATTAGGAAACAAAGATGATATTTATTATTAACTTCCACTGTTCAGAAATAAAACTAAGAGGTATTTAAATTGAATGCATAGATGACAAGACTTCATTTATGGCAGAAGTTATAAAACTTAGTAATGACCCTTCCTTGTAGAGATGTGCAGAGGTTACTATGCAGTGGAACTGTAACCTACAATGAACAGATTCAGCGGCTGGCAATGCTATCAGGAAACAGGGAGCAGGAAGGGCAGACCTGCAGTCTAGAATGAGAGGAGATATTATTCCTCTATGTTTTCACGGTTGTTGACCCACATCCAAACAAAGTAGGGAAAGCATGCAGAGTATGGCTTCTAGATTTTTTTCCAACCCCTTAAAAGCAGCTCCACTCTGGATCGTGTGTCCCGGAAATAACAAAGAGGGACTTCAGAAGGGCATTCTCAGCAATCCAACAGACTGCCTGATTGCCTCTCCCATGGGGATGAACTTGGGGAGTTTTTCATCTGCCAGCCCCTAACTAAATCTGGCCCTTTGTTGGACTTGATTGTATTATTTCATTGGCTTCTCCCAGCACACCCAACTGGATTCTGTTATGTTCTATTTTGGTAGTTCTCCTGCTGATAGAAGGACAAATGGAGTGTCTCCCAACCCGTTTTACAGAATCTCTTCTCAACATTCTGTTGGTTTATAAAGTATAATATTAGGGAAAACCCATTACCAGCAGTGGCCTTGGGAGGTGTCTATAATTTCTACTGGGTAATGAAGCAACCAGTTGTGTTTCCATGTGAGCATGTACTTTCTCCCTATCAGCTAATCAGAGTGGATATATGACATGTTGCTTGATGTGTGTGTGTGTGTGCCTGTGAGTCTAATCAGAGTGGATCATATATATTACTTCTCTGCATATGTATTTCTATGCAAATACGTATGTATTGATGTATGCTTTCCTGTCACGCTTTGAAATTTTAAAATTGTTTTTAGTAATGAAATGCAGACAACTACAACACCACCAGCATCCATATGTGCGTGCACACACACACACACACACACACACACACATTATAGAGAGAAAAATTATGTGATAGTATTTAAAATAAAGGTAACAAAGGAGGAAAAGATTAATACAAAAAGATAAAAATCCATATAATGCCATTTAGTAGCAATATATAATGAATGCAGTTATTAAATCTAAACCATATGGAAACAGATTGGTTCCTCTTCTTGTTTTTAGAAACAAGACTTTTGTCTTATGTCAAGACATAAAGACTTTTCCAAAATAGATAATAGATTTGTATCCTGAATTCATTCATTAACATCAAGAGGATAAGTTTTTGGCATAAGACTATCCTCTTTGCTGTAACCCAGGCTCAGCAGAGCTAAAGCTCTTCATGAAATGACAAATTACATATTTAAGGATAAAGTTCAGCATCATGTCTTTAACCATTATTTTGGTTTCCACAATAACAACATATGTTATGATTTGAAATCAAAACAGAACTGTAGATGGATAAGACCAAATCATGTGAATGAAATGGCCCTCAAATTTCTTACTGCTTTTTTCTCATGCTGTATCTTTGTCTATTTGTGCATCTCTGTTCAGTGGGAAACCTAGGGCTGGCTGCATATTAGCTGTCAGCCTTCAAGCTAACGCCAGGTCCATCTTTAAGAAGAATCTATTCATCTATGATCTGGTGGTGAAAGAATGGTGAGACCTAGTATGTATTACTGAAACAGGACCCTGTCAGAGATCTGCCCTTCTGGGCTTTGGATTTTTCAGCAGCATTGAGGCCAAGGCTGGGAAAAGAAGGTGATATTGATTTACTGAGACACCTTACCAATCATTAGGTACACTTTTGAAGTTGCAGGTTGTGCATGTTAAAGTGGGCTATTGGAATAAGGGAGGGATCTTCTTGATATATTGACTGCCATGGTATTTGGTGAGGCTTTTGCCTGAGCTTCTGGACCTAGTCTCTAGGCTGATGATGGAATCACTGCATCTATTTGTTCAAGCCTAGGCATGGGACAGTCATATGATGGTAATGCACCTCTTCTGATCTCTCACTGGTCATTGATACTTCAAACTGTGGTATCTTTCTGGAGCACCTGCAAAGGTTGGGGATTTTACAATGGTTCTACTCCTTCCTTAGCATATCATGGGGAGATGAGGTTGACACAGTGGTTTTTCATTTGCAATGTGCTGAAAGCTAGGTCCTTTTATCCTTATTGTGTAACATCTACACAGAGCTGCTGGGAGAGGTCTCCATTAGTTCAGGATGTGATATTATTAGCATGCTAGTGATACCTAGTTGTACACTGTTACCCTGGGCCATACTGATGATGCTCTGGAAGTCCTCTTCAGGTGCCTGAAGACTATTGCCATCTGGATAGGATGAAATAGACTGAGGCTGAACTCAAAGAAGATGGAGTTGTTTGTCCAAGATTCCACTCAGCTCTGGTGTGTTGATTCTTGAGGAGGGACACTACCCCTCAGGGAATAGGTTGGTGACTTGGAGGTCCTCCTGGATTCATGACTGCTGCTGGATGGGCAGCTGAAGGCCATGACTGGGGTGGGTGGGCTTTACTCAGCTTCAACTGGTGTGCCAATTGTGGGCCTTCCTAGAATGCAAGAATCTCATAATGGAAACTCATGGCCTCATTTCTAGGCATATGGACTATGTTTATGAGCTTCACATTGGGCTACCTTTGAAGGCCATCCAGAAATTGCAATTTATACAAAATGCAATGGCCTGCTTAGCCTTAGGAACACATTACATGTGTGCTGCAGGCCCCGCATTGATTGCCAGTAGGATCCCAACTGCTTGTTTGACCTGTAAAGCTTGGTGGCTAGTACCTGCAGGCTGTCTTCTCCAGCTGAAATTGATTTGTCCAGTACTCTTTTCCTGAGGGAAGCTCTTGGTGGTCTCCCATTCCTGTGAATTGAGAGGGAAAGAGTCCAGGAGGTGTTGTTCATGTTCTTGATGCTGTAGCTATATTATGCCTGTAGAAGCTAGGCTTACCTCATATATTACAAGAGTTTGGAAGTCTAGAGCACCATTGGAGGAAGACAAAGAGTGAATCCAACTGCTCTTTAATAAGAATCATATTAGGGATTACATTACATTGAAGTAGCAAATGTACCATATTATTTAACAGGATATTTTTTCAAGGCAATCTCCTTTACTGTTGTTCTGTCTTATTTAAAAGACATAGTCTATGATTCTTCCCTCACTACCTTTTGAATTAGTCACTTTACAGTAGCTGATAGCAATACAAGTCTCTCTCTATATATATTGGTGCCTTCAACTTCTGGCGACTGCCTGGACAAGTCCCTGCAGTTTTCTTGGCAGGTTTTTTCAGAAGTGGTTTGCCACTGCCACCTTTCTAGTGCTGAGAGAGAGTGACTGGTTCAATGTCACCAAATTGGCTTTGTACCTAAGGTAGGGCTAGAACTCATGGTCTCCCAGTGTCTTGCCTGGTGCCTCAACCACTACACCAAAGTGGCTCTACGTATATGTATATGTATATGTATATGTATATGTATATGTATATGTATATGTATATGTATATGTATATGTATACCAACTGAAAAGCAATTGAATTCAATAGGCCTTACAGTAGATTTGGCCCAATCATTGCATAGAATGAGACAGCTGTCTTACATGTTGGATATAATGAAAAGAGAAAACATTGTTACTCATTTCATTGATATTATTGTAATTTTACCGCTACAATGGGAAGTGTATTTGTGAGTCTGGCCTGGGATAAATATTGCATACTTTGAATTGAGAAAATTGTGCAAAATGCTAAGTTGGCCTTAATGGAATTTGTAAGTGTGCTATGGACAGCAGCCATAGAAATCTGAAGTATTATTGTTGAATCCACTCCAGAATGACATTTACTTAGCAACCAATACAACAATTGAACCAAACAGTACATTTGAAAGTTGCATACTAATAGCCCAAGCTTCAATTTAGTTAAAATGAAGTACACAGATTTAATATGATTGACCCTGACTGAATGATTTAATCCCAAAAGATATGTTTTGAGAAGTTATTTATATGAGAATTACACTCTAGGCAATAGCTATTTTTGGTGTCTACATTTAAATATTATTTTTAGGCCTTAATTGGGGAGAACAATGACCTAAAATGATAGTAGAATGTAAATATGGCCTTCAAAGTCAAGAATGAATAGCAAGTTGATTGCTCTCTGGATGATTGCGAATACATTGACAAAGGTTTCTTTGAATTTACAAAGCAGCTTTTTTCTTTTCGTTTGCTTAGAAACACAATTCTGTACTAGGCAAAGATTTTGAATATATATGTAGGACTTGATTATCCCAATTGGTGGGTTGTGGGATAAGTGTAGGTGATTGCCTCTGTTTCTAAACCAATATTGTGCCTGGCTCCAGATTGAGATTATCTTTTTTGCATTTGGCTTCCATTGGAGGATTTTGGGATTTAAGTAAGAAATAAAGTAGATCTCTCATCCCTGGAGCTGCTCACATTAGTTCTAGAAACAACACTAATATCAGTGTGCTCTATGTATAAAACAAATTGTTTTGAATTAATGGGAATTGACTGCAGGCTGCAATTTAATCTAAGAGATCATCTAGAGAAAAGAGAAGGTGTAAAAGCGGGAGGAGTGATTACTGGGTATTTTTAGAGGAGCATAAAACTATGTCATGCACAGTTCGCTGTCTCACACTTAGTATCTTTTATATTTCAATACTTCAGCACTGTAGCTTTGATAAAACCATACTTAGAATTATCTCTACTGGTATGTATGTACGTATTTGTGTGTGTGTGTGTGTGTATGCATGTGTGTGTGTGTGTGGGTACGCATGTGTGTGTGTGTGTGGGTACATATATATTTGGAAGCAGCTCAGGCAAACACCTCCCTGATTTACTGGGGTATAAGAAGGGGGGAAGGATAGCACAATCAGGCTTGCAAGAATCTATTATCATAGCCTATCTCAATAGTTGTAGTCTTCCTGTGGTCTGGTTTTCCTGGTGGGGGTGACAGTTGTTTTTCAAGATTATAGTTTTTCCATGAAAGTTTGTTTACTTGATTATGTGCCATCAAGTCAGTGTCAACTCTTAGCGAACACACAGATAGATTTTCTTCATAATGATCTGTCCCTAACCTCGTCTTTCAGGTCTTCCAATGTGCACTCATTGCCACTATAACTGAGTCTATCTACTTTCTGCTGGTTGTTCTATTCTCTTTCCTTCTACCTTTCCCAGTATTAGAGCCTTTTCCAGAGAGCTAGGTCTTTTCATAATGTGTTCCAAATATGATTATTTGGCCTGGTCATTTGTGGCTCAAATGAGAACTCTGGGCTAATTTGTTCAATGATCCATTTCTTTGTTTTCTTGACTGTCCATGCTATTCTCAGGAATCTTCTCCAACACGTTTGGAGCATCAGGTTTAAAAGCATCAATATGTTTTCTATCCTGCTTCTTCAAAGTCCATAAAGCTTCCATTGAATGTCACAGGGAATTCCATTACATGCACTATTCTGATCTTTGTAGGCACAGACTTATCATGACATCTGAATACCTTTTCCAAGGCCTTCATGGCTGCTTTACCAAGTTCATTCATGAAAGCTTACTATGAACATATGACAAGTATTCAATATCAAAATTTTAAATATATCTCAAACATGAACATTTTTTCCTAAGCCAATTAAAATATAATGCATTTTCAAATATGTAAAAAAATAAATACCAAAATAAACCCTTTTCAGTTTAAAATCAAATAGAAGAAGTGTAGGTTCTTTTAAAAGCAGCCACCAGTGAAACCAACTGCATTTCTCCTGAGAGGGAATCCTGCAGAGAAGATGCATCACTGCTCTAGTATTCTGTGATGGTACTTCTAATTTATACCATATTTGAAAGGAATGGAAGTAGAGCAAAAACAGAGCTATACATCATTCAATTTCATTAAAACCATTAATTCAAATGCTAGATACAGGATTATTTCTGTTGTTGCAGTTGAAGTCATTTAGCAAAATAATGCTGAAAGGATGATGGAGTATAAGGGGTGGATCATCTAAAGATATAATTACAACTCTTTTTCAGTATTTTTATTCCTATATAATTTAGAAACACTGTAGATGAGTAAACTGTGGCCTACAGATGCTACTGGAATATAGATCTCATCAGCCCTGTGACCAGTGGTCAATAAAAGATGGAACCTGGAGTCTAATAATATCTGGAGGATCACAAGTGCTTTATCCTCAGTATAGCCAGGCCAATAGTGGTTGAGCAAATGCAAGCTTTACAAGGAAAAATATTTGAGCAATTTGCTTTTTAAAACCTATTACATTTTAAAATCTTTACTATACTAAATTTTTCAGATCAGCTACAATCACTTGGTAGCATTTATATAAACTATCTTGTATTCCTTTGATCACATTTCTTTGATGTTTTATTAGTTACATAGTTTAGCCTAGAAAAATTCTTTGCAATTTCTTCTTGCTAAATAAAATAAAATATGGTAGATTTTAATTTAAGCCATTCTGAGAATTCTACAAACTGTACAAGGACTTAAAAATGTGAGCAGGAAAGTAATGGAAATTAAAGTAACAAGGAAATGATGAATAATACGTCTAAAATCAGGTTATTGTTCTGAAAAACGATAACATATGAAGGCAGATTATTTAAAGCTTAATATTATTTGCATTGCAAATGAGAAAGGCAATTACACATACAGTAAGTAATGTTCAAAAGCAAAATATATGCTTTGTTGAAACTGAAATAGTTCATCTGTAATGAGCTGTCAATTGTCTCCATGCCAGACGATCTAAGAGGGCAAATGAAATCTTTGGCTTAGTTCACACAAACACCGTGTGAAGTGGTAAAAATGTTTCAGAACTGAGTAACTTCAAAGTACAAATGGGGATCACATGGCTGACTCATTATCTATCTATCTATCTATCTATCTATCTATCTATCTATCTATCTATCTATCAAATCTAAACATCTCAAATTAGCTGAATAGAAAGCGAGCTAGCCCTGAGCTGTTATCTTTTACATATTTTCTTTCTATTATGGAAAAACTGTCTGGAATTTTTATGCTTATATTTATTCACATGCCCTTTCCTTCCATGAATTAATACATAATATAGTCCACAAAATATTATACCGCATTGTCAACTATTTATGTTAATTCTCTGGGTATTTAATAATCTCATAGAAAATTCACGCCAAGACTATGATTTCTCTGGATCGGTATACCATAGTCCTATGTTATTGAAGTAGGATCAGTCTCCTTGTTAACATAGGTTTTTCATTTCTTTCAAACATGTATACTTATGTTTCATGTTTGACTCTTTAAAAATGTACATATAGATAATGAGGTTTGTGCATGTGTGATGCATTCTGATTCTTTCTAAAATGCATGTGGCCATTCTAGAGATGCCCTCCACAATTAACATACAATGCAGCTGAAAAAGTATACAAATAATGTTTATCACATTGATGCTTTGTGAATTTCGCCAGAAATTTTGGAGAGACTACAGTTCTGAGTTTGTAGAGGAGTATGAAGATAGCCTTGAAGAAGGAATGCAAAAACAATTAATTTAAAAAAAAAACCAACCCTCAATCCTGGGAAGGAAGAAGCGATGAGAATTAAACACTAAATAACCTTGACTTGATTCTGGTCAGTATAAGAGGAGGCAGAGGGATATTGTCAGCCCTTCAGGGTAGACTAGATCATGAAACAAGATTCCACAGTAAGACTAGAACTGTATTGATTGAGATAGCCTATCATAACAGCATTGCAAGCCTGATTGTGCTTTACCTCCCTCTATCTTATATCCCAGTGAGTCCGGAAAACATTCTTCCACATACTGTCTTGTTTCCCAAGACATAAGGAACGTTTCAGCTGTCTTTGCTTATATAACAGTTCTTGCCTACTTCCATCAAGGTTATCTTGCTGATTTTTTACAGAAACTCTTTCAAGCCTTCAAGATTCTATTATTATACCCTAGAATGATAAAGTAGCATTCTTGAAATCCTTGTTCTGTCTGTTACCTGACTTGGCCTACCTCTCAGGATTAACACAACAAAAGCAAATAAACAGTTTGTAGATGATCCCAGAGTTAGTGTTAGCTATTTTTGTTGGTCATTGATCAAATAAACAGTATTTCAAAATCATTTTCCTAATGAAATAATCCCAAAGGAGGGAACAAAGATTTTTAGACAGAAGGGGCTGGAAGAAAACCTGGAGACTTTTTTCTTATCAGAATAGAAAATATTGGCCTTCGGTTATAGCTGAAGTAAGCTTGAACTATAGAAATCATAAACATTTTCTATAATCTACTGTATCTATTTCTGTCAGCCCTGTCAGACCAGACCAAAAAACAGATGCCACATTTGACTAAAACTACTTTTACTAAGACTGGCTATAGTAACAGAAGCAAGATGGATTGACTCAGTTACAGTGGTGATAAGTGCACCACTGAAAGATCTGAAAGACCAGGTTAGGGACAGATTGTCATGGGGAAAATCTATTTATGTGGTCTCTAAGAGTTGACACCAACTTGATAGCACATAATGAATGAATCAGTCAATCAATAGTAACAGAATCTTACAAGTCTGAATATATTTCTCCTCCTCCCTCTTTTTTCTTCATGTGAATTTGCAGTGGGGGTCTGTCTGAGATGTTTTCATATACCTTCCTCCTCATCTGGACTTCTACAATTGTATCTCCTCATTGTGTTGGTAACAAATCTTCCTTCTCTCTGTCAAGGTTATCCTCTTTACTCTCTACAATTTCTTCACTTCCAAATGTCCCAAATATCTCCATATATTTGCTTTCCAAGTTGTTGTGGAGATTTAACATATCAACATTATATATAAAGAGGTGTAGTGATAGAAACATTAGTGGAATTAGGGCTTTTGAGAGGCTATTCAGAGTTTCCATTATCTGATGAAGAGCTAAGGGCAAATAGGGTGGAAAGAAATAGAACACAAAAGAAGACAGGAAGGAAGGAAGGAAGGAAGGAAGGAAGGAAGGAAGGAAGGAAGGAAGGAAGGAAGGAAGGAAGGAAGGAAGGAAGAT
Source organism: Python bivittatus (assembly GCF_059951505.1). Taxonomy (NCBI): domain Eukaryota; kingdom Metazoa; phylum Chordata; class Lepidosauria; order Squamata; family Pythonidae; genus Python; species Python bivittatus. The sequence goes on along the minus strand of NW_028277074.1, from coordinate 40,226,150 downwards.
GAAGATGTAACTGAGAAACAGAGACAGAATGAGCATGCCTGGATATGGGGTGGAGAGACACTAGAAAGACATGGTATCCAGGAATGTACTGCCTACCTCTATAGGGCTTCTTCTACCTTGGCAGATCCTTTAAGACAAGTCTACTCTTCCTTCAACAAGCTTATGGATTAAAAGTCTGAGTATTCATATACATATACTTTTCTTGTTGATGGAGCAGGAGCTTCACCTTGTTCACTTACTTAGTTTTGAAAAATTATATCTGAAGTAACAGAGATACATACAGTTAATGCTGACAGCTTTAATCCTTTTGTAGTCACGTTGTGTCAAATAGAGAGTGAATATGTTGGGGTACCTTTTAAAATCAATTAGTATTGACTATCTCATTAAGAACAGTACATCAAAGTGTGGATGGCTATAAAAAATAGAAGAGCTCAGCATTTAAAAAAATAAACAAGTAATTAAAATATACAATAGGTTTTACAATTCCAAAATGATTTGAAAAGTAGCAAGTGAAATCCTTTAAATAATAGCTTAAAAAAATCAAAGCAACCTCATATACATCAACAGTTAGAACAAAATTAATTGGCGACATTGTTCTTTAATATTTATATACTAAGCAATCAAATGGACAAACTGTGAGATGCATAGATGTGTATTGATTCATACAATCTGGCTATCTGAGATCAAAAAGCCTTTTTAAAATCTCTGTGGTTAATTTTTAGAGTATGTTTTGTAATTCCTCTATGGAAGTTCATTCCCAGATGACACAATGCATGTCAAAATCAAAACCCTAAAACCTCATATAAGCTTCGGATCAGAAGAGGAATGAATTCTATTCATCACACACGTGTGTGTGTGTCTGTGAGTCCATGTGCATAAACATATGCACATAAAGAAGACACATGTGGCACCCATAACTAAAAAGGTTTTTTGCTAATCTGGCATGTATTAAAATAAGCTCAAACTGACTAATGAAGTTATTTCCCCATATATCAATAATACTGTGGTCTTCACAGAGTGATGCACCATGTCAAGCCATTAGTAAATGATAGTTGGAGCCATCAGGCAGATGGCATTTCATTAATCACTGACTTACTATAAACATAATTGAAGTCACTCATTTCTGTTCTGAGAAAAAGGCTAAAGTATATTACTGAAGTATTAAAATGCACAAATTTTATCAAGTGTTGATTTGTGAGAAGGAAAATGAAGAGATGTGACATCTATCCTCTCTGCCCTGACATCTTGCCCCCAGTTCTTCAGAGTGTGAGGGCACTAGAAAAGTTCTTTTCCAGCCTATCATTTGTCTTGCTGTCCTGCTCCCACTGACGATCATGTAAGAGATTCCTTTGGGGCAAGTGATACATGCAGATCTGTAAGGGAAGAGTTGGCCTTTAAAGCCATACCTCAGATAAATAAATTCAGTTCTCCGAGATTTTGCATAGTAGGTGGCATTCTTTTAATGTTCTGAATTGCCAAAATGACCCTGTGCCCTCCTTGATGCCTCTGCTTTCCTAAATAGTCTGTTAGCAAGAACTTTAGTTGGTTTATTCCATTTAGACCAGTTTTGAAAGTGGTCTAAATTTATTCAGTCTTAATAGCAGAAGGGATAATAGGATAATAGGATAATAGCAGAAAGCAAAGGGATTTAGGATCCTAAGTCCCACCTGCCTTTGTCTTACCCTACCTGGCCTTGTCTAACTCTTTCAAGGTTATCTCAGGTTGGGGATTGTAACAAGTTAATCTGTGTAGAAATTTGGACAGCAGACTGTTATATAGTAAAAACCCTAGGAGCACAGCTGACACATGCAATCATCTAAAGATATAGTGCCATCATTAAAGATGTAGAAGGAAGACAGGGGAAAGAAAGAAAAGGAAAAAAACCCAACACATTTGCTAACAGAAGTTTTGAAGAACTAGATGAGATGACAAAAAGTATTATCAGAAAGTGCCATGTGGCACTCGTTTGTAAATTTGTCGATATTATTACTCACATACACAATACTATCGGAATATTCCTATAGAGAATTAGAATTTGTCTGGCAATGTTAAATACAGAAGATTGGAAGAAGGAGGACAAGGAGTGCAATTCACACTTGATTCAGGAAGTGGGAAAATATTGGTCCAACTTTATTGGCTACTGTTACCTGAGGTTTAGTGCAACAGGTCAAGATTCAAGGGACCAAAGTAGCCAGTCACACAGGTCTGCAAATGAACTTTATATTGAAGTCTATAGCTTCACTAGCTTTCATGCCTAGCAAGCCCTTCTAAGTGCTATATAATCTTTCCAAAGCCAGCTGGCTGGGAAATCACTGTATCAGTCAACCAGTTTTTTTTTCAGACCACATATAGCTTAGCATAAATGATCTAGAGTCAACGTTGGTGGGATGCTTAAGACTAATGAGGTACCAAATGATGAGTGTGGAAAAAAAAGTGAAAAGAAAGTCTGTCTGTCTCTGTTGTTTGGTGAATTGACATCTGCTTCAACTCACTTTTGTTGTCCAGTTTGGAGTTTCTTGCAATAAGTCAACACTGTCAAAGCAAGTTCAGGGCATAGAGTATTCATAGGTATATGGTCACAAGCATTATATATCAGTCCTCCCAAGGCTCACTGCTAATCTGTCTGACACTTCTCTGTCCCTCTACTCTGGTACTAAACTTGGTGGTGCTCTCACGGATTCTTCCTTAGAATACATTTCTTACATAGTTGAGAATATGTCTCTTGTACTGTATGTGCTTTTGTTATTAACTTTGGCAAATGCCTATAGAATAATAAAATACATCTAAAGAAATAAATATGAACTATATTGGAAAGGCAAAATTAAAGACTTAATCCACTGCCTAGCTTACTTATAATATTGTATTCTGGAAGACAAGATTATGGCCGTTTGTCAGCCCTCCCAGACAGAAAACAAGACTAGATGAACTAATTCTATTTTATTGTAAGGCTTCATTAACAGGATCTTGCAAGTTTTAAAGCACAAATCTCCCACCCTCCCTATTTATCACCTGAGTAGTTAGTGTTGGGTAATAAGATTAAGAGAAGACAAGAAATATAAATATCAACCTTTATATGTATTTCAAAATATACAAAAGAGAAAAATTAGGCATAAAATATATCTTCAACAATACATAAAACAACAACAAATAAATAATATAATACAAATATACCAAGTCAGTAGGGAATTAAGCAGTGAGCCTAAAAGGAAAAATCAGAAAAGGAAAACAAGTAAGAAGAATACTTCTCTTATACAGAGGTCGCCGCCTGATTCAATTATATTCACAGCCAAAAAGCAATCTCTTGTTAACTCTATAGTTAATTCTATTAAAGCTATAGATCTTGCAAATATCTAACAGTTAGGGCGGGTCTTTCCTAAGTTTCTTTGACTGTTACCCTGTTGCGGATTCCTTTCTCTTTTATCTGATTGTTCCCTAGGCAGCATCTCTTTCCTCCGTCTTCCAAGGCCACCCTCACATTCCATCACACTGTTCATTGGTCAACAACAATCAGCCCAACTGAAGGAGGATACAGTAGGTCTATTTAGCTATGGCAGTAAAAATGGATGCCCTATGTTCAGAAGCATACCTGTGATTACCAGATGCTGAGAAAATTGAACCAGATGGACTATTGTCTGATCTGGCAAGGAATTTCCTATGTTCAAACATTATGATTTTTATTACAAACTTATGCATACTGTAGACAAAGAATTCATGAATATAATTCAAAACAGTAATTAGAAAGTGTTATATTACCTTTATTCACATGTTCTATAACTCTGGATAAAGAATGCTTGATGCCAGTAGGAACAGATAGACTTCTTTCAATGCAGCTACATGCTCTGAGCACACCCCTACCAATATCTGATCAGCAACAGTGTGAAAGGGGCTGTTTCTGTGTATATTATGTTTCCTCTGTTAGTATGAGAACATATTCTGATTTTTTATCACCATATTCTTAGAAGCAATTGCCTACATAAGTCAAATATACCGTATTTATTTGAATAAATTTATAAATTATAAATCTATTTCAAGAAATTATAAAATAAAATAAAAAGGTGTACATAGCTTCCTGTTTAATGCATTTCTTAGAATATTTTTTCAATATAATGTAGTGCAATGAGTATATATAAGATAAACATATGAACTAATTTTTGGTTTTGATGACCCACATAAACCTAAAGATTTCTAATAGCAAAAAGAAAGTTTTATAATTTGTGCTGAAAGTACTTGGTTTTAAACATAAATTAGTTTGGTTTATTAGGGATTCTTATTTGCAATGTTTCTTTCTCAGTTGTCAATATATAGCTAATATGTTAATATCAGGGAAATGCAATTCAGTACATAATATAAATAAATAGAATGCACTAATGTATGAAAAGCACTGCAGAAGTGTAACACCCCAAACCTCTTTCATAACAAATTTCTCATCGCTATTAGAAAAAAGGCAGCAATTTGAACAATCCCTTTTTTAAAAAAGGTGGAAACAGAATTGATCATTCCTCACAAAATCTGAGAGAGAGAAATAAGAAAACCAAAACCTTTGTTTTTCCAAGTGTGCCATAAAGAATTTTGACTATTTATCAAATGCTGTAATTGTACTATCCTTTAAAAGAAATATATAATAGCAATGCAGCACAGCTAGATCAGCTTATATGACATAAGTGATGATGGACTTGTTAGACTACGCCCCTTTTCCTTGATCCCTGCCATCAGATTGATCTTGTGGAAGAGCCCCAGTGTGTCCTGGGATACCACTGAAAGAGGTTATAGCCATGTTCATACAAGACTTCAAATTTTTATAAATACCAGGTACATGGAGGTAGGGGAGGTAACCCTATTGAAGCAAATCTAATTATTACCCAATTAAAGAAGCTATGTTAGAACTTTGGAAGTTCTATTAAATATCTATAATCTGTTATTCGCTATCCGGCAGAAGCTCCTTTCTATATTTGATGAGCTGCCATATCAGCATCACTGGATACCTTCCTGGGATACAGAAGAAGAAAGGGCAAGGCATAGAAGGGCTTTATGCAGGCAAGTGAGGCTGCTGCTCGAGCATCCTAAAAAGAATGAACTAAAGTTAATATCATACTCTTTTATAGTTTCTTTGTAACCTCTCATCCCCACCCATCAGCTAATGGGTTCAGCCAGGATGTCAGCAGGGCTCTTATTAATCACATTAGTTGCAGGGGATCTGTAAAGTCCATGCAGCCTGATGTTCCTCTGTGTTTAGTTTAGTTTAGTTTTGGTTTTTTGTGCCTTCAAGTCAGTGTTGACTCCTGGCAACTGCTTTGACAAGCCCCTGCAGTTTTCTTGGCAAGGTTTTTTGGAAGTGGTTCACCATTGCCTCCTTCCTAGGACTGAAAGAGAAGGAGTAGCCCAAGGTCACTGAGTTGGCTTTGTGCCTAAGGTGGAACTAGAACTCATGGTCTCCTGGTTTCTAGTCTGATGCCTTAACCACTACACCAAACTGGCCGTATACTAAACTGTAATACTGAATATTACCATTGGTCATACTGACTGAGCTTTATTGGAATACTGTTCAAAAGAAGTGGTGGGTACAAGGATGTTTAGAAGTGACTCTTTGATAGGTAGAGGAGTTTCCTAAACAAAGTTAGAAGACAGGGCTCTTACTTTACCTCTGAAGCTCATGATGAGCTATGCCTTGTGAAGTAATGTGATTCACTGACCTCAGAGCAACCTGGAGTCTTAAAAGTTAGGCTTTGGATTTTCAAGCAGTTCTAACTCTGCCATCTAGCTGTCAACTGGATTTTCTCAGATCTAGTAGCCCTTATCATACATACGTACGCAGCATATAACAAAAGTCAGAATGAAACTAAAGAGACTTTTGGATCAACACCATGTGTTTCATTCCCTTAGCTCATTCATAGGTAACTGAATCTGCATACATCCCTAGCTAATTCTATGCCCCACCAGTAACATTTGGATAAAGAACCAAATCAGTACCACACTTCTAAGAGTGATATGAAACCTCCTTCCATTCATTTATGTATGACTCAGATGCAACATCTGTAAGTATGGAGAAATACAGATCATATCCAGAACACTGGAATAAATCCATGATTGTGCTTGATCTGAACCCATAAAGATATGAATGCAAAAAGCCTAAAAGGGAAATTAAAGCAAAGAAAATTTGTCTTCCATTATCTCTGAGCTCAGGAAATTTAGGAAAATTAAGGTAGGGAATTTACTTCAAAAATTGACATACCTAAAGTTGAGCTGCATATTTTGCAATGCATTAAGCTGATAATTAGGTAATAGCTTTAGTCAGTATATCATAACATAGCATTGTAATTTTAACATTAGCCCATGTGCCAATCTTAGTAGACTAGCCCTTCCCCTCATTCATGGAGATTGCCAAGTAAGGAACATGACAAACTATAAAAGTACAATTATTATTAAATAACATATTTGCTTTTCCTGTTTGGTGCTTCCTTAAAGAGGACCAAGGATATGTTTAGAATTCGGAAATGAAAGGGACGCAGTCTGTTTGGACACTGAGCATGGATGAAATTGTTTTGTGCAAATTCATATTTGGGTTCTAGCCCCAGGATCCTAAGCAGCTATTTTAATGAACAGACGCATTGGATAAGTTGCATTAATACTCATAAACAAAGTCATATACTGATAACCACTGGGAAAATAATATTTTTCTTTCCCTGAGAACATGTGTTGTAAACCATGGGCTTCAGTATTGTTGGAGTGAGTAATTTCCGAATGAGCAATTATGAATGACTAAAGTGCAATAGCTCCCTGAAGCATCATCACAATTTCTGCAGCGAGTGTTTAATTGTAGCCAGACTGTGTAACCTTAACATGGCCTGTGTCCTTGCCATAACCCTAAGCTTGGGCTCCACTCTCCAACATATGGGAAAATTTTTCAAGCTGATTGCTCCAATCTGATTAAGGGAAGTTATGTAGCTGCCATTTATTCAGCATCTTGTTACCACACTCCAACAGCTGCTTTGCAACATATTCCTATTAAAGTCTGCTGGCTCTCATTCCAGCATGTCTGCTGAAGTCATTGTGCATTGTGACTCTATGGATTGTTTTGGGGGAGCCACCAACACTGTTTACCTTAGCAGGCTGGCAGAGGGAAAGTGTGAAAATGAACTAGTCATTTAACTGCCTCAGGAGCAAGGCCACAGCTGCAGGAGGATTTTCCCCCTTGTTTCCTGTGTTATACTTTAGCATTGAATGTGAATTTCTGCAAAAAGATTCTCCAAACAATAAACTTGGCTCACAATCTCATGTCTACCACACCATCATGACTATGTTCGCACCATGATAAAAGTTAATGATGCGGACATAGGGGTATAGATGTGAGAATGAGACATTGTTTTCTCTCTAGCTGAGATTCTTGCCTCAGACAGAGGATTAGGGTGGATAGTAGAATTTACATATCCTTCCATTCAGTGCCAATGTAGCCATCTGCTATCCATCATTACCATCTGCATTTCCCTTGGTGATAATGCCACTGCTGCTGCATATCTATATATCCACTGTGAAGTCCTGCACTACAGTGGAAACCAGTGTAGATATGAAGAGCACCCACAGGTCACAGCGCTCAGCCTGAGAGGCTGTTCTTCAGAACTATGACAGTGTGGTTGAGGGCAGAATGTCAGAGTGAAGTACTGATGAGTAGAAACAACTGTGTTGTCAAGAGGTAGAGGGAAAAAAAGAACTAGAATGTGTTGGGGAAGTCACTCTTGTCTCATCTTGTGATAGTCCTCATTTCATGTAGTTAGTGCTCTTGCTTCTATAAGCAAAAGAGGTACTACCAATACGCAAGAGAGAGTGAGAGAGAAGTATCAACAGGCTTAAGGAATCCAAGTTATAATACCAAAAAGAAAATGCCTAAGTAAAATACCTTGGAGATAGGAGAGTTTATACTACAATGTGAATCAAGCCTCCGTGATAGGATGAGGGTGCAGATGGACTGATACATATTCTAACAATAATCCTAATGGCAGAATTGTATCTTCACTGTTTTTTCCTGCAAGTCCCACTTGCTACTGGCCATCAATGTAAATGAGGTATGAATGAAACCTAGTATATAGATTATGGAGTTGTCTCATCCTTCTGTACTAGAATAGAAAAAGATTAATTTTAATATTAATAAAGTCATTATTGACAAGGCCCTATGGGTGTGCATATGTGTGTTGCAAGTGTGTGAAAATGCTGCTAAATATTTCTCTCCACCTGTGTTACTCAGCAAAAATATTTAGATTCCATCTCAAGTCCATCAAAGACTAAGAAAAACAAACTCTTGTAGAAATTAACAGTGGGCATGGGGTTCACAAATGTTATTCACTTCCTAGAATCAAGAAAAAAAGTCCTGTTGGAACAAACTCATTTTAATGAGTAGTAGCAAGTCTCTTTCAATAAAGTGAGACTTAAGTCTTCCTAAAGAAAGATGTGCAGACTTATTTCAGACACTAAGGATTCTACATTGATCACAATGTTCAGGATGAATACGTATAGCCTTCAGATTTGACCCAGTCTAGAAATAAATTAGTTCATTTATCATCACAAAATCATAATTTTTTTGCAGAAGGGATAGACATGGAGTAGTTGTTCCTAACCTATTGCCCTCAAGATACATATAATAACAGCTTTCAAAATTCTCTACTGATATAGCCACAGGAGTTGCAATCTCTCTGTGGCATGTTTTTCTGATAAACTTTGCCTAGCTTCTATGTGATAATCTTTTCCACATCAGGTGAATACATTTTCTATTTATCCCCACACATTTAATTTTCTGACTGCTAGTCGTGTGCTTGTGATTTTATATTTTGTATGCTTATTATTAATATTTATTATTAATGATGACTATATCTGTTTTCTCTGTCAGTTTGCACAATATGTTTTCACAGATTTATTCTCTGCCCAGAGAATTGTGGTTATTGAGTGATTTAAAAGTACAACCAATCAATAAAGATTTACTAGCAGAAATATAACAAAAGCAGCCAACCATTTGGCATCTACATGCTTGTGGTGGTCATAAAATAACAGATAAAAAGCAACCCTAATTAATGGCCAGGTATAGGAATGCCACCATCACCAGGAGCATTAGATACATAATATGGTAAATCTCATGCTGCTTATATGTGGTTCTACAGTGGGGGATGGAGAGTCATAGCAGGAGATCCCTAATCTATGCATTATTATCCTAGTAGTCTCTAGTAAGTTATTAGGATAATCATCATCATCAGGGCCATTTTGGATAGCTGATAATGGATAACCATAGGTAAAATGTCAAGAACATGTGGCTCTAGATACAAAATATGCAAAGCAATGGCATGCAATTTATATTGTTGACATTGATTTCTATCTCCAAATTCAATATATTCTGGTTATTTCTCAGTGTTAATCAATTCCCCTCAAAAATATCACTATTGGAATATGTAGAATTTCTAAATCTGTACAGCAGAGGTGCCCAAACTTTCTTGGTTCATGGTGCCCTTAATGTCTCAGTAATTTTTTCAGGTGTGCTGTGGTTCCCAAACTATGCTCTTTAGGAAGTTTAAGAACCTCAGGGCTTAACAGAAAAGCAAACTCACAGGGGCGCTGTGGGACATTTTAAATTTTTGAGAAAACACAGTAACAGTAGGCTAGTAATTCATGCAGTGTCTGCCAGATGTTGAGTACTTCTGTGTTTCCCTAGAAAATGTAAATATCCCACGGACCCCTGTGAGTTCAGTGGGCTGCCCTGGAGCGCCACAGTGCCCTGTTTGGGAGCCGCAGTTTTACAGGTTAGGTCCATGTATCTCTGAGGTTCCTGTCTTGGATTGCTTTCTTTTTTTATTTTTAAAAAAGGATGATATTGACAAGCCTATATAGCACCAACTCAGAATGAATGTAGGAAAATATATAAAATGCTTAATGAACAATATAATAGCCTTTATCATGGGGAAAAAAAAGATTTTACAGTTCAAGCTGAAGAGATAACAGGTATAGGCATATTTTGCACTTATCTAGTCTCACTTATATGGAAGTACAGTGGTACCTCGGGATACGAACTTAATGCGTTCCGTGACTCTGGGCGTATCCTGAGTTGGTCGTAACCCGACGCAAATTTCCCCATAGGGTTCAATGTAAATCCGGTTAATCCGTTCCGCCCTCCGAATTTGGTCGCACCCCGAAGCAAATTTTCCCATAAGGTTCAATGTAATTACTGTTAATCCGTTCTGGCGTCCGCGGACCACGCGTCTAGGGCGGGAGAACGGCCGGGCGCGGTGCGGCGTAGCGGGAGAACGGCCGGGTGCGGCGCAGCGGGAGAACAGCCGGGCGCTGTGCGAGAACGGCCGCGTGCGGCGCGGCATGGCATGGCACGGCGGGAGAACGGGCGGGTGCTGTGCGGTGGGAGAATGGGTGGTCGCCGTGCGAGAACGGCCAGGCGTGGCGCGGCGGGAGAACGGCCGGGCGCAGCGCGGCAGAACGGCCGCAGACCACGTGTCGGGCGGAAAAATGGCCGCGGACCACATGTCAGGCCGGAAAAATGGCCGCGGACCACGTGTCAGGGTGGAAAAATGACTGTACCCCGAGGAGGAGTTCGCACATCGAGGTAAATTTTTGCGGCCGGAGCTGGTCGTAACCCGAAAAGTTCGTTAGTAGAGGCGTTCGTATCCTGAGGTACCACTGTAAATATTGGACAAAAACCATTAATGGCTTGAAGTGAATTTCTATTTCTGCTTTAGATCCTTCAGTTTTTTTTTTTTAAGTTCATTTTGTTACTTCCTTATACATCTGTGAAACTGCTTTCTTAGAAATTCAGGCCTTGAGGGTGCACATAGGAACAATGAGCAGGAGGTTCTTTCTTTTCTTCTGCTGCTTTCTGAATAAAAGTTACATTGGACACTGGAATAATATTCCAGTCCTAGCAATCAGAGAAATCTAGTCTCTCTTTACTTTCTGTACTATAGCCAGTAATTACTGGGCAGTATCAGCCAGTAATCATAATAAATTTATATGCTGTATATTTTCTCAAACTCCCATATTCAGTACTCTAAGAATGAACATTTATAGCTATCTTAGGAGAACTTTACATCTTATCTGTTTTCATAGAAATGTTTGGACTACATTCATATTTACTGAGTTTTTCACTTTTTTTAAAAAAAAAATTCAGAAGGGGTGGATTAATGCTTATCAAGCTTTCCTTCTTTTGGTGACCTCTCCCGCCCCCTCCCCATACCTATTTACATAGATGAATGATGAACGGATGATCATTCACTTTAACTAAAAACAATAGAACTACCCATGTAGGATTATGTGACCATGAAGTTCTGGTTCAGCAGTTGTAGGCTCAACAATTATCATTGTGCCATTCAGAAACCAGTAGTTTCATGCCCATAGCTCCTGATTATCTGAATCAGTCCTAGTTACCCTTTTTGTTTTTGGGGATTCCAGCCAAAAGATTCAGTGCTTAAAAGTGAAGCATTAAAATAGAACGCATAAGCTAGAAGCCTAAGATAAAAAGGGACTTATTGTATTATCATAGGTTGTAACAAGTTGCTGTAGCATAATTGGGAAGCAGTGGGAAGGAAGGATGAACAAAATATAGAACACAAACTTATTTTTTTGGTTGTAATTAACATGGCAGTTGCCTGAGTAACTGAGGGGGAACAAGACTATAAAATAAAAGAGTCAATATATTAAGTCTACTTCCTTCCTAGTCCGAAACAAACACCCTATATGCATGCTGAATAGTGATACAAAGATTAACAGCTGCTACAAACTCATATCATTTGTTAACATTTGGCTGCCTCCATGATTCAGGACCTCTGGGTGGGACTGGCAACCATCAGACATAGAAATTGAGCCTGTGCTTAATAGCAGGTATTTGACTTTGAAGCCTTAGTCTCTCCTGATCATTTTACTTCATAAATTAATGTGTTAATTGTACACACACAGTATCATCTATTAAGGAGGTGTGTGCCTGACAACCTCCAGCTGTGTATTTGCAGGGCACAGGCTAAAACCTGTTATGATGAGCAGATTCATGGCATATTTAATATGCTCTTAAAACTAAAATTACAAAAGCTTTAACATTAGCAGCTGAGGCATGTTTAGATAATAGCCTACTCAGCAGAGGAAACTTGATGCAGGATCAAATTGTCTGATGCATGATTACTCTTTTAACCCTATATCTTTATCATCATATTTTGACCTAAGTATTATTCACTTTTCTCAAAAAATAGAGAATCACTAAACATTTTAATAGAATCTTTGTTTCTGAATCTGCTTATAATAAATTCCATCTAGTTTGTAATATTTCTTAATAAGTTCCATCTGTTCTTAATTCCATTGAATCTTCCTTTGGAGCCGTCCCGGCTTTCGCAGCCATTAAATGGCTGCCTCTCCTCCGCCGGCTTCAAGAGCTTCTCCTGGGATCAATCTGGGACTTGCGGTGTCCCTGAGATCCACGGGATGCGCCCTTTGCGTTCGCCATCTCTACGGGATGGCTTAGGTCCATCGGGACCGTCCGGGGGGGGGAGATATCGACTGTGATCCTGGGAGCCCAGGATCGCCCGCCGTATCGCCGCAATGCCAGCTCCGCCCTCAATTCCATTGAATCTTAAGCACCAAAACTGATTATGAACCATTTATTCACACTGGATTCAGGAGGTCTACTAAAATGCATATTTCAGGTTATCTAATAGTTTTCAAAATTTGCCCTAGAAAAAAAGCTTGCTATATGCTATAGGGAAAACGAAGTGCCCATGCAAACATACTGCACATGGAAACGGGTTACTGATATTCCCCCCCCCCCCGAATTAATGGCCTCTTGTAATCCATATTACACCAAATATAGATGGTGTGTGGACATCCATAAAGTTTGCAAGAATAAGCAAACATAAAGCAAAATAAAACAAGATAGTCTATCTACTTCGATTTTTTCCTAAACTATTAAGGGATGAATTTGGAAGAAGGTTAAAACTTTCTAGAATTTTCTGTCCAAAGCAACTTCTTCACATCTTCTTTAGTTCAGCAAATGAAATACCCTGATATTCATCTTGGAGTAAAAACTATATAACTGGCAAAACTTTCGTCAATTGCTTAAGGATCAGCTCCCGATTATCAAGGCATGGCAGTATTCCAACTGCTGCCAAGTTTGTCTCATCTTGAAAAGTATGGTAGTTAGTAAGGGGAAATATTTGCCCTTTACACTGTCCTAGGGATACCAGAGTCTGCCTGGCAAAATCAAAAGGAATTATTTCTTATTCACAATATGTTGATTTCTTCTTTTCACATTCTGACAGAAAGAAAAAAAATGGGAGAGGGAAGAAGAAGGATTCAGTGGAAGTAAGATAGAGAAATGACCTGTGGAGACATAGATCTTATACAGTGTAAATCAAAATGTGTAAGAGAAATAATTTGCAGACAAATAATTGGAAGAACTTGACCCCAGTATTGGGCAAGAAGCTCTGTAATGTAAATGAAAAACCAGTAACAGACCAACACACATTTGGGGATATCTTTCATGCTTCCAGTCAGAGAATTTTGCAGGAGACTGGTTTCCCAAGCCATTCAAAGTATTCATTTTAATAATAAATACTTTCAATAATAACACTGACTAATTTGCTATTTAAAACTCATTGAGTAAGTCTAGGCTATAGGTATTTTTGTTCTCATTCCACATATTTTTTCCCCTTTAAATGCAATATATATGGCAACGAAACATCTTTTTGTATTTACTGGGAACTATCACTGTTATAATAATTGAATATGTATATGTCACATGGAGAGCTTTAAAATACAAAATAATGATTTAAGTGAAACGTTTATTCTGAGTGATAAACTTAATAAAATTGAATGTAATTGCCCTAATTTTATTCAAAGCAAGAACAATGACTGACCTTACATTAAAGAACTCTCTCTCTCATTCTCTCTCTCTCTCTCTCTCTCTCTCTCTCTCTCTCCATTTTCGGTATCTAGAAACCATAATGTATAACAGCATTTGGACAATTTACACATATTTATACAATTTGTCATCATTCTGCACTTACAGTCTGGAGAGTTACAAAATTTGCCTCCAGGCTTACTTTTTCCTATGCACAAGACACCTTATTAGAATCATAAATTCATAATAATATTTTTAAAATAAAATGGAAACGTTGGCAAATGATTTTAAAAGTTCATTATGAAGTAAAGCTTGCAAATTAATTGGAATCTGTATAATAAAATTTCAAATTGATTCAGGAACACAAATATAGACACATAGCCTAAATAAAACATACACTGTAAAAAGTGTTATAACCTTTGTTTGGCTCCAAACTAATTCCCAGATGCTAGAATAGAGTAAGATGTGGTTCCAGTGTTCTGACCAAGGGCTCAATTTAGAGAAATTATCAATCTCCATTGGGAGATGAAGTAATGCTATACTGAAAATTGGCCAGTGATATTAATTTGATGACTTTTTTTATTTTTTACCAAGGGACAAATAATTCAGAAACGTTTGCATAAGGAGTCTGCTGAGTTCTTGCATTTTAGTTGGGTAATAGTCTTTGTACATTCATATATCCATAAGTTTGCAGTCTCCCTAGCTTCCCCATTTTTTCAATAAAATCAGCATCATCAGGAAATTCCTACCATGGCCTTTTTCAGTGAAACAAAGAGATGGGTATAAGCAAAAAATGCTAACAACAATCCCAGCACCAGCCATCACCTTTCATCAAGGTGAAAGTGATGGTTTCACCATCAGTAAGCCCAAAACTCAATCAGAAGAAAACAAAAAGAAATGTTAAAGCAGCCTGAGAATAAAGTAGAGTAGCAGAAACTTATTTCATGGGAAACGAAGACAGATTTCAAAGAAGTGTTAATGTGAAATATTTATAAAAACAATCAATAATTAATACTAGCTGAAATATGAACACAAATTAAGTTACAAGTAAAAGAAGATAGAATATTATGCATTTGTGACCTTCTTTGAACACTTGAGGCCGCAGTTGGGCTTTCCAGTTGCTTGGAGAGGCTATTCCCAAGTGTTTTTGTTTTTAAACAATAACACAATGTCCTCAAGGCAAGCTTTGGATTGTCCTATAATGTGAGTAGGTTTTAAAATGTTGTGCATTTTTTAAAAAAACCTGCACATTATATGGAAATAGGACAGAACAGGCTCAATAATGAGCAAATGCATGAGTGACAAATGGGAACTAGACTGATTCATCCTTCTCTCCCATTGCTAATGATATAATAGATTACAGATAGATGATTACTGCCCTCAATATTAACAATAAGAGGCTCCCATAAATCTCCATATCCATGAAATGCCCATGTGAAAGTGATGCAAAAATGGGTGACTAGCCTGGTCCATCTGCCACTGAAATGGATGCAGGCTTCTCCTCTTGGTGCAGATTTGACTTGGCTATACTGGAATTCTGAAGTTTGCATGACCTTTATGCAGCTGACCAATAAACTGCTAGGGAGGGCATGCTGGCGTGTAGCATGGAATTGGGCTAGCTAATAACATCCTGTGTCCACTTCTTATGCGCTTTTGATTGATAGAGATTGTGTGCATCTAACTGTTCATGTGACATGTATAAGCATTCGTTATCAAATGCACTTTTTATTTTGTCCACCACCTTGAACATAGCAGATAAATTATCTTAGATATTGTACAAATAAGTAGAGTTTATAAATTCTATAAGTGAATAAATAATTGCTAGACTACTGATTCTAATATCTTAAAATGAGTAATACAATCCACAAAAAATAGGCAGCCCTTAATTACCCACAATATATACTGTAATCTGCAAGTACAAAGGGGTCAAATATAGAGAAATCCAACTATGCATACCTAGAGCCCTATATTTTATGCTAATGGATCCTGTTGCCCAGTATCCTTAAGTCACCCAGAACTGTTTAGGGAATGAGTGATAGACACTTTTTCTAAACAAACAAATATTCTTGCAATGGTAGTAACCAATAGTGCATTGTTTGAATGGAATAAATTGAAAACTTGAGAATTCTACAGCTCAAAACCTTTGAACAGTTACCTACTCACCAAGTGCAATTCTCTGTACCATTCTCTGTGCAAATATCTTATGAATTATCTTGGGACTTACTCCTGCATAACTACAGACAACTCAGTCAGCAGGCAGAATATGGGCAAGTCTTCTAGGATCCATCTGTCAATGAATTAATGGCACAAGACCATTTGCTTAGACTTTTTCCCACTAACAATCCCGCATGCAAGTTCTAATGCACAGATTTAGGCACCCGTCATTAGAGGATGTGATAGCTTCACAGATACACCAGTGGCCTTGACCGTCTCAATGGCAGCCGTGAGATAAATTTGGGAACCGACTACAGAAGAGTACATAAAACCAGATGAGGCATGACAGAAAGAGTCTTTAACTTAGAGGCTCAGCTGTGGCAAGCAGCCAGCCATGCCGTGGCCTGTTAGGCCATGCATATTATCATTACAGCACAATTATATTGAGGGAAAATGACTTCATGCACAGGGTATGTCCTGAATATTAAAAATTCCTCAACTCAAGGCCGTGCATTGCAGAAGTGTAGAGAAAAAGTGCAACAGTGTTTTATTTTTATTTCAGTGCTATACGTATCAGCTATGCTGAGGAAATGGCTAGGTCTCAGTTCTATGTCCTATGGTTTTTCCTGACTGGTGGGCAGATTTACAGCTTTACAGCATTTGGAAGAAACAATTAAGAAGGGATACCCTACTGACATAAAGCATGGGAATAAATTCTGATAATGAGATGGCAAAAGTACAAAGTAGAAATGATCTATGTGCTTGCTTCATGGTCCTCTTTTGAAAAAAAAAAACAATAGAACAAGGAAGAAAAAAATGTGTTGATGTCAGTTGCAATAGGCAACAGATGGTATACAGATTAAATGCTCTTTCTCCTATTATTTTAATACTTTTACTGTAAAACTAGCACTTATTTCAGTGAAACATACAGCAATTTATTAGCTGTGAACTAAATAACTAATATTTGATGGTGGATCCAAAAAAAGGGTACAGTATCTGGAATAAACTTCCAAGTTTACCAGGTCACTTTGGGTGGAAAAGAAATTCATACTTTGTTTTCTAAAATTGTCAATTAAATGAGTCCATTGAAAATACCCCATTGTTCTATCCCCCTTCATGCATCAAATATCATCATCACAATATTATATAGTCAATAGGAGATAAACATAGCATTGAATTGAAGGAATACAGAAAAGTGCAATCTATTATACAATACCCTTAATTTCACATGCTAGCAAAATAATACTTGGAGTCACCCAACACAGGTTAGAGCTTTATGTAGAAAGGAAGATGCCAGATATTAAAGTTGATTTAGAAAAGGCCAAGGAACCAGAGGCATTATTGCTAACAGTTGCTGGGTAATTAAAGCCAAAGAATATCCCAAAGAAATCAGTATGTACTTCTTTGATTGTAGAAAAGTCTTCAGTTGTGTCAACCATGTCAGGTGGTGGAATGGGAATCCCAGAACATCTTATGTCCTCATCCAGTACAGGTTATAGAAGACTGGAAACCATAGCCTTGGCAAAGATTGAGACAAGGCTGTATACTTTCTCCTTATTTATTCAATCTATACTGAATATATATTCAAAGCAGCTGGAAGAAGCTCTCTTTGAGAAGTCTATAATGTTGGAAAAAGTGGAAGGAAAGAGAAGAGAGTAACCAGTAGCAAGGTGGATGAACTCAATTATACCAGTGAGTAGAGCAACACTGAAAGACCTGAAGGGCAGACTGGTTCTATCTATATAGTCACTAAGAATTGACACTGGTTTGATGGCATATAATCAATCAATCAATCAATCAAAAATTGAAAAAGTATGCTTCATTGTTCATTTTTGATAAGAATAATAACAATGATCTTAGTATAACAACTGCAACCTGGGGTATAACCAACATTTTAGTGATTTTTTTCTTCACTGATCTTCATTGCACTTATCACCATTAAATTCCAAGTGTTTGTTTATTTGTTTGTTTAAAAAAGATAGCTAAGGATTCTAATAGATTTTTGGGATTTGGCCCCAGAATGGAGGATCCCTGAGTTTGGGATAGCTGGGTTGGAGAATGGAAGGAATCTGTTCTGGATATATTTACTGTATTTGTGCCATTTTTTAAAAAATCAAACACTTCTTCCAAAATATTTGGGTAAAATGTGAAATTACTTCTTCAATTTGTATTTTGTTGAGATATGGAACGTACAGTGTTATTATTTAGGGATGAGTAGCTGATCAATTTTGAACATAGTTATCACTGGTATTCTATTTGCTTCTTGTCTTGAACTTTTGTTTCCTAAGCTATTATTCATATTGCATCATTATATACCGAGACTGATAACTTTTATAGTCATATTCTTTACAAGCAATGCCACTACACACAATGATAGAAGACTGCAATTATACATGTTTTGTTTAATAAAGTGAAATAATCTTTGTTTTATTATGTATTTTCCCCGATACATGCATTTTCAATACAACTTTGTCAAATAAATGGTTATTTTTGTATGAAAGGTTTAAACCAATAAATGATTCAAGATGAAGAGTAGATACTCTTTTGAATCATTTCAGTCACAGCTTTTTACTTACAAAGACATCTGCGGTAGCTTATTTCACATCCTTAGTTGCATATGAGGTTCTGGATGCTGGAATGTGAATAGAGAGTTTAAGATTCCGGTGTTGTTAATGTGGAGCTCATGTGGAGAATTGTTATTATATTGTGATTAATTCTTATGCTGAGATTTTATGGTATATTGTAGTATCATTTTACTACTGCATTGGCTCCGGCTGTTGTTCCTTGGCACTGGTTACTGTAATTTGATTGAATTGGTTTATAAAAGCATAACCAAACAAAAAAGGCAATTTGTTCTTTTCACTGTTAATCACATTGAGATACCTTTCAGAACCTTCCACCTGTATATCATCATTCTAATGTCATAGTTACTAGCCCTTGAAAATATGTCAAATGTGAAATTTTGCTAGCAATTTAAAAAAAAACAACCCTGATGATGTATGCATAATTATAGTTCTACTTTAGAACACATAGCTCAGTCATAGCTCAGAACACATATTTTGCTTCTGCAAGACCCTAGCTCAGTTCCCAACATCTTCAGGTAAGGCTAGAAAATTTGCTTCCTGAAACCCCAGAGATCTACTGCCAGTCAGTTTCAACAATAATTAGATGGATCTTTGTATCATGAAATGTAATGCCTAGAAAGATAGGTCTACCATAACTCGACTGCAACAATCCAGATTTCCATTAGATGACAGAAAAGAGATAACGAAAATTCTAAATTGTTGCTGCTATCACTTTGGGCAACTTCACATCCAGGAGTTTACATAGAAGAGACTTGGAAATCTACATGGTTGTAGTTGTTCATATGGGTGTCACATATGGAGGTATCTTCTAGGCTAAAAAAATCTTCTCAAATCAAGAAACAACTCAGCAGATATGATGGACAAAAACAGATAGTCATAGTGGGAAGATCCAGTTTTGTGACATCTATTTTGACTTTTACTGAATTACACAAATTGGTATATGGACACAATCTTAAAGAATACAAAGGAAGCAACCACTTTAATCAAAATTATAATTTCCATAATTTTTGCCTTGGCTTTTGGCTGGGATGGACACTGATAGAAATTAGTTTATATACCTGCTTATCTTAAACTGAGATAAATGATGAAGACATGATTCAGATATTTGACTTTACTTATGATCAGAACAAAAGGAATGACTATTGAAAAGAGGTTTCTCACCTCCCTTTATTTTCTCTGCTTAATTCTTTTTTTTTTCCCCTTTTCTCCTTTCCATTGAATTCTCTGTTCTTTCTTTGTTTCTCCTTTATTTATATCCTTTGGCCTCTGGTGGAGGCATTTGTCAGTTATTGCACTGGATTGGTTGTTATGAACTTCATCTCTTCTGGTAATAATGAGGAAGATTAGAGGGAGGTCATAAAAGTTTTTAAAACTGGCTAAGGATTCTTGTTCAAATTGCTAGATTTCATATTCTTATG
The DNA here is from genome assembly GCF_059951505.1 of Python bivittatus. Taxonomy (NCBI): domain Eukaryota; kingdom Metazoa; phylum Chordata; class Lepidosauria; order Squamata; family Pythonidae; genus Python; species Python bivittatus. The sequence goes on along the minus strand of NW_028277074.1, from coordinate 40,206,129 downwards.
ACATTTATATTATTTTCTTGCATGCTGTTGTGTCTTTTTTCATGCATGAAATCTTAATTTTCTCTATGAATACGATATTATTTTCAGTGTGAAGCGCTGGATAATGAATATTGCAATTAGTCAGTTTCTGGATTGTTTCTAGTTATGCTTTATTCTCTGACCTATAGGATTCCAAGGTGCAGATTCAAATTCTGATCAGATCAACAGTTGGCACTTTCATAAGGGTAGCTATATAAAGACTTGACTTCTCCTACCTGATTCTCTTCAAATGTATCTGGCTACAAGTCCTAGAATTTTCTTCAAGCATGCCCAATGGCAACTGAATCTATCCATCAATTGCATAGCAGTCGAGTGGCCACCTAAATCACTTTATCACAGGCTTCTGCACTCTAGTGAGTTCTGCTGCTCTTGCATTTAAATTATGGTAATTATTTCTAAACTAATGCCAACCATATAAATTAGTATATGCAAATCTAAAACATATCAGGCTCCTCTTTTTAAGTGATTCATTTCCTTTTCTTTAATGATGGATATCTTCTTAATAACAGTATTATCTAAGTAAGTAAGAAAGTACTTATGGTATAAATGGAGCTAGTTTATTAGGATGCTGACTGTTCATATTGTTCATTTCATTCTTTACGAGTAGAAATTCCCCTTTCATTAGCAATTGGTGATTTGATGGCATGGACTGTAAGAATAGAAGCTGGTTTTCAAACATGGCTCCACATCCCAACATGGAGCCTGCAGACACTAGTGATCCTGGCAACCCTCTCTTGGAGTTCATAAGATTGATTTCATTGTTTAAAAATATAATTTTAATTAAATGTACAATTTTTATTTCCAGTGATATCTATGGATGCCATATAAACCACAGAGACATTCTAGTAAAAAGACTAAGATGCAGTTTAGGTTGGTAGTCAGCATCTTTTTATATCACCACTCATTCACGGACCCAAATATTTTTATTTGGCATCACCCCAATACTCTCTATACCCTGTTGTGGTAAGTGTGAACTAGCCTAGGAAAAGAGCTGCTATGTCCACATAAATTGTGCTGACTGTTGACCAACAAAGGTATAAAGTCTTACAAACATTCTTTCCACATGAATGGAACCTGTCCATCAGTATTCTTGCAATTCCTATATGCTCCCTGGGCTATTTTTCTTTGTTTAGGATACAAAGGTTCAGATTCTACCATAGTCCCATTTGGTGACTTTATATAAAAGTTTCCAGTCTTATAGGGTTTGGTGAGAACATGGGCATTTAACACATTAAGGAATGGTGGACTATAAACATGACAGACTGAATATCTGTGTCAATTATTTCCATGTGAAGTTAATGTAAATTTATTAATACAGTATATCAATTCAGATGCCAAATCTATTAGTTAAAATGTGCAAAAAAAAGCTATGAAAGACAGTAAATTTGGATTTAGAATATATGCAAACTAGCAGTGATTTTAAATTTTATTCTTCATTTTGTAATTTGCAAACATAAATGCTAGTTTGGCCTAGAGATAAGTGAGCAAACAAAGGCAACTCTTTTCTTGAAAATAATACCTCCACATTATACATATGCTGGGATTATAAGTTTAAATAGCACTACATTAAAAAAAAAAACACCTGATACACTTTAATTCTCCCTCCCCAAAGGCCTTTTTACTGATTACAAACAAACCATCCAGAGATTTTAGACTCCAGTAAATTGACTTAATTTCATAATGCAGGCATTCCTTATGAGTAGCAATACATTGCATTGCACCACCTCTATTGATCCAATGATATTGGGTAGCTCAAATCTCTAATATTGTACTTGAAAATATAATAATTCTGAAACGTAAATATTATATGAATAGGAGCAAATGTTGGAGTCTTTGCCAAGATCCAATTTATTTCCTTTCACGCATTATTTCTTAATTCAAAACATATAACATTTCCAAGGCTCCAATTCCATATACACTTACCTGAGAATAAGTCTCTTGGAACTGAGCATCTTTCCTGTGAGTAGCTATATGTAGGATTGCAATGTAAGAGAGCTTCAGATGTGCCCTCCAGTTGTTAGAAGCTGTAGAACTACAAGATCTGAGCTGCAAGAATCAGGCTGACTCCCTAGATTGGTTGGAGGTGTCACTATCTCTTTCCTGCCCACTAGCAGTCAACCAGATTTGCAGCACAGATCTGGTAATCCTATATGGAGAATGACATGTAGAATTACTGATATGGGTGAACATTTATTGTAAGTGAAATTGTAATCTGTCCATGTTTTCCATTTGTTCAATATCTAGGATTTTGATATAAATGGGGTAACGTTTTGGCATATATTTTAATCCATTGGTCAATTAACATTATCTATGTCTGTAATTGCAAAATATATTTGTCTGGCATAAGGTAGGCTTTGTTTAAGATGCTTAAGCTCCTTGAGACTCTGCAACCCAAGCAACCCGTCTTACAACACACAAGTCTTCCTCTCCTCCTCCTCCTCCTCCTCCTCCTCCTCCTCCTCCTCCTTCCTTCTTCCTTCTTCCCTCCCCTTCCTGCTCCCCCTCCCCCTCCCCTTCCTCCTCCTCCTCCTCCTCCAAGGCCATTGGTAAGGCTGCAAAAGTACATCTACTTCTAGATGTGGCTTGTTTGCGAGGAACTGAGAAAAGAACAAACAACAAGGATATGATCAACTCAGAGGATCTTTCAGAGAGGTAGCTGCTGGAGAAGACTGTTGTAGAAGCAACCACAAACTTGCATTTAGTGTTCATTCTGCTTCATGTTGCTGTTGCTTTCTAATGGACCTGATCTACCCCTGTTTACTGTGGCTGAGTGTACTTACAGGAAGGGCAATACTGGCCATGCTGTGCAGTGGGAATAATCAATGCCTGAATGCTACTAGAGTTCTTGAAATATTGACCATAGATAGATACTGCATAGACTGCAGTAATTGGGACAATGCTAGGTGACAGCAAGGGGACCCGGAAAGCTCTAACTCTTTGCTGCCATCTAGTGCTGATTGCTTTTTGCACAGCCCTGATGTGGTAGCCCTACCCTAGCACTAATGATGTATGCAAAAGGGAGAAAGACTCGCTCAACTTCAAGCTGCAAATTATCTTTGGCTAGCCTGCTTATCTATTTCTGCTTTGAGAAACCACCCAGATAGGAGAGACCTGATACAAAATACCAACTTGTCTAAGCGCGAGCTTTTCTTTTCATTAAAAATAAAATCACCTGAACCGAGACTTTGACTAACAAAAGTACTCTCTGCTGTTAATTGTAAGTAGCAAAGCACCACTTGGCTTGCCTGAGGTGAGCTCGATGTGGCCATTGTTTGAGGCGATCCCCAGCAAGCAGGCCTAGCCAGGGAAACCTGGTCAGCTGGTGCCTGCCAGTTGGTGCCAACAGGACTTCCCCAGCTGGGTGTCGGCTGGACTCCCCTGAGTCAGGACAAATGGAGGTGGTGACAGGAAAAAAGAGCAGCCACTAAGCGGCAGGTGGCCCTGCTGAGGTAATCAGGATCACATTCAAATGGGAAGCCGTCTCAATTTCCATCCCTGTGTCTGCCAGGGGGCCTGGAGCTGCCTTGTTAATGCTACAGGGGACACGTGGGACACATTGACTGCATTAATTGTCGCTGCTCATTCAGAGGTAGATGAATTATAATGTTACCACTCCAGGGTAAAGCAAACACCGATCATAACAATCATGTCATTAGTGTGCAGATGCCGGCTGCTCTGCTTAACCTTTTGTATCCTTTTTTTTTTTTTAGGCATACAATAAGGTTTTTTTAAAATTGTTTTCCAGATAATTGATTTTTTTTTTTTAATACGCTGTAAGTGATGGGTAGTTGTTTCTGCAGATTGCTGAACAGCCAGGAAAAAGACAATGGGATTGAAAACTACCTAGCCAAGTTCCTTCAGAGACGGAGGGCTAGAATTGGATTTTGACTCAAAGTTTATCTGTTTGCTGAGGGACTAGCATCTGCTTGTTATTTCACAGCACAATGTTGGTTGTGAGGAGACAAAAGAAAGCATTTCAAACGCACACCCAGTCCCAAAAGCAAAGCAGAAAATAACCATGGTAACCTTCCAGCTTGTTTTGAAATCCATATAAAATAAGTAGATTAAAGTAATGGAACAGAGACAACTCCCTCACATGACCTGGTCATGGGGGGTAGGGCTAGTCTGCTGTTATTTGACTCACCAGGAATGGCTGCTGTTGACCACATGTTGAATGACCATGTGAAATCCCCTTATGCACACAGTTTCTCCAATGTATGAGAACCTTCTATTAAATTGTTTTTTTAAGGGTGGTTTGGTTTTTCCAAGGCTGAAGGCACCAATTTCACCTGTTAATCCCTTGAAATCTTTCCCCAAATAAGTCATGTCCTCCTGTTTTTGGCAGGTAGCTCTTAATATGCCATACAAGCCCTGGTGTAGACCTCAAGCCAACAAAAATTATGCCTGTCTGTGCAGAGAAGTCAGTTCTTCAGCTAAAGTATGCAGTTACAGAATGCTGAGCAATAAAATCTTTATATCAAAGTGCAATTAGTCTTGGGTTACCCCAAACTAGTCTTATCCAAATTGGATTAAAATCTCATTCACTTCTAGCCAACCTGATCAACGTTTATTGTCAATCAGGTCAATGGGTTTTGCAGCTGAACATACGTGAAAGTATAGGCTGGGGAATATTACTTGAGTTACTATAATGTTTCCTGTATGGAGTTCTCTTTGAAGATGATTTGGAAACTGCAGTTTTTTAAATATTTAGCTGAATCTGGGTATTATGATAATATTGTTTCATTAATAGTAGTGCCTCTTGGTTAATAATGATTTTATATATTAAGGTTCTTTGTGGCTTTGGGACCTAAACACATTCAAATGTTCAACAGATGGCTTTTGGATGAACCCAATGAAAAAACTGAGCACAGCAGAATTTACCTTTGAGAAGGCATGAATAAGATTATTCAGTTATCCTACTCCTAGCCTACAGGCTTGATTACCTGATGAATAGTATCTGAATCACTCTTTGACCTGGAGTTTCTGTGGGATCTCAGCAATTGATAGAAATAATGTAAAATGCTGTTTTTGATTTTTTCCCCTCTTTTATTCAAATAGATATAAAATCAAGCAACCAGTTACTTTTGTTCATAATTTACTTTGAATTTCCTAGCCACATTCCTTAGCAAGGATTATTTACTATACAAGGCAAGATAATCTCTGCTCCCCGTGCTTTCTCTGGTCTGTTGGGCAGCTTGAGATTCTAAACTGCAGATTAACTGAACTTTTTTCTGTCTCTTTAATGTTAGATAGTATAGCCTAAGTCTTCTATATACACACACACACCCATATATATATGTATAAATATAACTCATTATATATATATGAGTATATATATGAGTACACACACACACACATACACACACACCTTCTATAGTGTTGGCTTAATATATATGTACATTGCTCCTATTTCTGCACCCTGCCTACTTCCTAAAATTTAAACAACGTTTTGGCTTCTTGCTGATAATTGATCTAATCCAGGAAAGGCAATTCAGAAAATAAGATCCTGTTTCCCTAGTGTAATAGGCTGCAAATATCTGGACAGACACTAGAAAATATTAAAGAATTAGAGTTTTCTGTATTTCTCTGCTACCATCTGGTAGTCATATAGAGTTCTGCAGCCCAGGTCAGACAGATATAGACAGATATATTACAGCTATAATTCTCAGAATTCTCTGCTAGAGTGGTCATGTGATGGACATACATACTTATTTGGAGTAAAATGTGATCACTTATTTCTGAGTGAGTTAAAAAAAATCCAATCTAAATTGTAATTGCAGTGGACTAATTTTCATGGCTGAATTTCTGATATTACTGCTACCTATCCATTCCAGCACATAACATTTTTATGTTTTGCTCCCCGCACACCTTCCAAACATGCATACTTGGCTGATTAAAAATAAAGAACTTTGGCTGTAACTGGATGGGAATATGATTATTTTCCTCCTAAGTGACCTCTGTTAAATACAACTGCACCTAGGCCTGTTTTCTCTCTTCCAGTCTCCAAACAGAGGGCATAAAATGAACCCATATGAAAATGAACTCTTACTGTATATGTAAAAGCATTTCCTGACAGATTTAGAGGTAACAATTTTCTTTCTTAGTTTGCCAAATGTTTGTCTGCTGCAATAACAAGTGTATGGTAGTTACACATCTATCCACATATCTGCGTATGTTTCATAGTTGAAATATGTACTGAGCACAATCCTACTGCATAATCATTTTCAGATTCTAATGAATTGCCAGTTAAAAAAACAAAACACACACACACACACACATATCTGTCTGTCTGTCTGTCTGTCTGTCTGTCTGTCTATCTATCTATCTATCTATCTATCTATCTATCTATCTATCTATCTATCTATCTCAGACTTTTGAGACCATCTTTTTAAGAGTCAAAAGAAGACAGTATATTTTAGAGATGACATAGACTGCAATTTCCTATAGAGGAATATAAAACTTTTAATTAAAAATGTCATCTCATTGAATCAGGAAGTATTGTCTTAAACTCTGCATAAATATTTTAACAACTGGACAACCAGAGGTACAAATAGACTAATTAATTTCTAATTAAATGGTGAAATGGGATGTTGCATACTCCATAGCAGAATATGCATTTAATTTAATATAATTAGACATTTGTTTCTATTATTCTCCAGAAATGAAAGAATTGGAATAATTCCCCCATCATATAAAATTCATCATGGAAGTATTAAAACATGTGCATTCTTTACCAACCTGTTATAATAGTTGCCACATTAACTTCAAAACAGAATGAGTTGGGAAACAGATTCTCCATCCATCAAATAATTCCAGATTGATCCTCACATTATGTTTCTATCATGTGTTGGGGAGCCATACAAGAATATTTGTAATTTGTCATTAAAAAAAAAATCAAAATTTATTTCTAGTCCAGAAAAGGTCAAAAGTCACATTCTTGCTTCAGAAGCTCAGCATGTGTGCAAACTCAGCAGATGAAAGGCTTCTGAGTCTGAATCCCTCACACTTGGTCACAGTTGGCCAATAATGAAGCAGTTTGGCTACTTCCAGTCTACAAAAAGATGCAATGGCTGAACAGAACTATTGTAACATGCCACTGAAGCTAAATAATTCTTTCTGGTTTTTTGTACAGATAGTCTCTGATTCAGTTTTTTTAACTGTTATGCAAGAGTAGTCTGATTGAAATGTGAAAGAAACATATGGCATCAGCAAGGTTAAACTACTGAATGAGACTTTATATACCAAACTGCTTAATTTTAAATATGCATACTTGGTCTTTATGTATCCTCTATTGTTTAGATTAGATGTGTATAGTGCAGAGTATAATTAAAAAATAGCCAACAGCTGGTAAAATTATTTGTAATTTAGCCTCATAACAAATCAGGCCCAGAATGGTAGGATATAATTTTAAATGCATAAATAAGACATTATGCTTACTTAATGGTATTTGTAAATAATCTCTAGGGCACTGACTATATATTTGGGAGTGTGTTGTTCATGCAACTATTCCAAAGATAAATCTTGTTATTGTCTTTATGGAGAAAATTATTTTATTTCACCTGATGCTCATGTGTACTACAGACTTGTAGTACAGTACTTTAAGAAGAAAAAGAAGAGGAGGAGGAAAATGAGGAAGACAAGGAGGAAGAAAGTCTGGTGAAATTGTTTGATTGAAGAAATAATCTATAAAAAAGTCTTTTGAACAATCTAGAGTAAAAAATATATATTTAATGCAACTTCACCAAAGATTCTTTAGCTGTGAGGGGAACTGATAATTCATTTCCTTGCACATTCCAAAACAAGGAATTCCTTACTAGAACACACTGAATAAATAACCTTCACCTTCAGTATACATAGCTGAATGTGCACCAAAACATGGCCTGCATCATTTTGGAGCAAATGAATGGTTTACAAGAATGCTTGGCTATTTAGCAACCTGCTACCTAATGATTCATTTGAGACCCTTTCCATTAATTTTTCTTGGTGAGGTTTTTACAAGTAGGTCACCAGGTCTTACTTCAACCAGCCAGAGCATAAAGCAACTAAAAGAAGCTGTACAAGATTGGAAAATGTGGAGAGAGCTGGTCCATTGAATCACTGAGAATCAGACACGATTGAATGGATAGTATCATCATCATCATCATCATCATTATCATCATCACATAACTTCTGTTCTGAATTAAAGTTTCCCAATCTGATATTGCTGGCAAATGTTTCTTTTTCATTGTTTTAATTACTTTATTAATTTTTTTAAAAAGAACAGTAAAAACTAACAAGAACTAATATTAAGAAAAAGAAGGAGAAGGAGAAAACAGAAATTAGGGGGAAAAAAGGATAGTAAAGATCAAGAGTGCAGAAAAAAACAGACAAAAGAAAAAAAAATGACTTCCAACCCTCCTTGCAACAGATATAAGTAACAATATATGTCAAATTCTTGCTCTAAATATACAATATAACTTCCACTATTTCTATTAACCCATATTATTTCTAATCATCAAATCTATACAACATAATTTCATTTTTTTCTGTTTCCCATAAAAAGTCCTTCCTTTTTCATTATTGAACCAAATTTGTCATTGTGGACAAATCATATATCAGAATAAATTGTGATTTTTTTATTGATTTGTTGTGGAACAATTCCTAGTAGGAAAAAAAAATGAGGTTTCAATTCAAACACTGTTTTTAAAATTTGTTGAATAATATTGTGCATTTCTTTCCAGTACATTTGAGGTTTTTTACATGACTGCCACATATGATAAAATGCTCCTTCTGTATCATTCTGCATTTTTATTATATGATTTATCTGTTTTTGCAATTATTGACAGAGTTATGTACCATCTGTAAAACATTTTGCACCAATTTTCTCTAAAATTACAGCATGAAATAAATTTTATTTTTTCCATAAATCCTCCCATTGCTGGGTTGCAATTGGTTCTTTAAAAATTTGCATCCACTTTATCATACAATTTGTTAATTTGTTCTGTCTTCATCTCATTTTTAACAGCAGTTTATATACAGTACCTACAAAGATCAGGACTGTACAAGTTATGGTATTCCTGTGACACTCTATGGAAGCAAAAGTTGGACTTTGAAGAAACAAGATAGGAAGAGGTTTTTTTTAACTTTGGTGATCAAGAAAATTCCTGAAAATATTATGGACAGCCAAGAAAACAAAGAAATGGATCATTGAACAAAACAAATCAGAGTTCTCACTCAATGACCAGGCTCAAATTATCCTACTTTGTATATATTATGCAAAGGTCTAGCTCTTTGGAGAAGGCTCTAACACTGGGAAAGGTAGAAGGAAAGAGAAGAAGAGGACAACCAACAGCGAAGTGGATGGACTCCATTATAGAAGTGATGGGTGCACCATTAGAAGACCTGAAGGACCAGGTTAGAGACACATCATCATGGAGGAAATCTGTCTTTGTGGTCACTAAGAGTTGACACTGACTTGATAGCACATAGTCAGTCAATCAATCAATATATACAACCTAGTAAGTGGCCTTGGTACAAATTCTATTATTTGTCTTAAAAACTTCCCTTCTTTTTAAAGATCATCTTTTAATATTTTTTCTGAGATTGAAATTTGAAATTAAAAAATTAGGTAATATATTCATGTTGTCAGTTGCAGTTGTTCCTAATGAAGAGAGTCTTAAATTTTTAAATTTTTTCACCTTTCAAAATCTTTGTTAATTTTTATCTATGGTGTAATTATTTTGAAAAAAAAAAAATTGTTACTGCCTGTCAAATACAGTCCTAAGTATTTCACTTGGTCTTTTTGTGTCTTGTTATTATCTTTGTCTTTTGTACATTAATTTTATATTTTGAGAATTCACCAAAATCTTTAATTGTTTTCATCAACTGTCTTATTGCACTTGAAGCTTTCATTGCTGCTGTCAGCATACAAGGAATCCATCTTGCATAAACCTTCCAGTATTGAAGAACATCAGTAATGTGGCCCACATGTTCTTGTCAAATGCCAAACTTAACAGCAGTTTCCCTTCAAGTGATCCGCCAATTGTCCTTAATCAGTTCATCAACCTTTCTCATCAGTTGCTATCACAGGTCATCCATTTCATTGTTGATCACAGAAATCAGCATTTCCCAGTACACCATCTTTACATTTTTTGGCTCAGTGATGCATGCTACTCATGCACCTGCATATGGTGGTGAATTTTATTTGGCATCACTCCTCTGGCAGTCAAAAATTTAATCACAGCACGTTGCTTAAAATGCACAGATGAGTACTCACTTCAGGCTTCCTTTTCACAAACAATAGCAACACAATTTTTTCTCTCAGCAACTTCCCATCAACTGAAATGAAAGAACAGGTGCTCAGAGCTTCTAGTGCATCAATACTGCCACCTGCCAGTGACTGATAACACTGGAGGCATTACTTTTCATTCAACTCTCATATAAATTAAACACAATAAAAAAGGAAACTATAAAAACAACAGAAAGCAGTAGCATTATATAAATATAACAAACAGGAATAAATCAATAACAATCAGAGCAATGTTTTTGTGGTCCCTTCAAGGCAGTGTTGACTCATGGTCAAATCCCTACAGTTTCTTGCAAGATTTTCAGAAGTGGTTTGCCATTTCTTCCTAAGGCTGAGAGAATGACTGGCCCAAGGTCACTCAGCTGGCTGTATGCCTAAGGCAGGACTAGAACTCACAATCTCCCAGTTTCTAGCTTGGTGCATTAACCACTACACCAAACTGGCTCTCTCAACAATATTTAGCGAATCCAAAATAGTATATTCAGGTTTCTGAGAAAAATAAAAAGCTCTTAACCTATGTCATATTCACCAAGGGAAGACAGCTTAAAGATAACTTACATTCTTGGCCCTGTGTTTTCTAGATGTCTATTTGTTGGAAAGCAAGAATTTCTTTTTCTTGATGAGAAATTGTGTCCAGCCAAAAATCTCCATGTGAATTTCATTACTGAGAGGCAATTTGACCCTAAATCGTTTCTGTCCTAACCAGGATATTCACATTAGAGCTCCCTAGGGATTCTTATATTTTAATTAATTTTACATGAGCTATGATATCACATTTGTTCATTATTTAATTATCATATAAAAAAAGTGAAGTGGAACTACGCTCAAATCTCTGAGCAGTATGCACTATTAAAACACCATCTGCCCATCTTATACATAGTATGAAGGGATAGTAAGGTTCTATGGTTGTAGGGGAAAAATCCATAGACAAAATGCAACCTATGGCCCCTGAACTGCAAGTACTCCCATCAAACCACACTTTGGAACTTCCAAAGTACTAAAGACTCTACTGCTGAAATCTGGTTAAAAAAAATCTTGATTTTCAGTGGTTTGACTTTGCATTTTTTTTATTTCTAGAGGAAGATACTGAAAAGGTCATTAAGATTTCTGAAACTTTATGAACCTGTTTAGTACATGAATCCCGCCAAATGTGGAAAAATAAGCCAAAACTGACCCTTTATATCTGATATTTATGTATATATGGATGGATGGATGCATGGACAGACTGACTTTGGGCCAGTCATTCTCTCCCAGCCCTAGGAAGAAGGCACTGGCAAGCCACTTCTGAAAAATATTGCCAAGGAAACTGCAGAGAGTAGCCTGTAGAGTCACCAAAAGTGAAGACTGGCCAAAGGTATACACTCTATCTATCTATCTATCTATCTATCTATCTATCTATCTATCTATCTATCTATCTATCTATCTATCTATCTATCTATCTATCTATCTGGAAAACCATGCAGGATATGAAAGACTGGTATGTGATATTTGTTCTGTGATAATCCAGTCACACACGAGTCTCTAATAGATACCACGTATATTTAAACCTGCACTCTGTTTTTCCATTTTTCTGAATAAATTCATTCCTATGTAGCAAACAGTGGCCATGCTTTTTCCTCTATTTGTCTTGTTATTTAAGATACCATGGATGCTTCGCTAGCAGAGGGTTGGCCATGCTTACCAAAGGGAGTATTCACAGTTGAAAGGCATTAATGCATTGCAGCAATAAGAGCCATGGTGAACTCTGCAAATAGAATTAGAAGTGTGCCATTACATCCAACGGGAATGTCAAGAATCAGATTGCTCGGCTTTCTGGCTGTGGCTTCCATCCACAACTATAAAAAGAAAGGAAAGGCAAACATGCTTCGCCATACAGAAAGAACATACACCAAGTTGTGGTGTGAGGATGTTCTAGAGAGCCCCAAAGCAGTTTCCTATCAACAGTAACCTATAAACTTTAAACTGGATTTAATTTAATTGTTATGCTGGAATTGCTATAAACTACAAGCAAAGGTATTAGGTTTTTCCCTCTCTCAGCAGTGGTATAATTTTTTAAAAAAAACTTTCTGTTTTTCCAGTGGCTGTAGCTTCCGATCATGCTGTGTCATTGAGTGTGGGGAGGCCTTTTGTGGCTAGGAGGGGGTTGAATTCAAGCCTCTGGGCTCTGAGTGAAATTGGTGTGGGTTGTCTCCTACCTTCCAGTCTTAAAAACGCCTGACACTTTGACATTCTCCCTGCTAAGAGGATCTGACAGAGGCTCATCAACAATAGGGCATTGTTATCAGCCTTGGCAGAAATCATAGCTACAGCCTGATGTGAAGTGAAGACTTGCATTTAGTTCCAGGAGGGTGAATGCAATTCAGTGTCAGTTGTTCCCAGTGTACAACTAGGGGAAAGGCAGGAAGTTACTTAAAGGACTTATGTTCTTCCCACTTCCATCTCCATCATCTTGGAAATAGATTGCAAATTGTTCTCAAGCTTTTCTTTTTTAAATGCAAAAGCAGGGATAAATGTCTCATTATTATACTGTACTTTGATTCAGCTTGGGGGGCAGAGGAAACTTATGCGCTCTAGTGATTGGTTTCAGATGTTGATCTTTACCAGGTCCATAGTGCTGGGGTAAAGATGAAGGGAAATTGTTGGTGCCACTGCTTGCCACGGATCCTTTTCCACATCTTTCCCTTCAAGAATCTCACTGCATTCATCATAGCATTTCCATAATATATTCTGCATCGACCTTTACATCTGGAATGGACATTCAAATCCTGCCTCAGCCAAAATGAAGGCTGTAAACGGTCATAGCTGAAATGAATTCCACCCACTCTTCCTTTCTTTCTCTTCTCCTTTTAAATGGTCCCCAAAAAGGCTGTTTAACATGGTAGAATTCAAAAGCCTGAGATTGTAGGAAATGGAAGGGTTTTACTGGGGCCAGTGAAAGTGCTCTCATCAATGAATGAAACCATGTTGACAGCCCTTGAGGGTGCCAGTGAGAGTGCCACTCCAGCATCCTAAAGCAACCTGGGGAGAGAAGATATGGGGGAAGACAGAGAAAAGAAAAAAAAGAGAGAGAAATTAACAGCAGGGTTAGGTTTCTAGCACTGTCATTTATTTCAGGATATTCAATAAATGAAGAGAACAGTTAAATACTTTCCTTTTGTTACCAGGTCCTTGGACCAAGGTGTTAATAAAAATGTCAAATGGGATTTTTAAGTAGCAAATGCTGAATTTTAGTCTGCACCATTCTACTGGAATAGGTACTATGTCTGCACAAACCGCACACTGTACAAAAACAACAGCTTCATTAAGTAAATTGTTACCTTTCGTCTTGTACTGGCAGAGGGGTTGGGAGGAAGGGCTCTTGTTGTCTTCTGATTTGATTAAAGGTAACTAACAATTATAAGAAAGCAGGCATACACAAATGGAGTCCTGGCTTTTTTTTTTTACAATTAGTCAACTCAAGGCGGTGAACATACCTAATACTCCTGCCTCCTATTTTCCCCACAACAACAACCCTGTGAGTGGGTTGGGCTGAGAGAGAGAGATTGACCCAAATGAGCAGTTAACCACCCCCTATTTGTTCTGAGCATGCAAAGATGTTTGGGGGGGTAGTTTTCTGCCACTCGACTCTTGATGATACACCAGTTGTCAGTTCCTGTTCCTGAAACTGTGTTAGCCTCTGATACAACATGGCATAATATTATAACCTTCAGAGAAATGAAATCAATGGTTTCTCCATTTCATAAACATACTTCTTCAGATGTTTCAGATGAAAACCCCAGACAACTCTATAGAAAATACCTAAGTACCCCCTGGCCAGAAGCCCCTTTTTCCTAGACAGGTCTTTCAATTTTCTCTGAATGGTGCCATAGGAAACACCTGCCCTGGGGTCTATCCCATTTTACCCAGCTGGTTTCTTTCATCCATGCACTGACTTAGGGTCAGCCCAACAAACAGGTGTTTTCCCTCAGAACAGCTTTTCTGCCACAATTGGAGTAGATCACAAAGGCTGAACTTGGTTGCCAAAGGTCAGGGGTCTAACACAGCAGCATTGGATCCCTTGGGGAGCAAGGCTTACCAGGTGTTTAATATTATTGAAGCTTATTTGCTGAAAATTGTGATAGAGTGTTCTCAGCATTTGAAATAAATTTAACAAGAATGAGTTTAAAAGCTGTCCCCCCATTAGACAATGTCTGTTCAATAGACAGAAAGGTTAAAGTTAATTTGATCAGGCATGTGTACTTTCTTCAAAATGGGAACACGTGTATCGAGAGGATTGGCCCCATTTGTTGCAATTTTGGGTCTCATTTCCATTTGTAAGAAAGATAACTACATGCACATGGAAACAATTGATAAAAAGAAGTCATTAAAATTTCTTCTGTTTTTTAAAAAAACCCTTAATTAAGTAATATCTTTGCCAGGGCAGGCAGAAATGTAAATTAGAAGTAGAAATGAAATCTATGAAGAGGTGCTGCAGTGTTGCTTGTGTGTATATGTATATGTGTATATGTATGTGTGTGTATATGTGTGTGTGTGTATACTGTATATATGTATGTATATATATATATATTTTTTGAATTGCCAGTTGTTGGGTTACAGGCTATTAATTTCCAATTTGTTTTCCAAAGTAGTTTTTTTAAAAGAGGAGAAGGGCATGCACATATGAACAACTAACTTAGGGTGATGTTTTCATAAACTGAATTAAGTTGGATAGTTTGTGAATAACTAAACAGGAATAGAAGACTATTTAGAAGTATTGTGCAAATGGAAAATAAGGATAGTGGAAAAAAAGGATATTAACAGCCATTTGCTTTTGCCAAAAGATATTAGCATTATTTTAACACATTAATTGATATTTGATTTCTTTTCTTCACTGTAGTTTTTCAAATGTAAAGAAATCAAATATTGAAGGTATGAAAAATCTCCGTTTCATTAAATAAAAGGAGAAATTGAAAATAAAAGTAATTCAGTTTTTTGTCAGGTATTATTTCTTTTAATAAAATATTTGTAGACTTGACAGCAGAGATATACAACTGAGCATCATCAGTATACTGATATGTCAACAGATGACCCCATCCAAAGGTTTCATGTAGATGTTAAATAGTAATAGGGAAAGAGTAGAATGCTGAGGTACCCCACAATGCAGGGGTCTATAGCTGGACCTTTCCCCCTCCACCAACTGGAACTGTCATTGAAGAAAGGAAAACCCCTGTGAAACCATGCTCTCCCAACCCTTTAAGCTGGTCCATAAGAGTACCATGATTAATGGTATCAAAAACTAATAAGAGATCAAGGAGGGCCAAAATGGATGTACCATCCCAGCCCAAATCTGTCAAAGATCATTGACAAGTGCAATCAATGTACAGTGGTACCTCGGGATACGAACACCTCTACTAACGAACTTTTCGGGTTACGACCAGCTCCGGCCGCAAAAATTTACCTCGATGTGCGAACTCCGCCTCGGGGTACGGTCATTTTTCCACCCTGACACATGGTCCGCAGCCATTTTTCCACCTCTGACACGTGGTCCGCGGCCATTTTTCCGCCTCTGACACGTCCGCGGCTATTTTTCTGCCCCGCTGTGCGGCGCCTAGCCATTTTCCCGCCCCGCTGCGTGGCGCCCGGCCATTTTCCCGCCGCGCAGCGCCCGGCCATTTTCCCGCCCCTGATGCGTGGTCCGCGGACGCCAGAACGGATTAACGGTAATTACATTGAACCTTATGGGAAAATTTGTTTCGGGGTGCGACCAAATTCGGACGGCGGAACGGATTAACCAGATTTACATTGAACCCTATGGGGAAATTTGCATCGGGTTACGACCAACTCGGGATACGCCCAGAGTCACGGAACGGATTAAGTTCGTATTGCGAGGTACTGTTGTACTATAATAATCTTGGGAGATGGGAGGAAGAGACGCATCCTAGATAACCTTCATGGAAAAGATATCTCAGTCCACAGAAGGAAAGGAGACATGGGAAGTATCTCAGAAGGGACCCTCCCTAGTTTTCTGGAGGATAAAAGTAAGGGAGGAGAGAAGTGCTTTCAGACTTGCAAGATTCTGTGACTGTAACCTTGTAATAAAGGTAGCGTTAGTACTCATAGTTTGTGCTTCTTGTCTGGACTCCCTTGAAGGGCTGACACATGGATCCAACCACATGTCATCTTCTGGGAGGCCTTGACCAACCAACATGGATCAAAGCCCCAAGAACCCTGCCCACTTAATCAGGAATAACAGACCCAAATTCTTTCCAGATAACCAAACATGGCTATGTGTCAGTCAACTCTACGGGACCTGCATAGCTGGAATCCAACTCTGAGTGAATCCAAATGACTTTATCCAACAGATGCCTAAGACAATCTTCATAGCAGCTCTATAACAGTTCCCTGGTCCCTCCTAGACTGCTTAGGTCTGCTTAAGAGTGCAGCCATCCCACTATCTGTGATAACAGTGGGAAAATAACTATGTTTTGCCACTCTTACCACCACCCACACTGTAATCCTTAATAAAGGCTCTTCACTGTACTTAGCTGGATTTGCTCTTTATTTTCCTCCAGCATTTCATCTCCTTCTAAAACCAGGTGGACCTGTGGAATCCACATACATAAGAATCCACACAGTTGCTATCCAGTCCAAGGCCATTGTTACCCTCTTGTTCCAAGCAGAGTCTAAGGCCTTAGATGAACCATGCAATAGAACTTCAGTGTCTAAGGCCTTAGATGAACCATGCAATAGAACCTCAGGAACAACCCCAGGTTACTTCTGAAACCCAACAGAGTCCACCAGCCCCTGGGGCAACCTGATCAAATAGGTCCTTCCTCCCCGCGGCAGGCGACAATTGCAGAAAACTCAAATGGGAGGTGGGAGGAGGGATGACATGTCTAATTTTTTTTTAAAAAAAATGAAGAGCAAAAGATATGCTGGTCTATGACTGTAATAAAGATTTGATTTGATTAGAAGAGTAAAAGCAATGTTAAATTGGATCTAGCTCTTGCTTCTTGCCGCATAGCTGTTTAAACAATTCTGCATAATGTTTCTGGAAGTAAGCAAACAACTTAAATAAAATTCACTTGTGAACTACTGAATGATACTCTAGCCAGAAACCCAAGTACTAATTTAGGTAGATATAGAGGAAAAAGAGACATTGGAGAAATGTCATAAAATGTCTTGTGGTAATCAGTCAGATAGCTTGTAGGTTGTAGATGAAGCCAGAAACAATTCCATATAGCAAATATCGTAGGGCTTCTCTACCTCCCTCCCATCACAAATTCAATTATTATGAAATGTCCTATGGGACAGATGATAACCATTCATTTAGTATGTTCATTTGCTTTATAGCTGTTCTGATAAGTAGCCAGAATATGTGCTTCTGTAAAATTAAGCAGATTTTCTACTTCTTTTTTCTTTTTGGTGGTGATGGCCCATGCAAAATATTTCAGAAATATTACCACTTCATTTTGTCATTAGGGAGTTTATCATAAATTACAAAAGGCTGTATTAAAAACCTTCTGAAACAGAAGCAGGTTACTCAGAGATCTGAATAGCTCAAACTGATCTTCCCTGTCTCTTGATCAAACCAACGTGTCTTATTAATAACAAGTGCCAATGCCCATAGCGAAGATACATGCAGGAGTATTTTTAGTTTCTGTGAATATTAGATAAACACCAAACACAAACCAGACTATCTTCCAAAAGTGTTTGAAGATGTTTTAATACACCCTGACTTCATAATAGTTTCTGCTAAGGATCACCTTTTAAGTTTTGAGTTAGGAATTTATGTTTTATTAAGCATCAGTGTATTCAACCCCGCTCACTTCCAGTGAAGTGATGGCATTCTACGCTTCTTTTCCATTTTACTGTATTCCCCTGTATAGTACTACTTTCCCTCCCACACTACAAAAATAGATACAGCCAAATAATGAAGAGGATGGGAGTGGAGCCAATTTTTGAGCTCCCCCATTGGCCAGATGGAAGGAAAGGTGGCTGGCTCACAGGGAATACTGAGCATTGGAAAGATATTTATGAGGCACTGTGAAAATGCTTTGGGATTGTGGAGGCTGAAGTGATGTTCATTGGAAACACTGCTATGGACAAAAGCTTCTGTATTTCCCACTAGGTCTTTTGCCAATTTTGTTTTGAGGTCAGAGTGAGACTGTGTGGTAACAGCAGGGCTCAATTTATAGTTAAAGAAGCTATCAGAGTTTTGAGATGAGGTTTCCAGGAGATGTGGTACATTGAACATTCTTAGGACTTTTGTGAATTCTTCCAGGTCTTTAAATATACTGGGCTTCATCATGGATTCCATGCCTCCTTTGCAGAACAGGATTTTTTCGGTCTGAATTAGGACAGGACTCCAAGAGCTAAATGAATTGAATCATATTCATATATAGTACCACATTGTATTAATCTTCCCAAAAATGTTTTTATTTTACTTATGAAACAAATACATTTATTTAGAAATAAAGTTCCAAGTATTGTAGCATAATCCATGTTTAGTGTGCATTCTTCCAGGATACTTCCATCTAGACAATCTTCTCCCTTTTCTCTTGTGTGCTACAGGGGAAGGAGTATTCGACAGTGGAAGGAAAAGTAAAATATTATCAAGGGGATATTATGTACACTCCCTACAGAATTTCCCTCTCTTTTCTGCTGTTCATTTAGAACACTGCCTTAGGCGTATGACAAAGGGCAATCCTTTCTGCTAGAAATTCAGTGAAAGTATTTGATCATTGATACTGTTTTAGTCCATCTTCATTTTATACTTATGTCCGCCTCGAAAAATGTGTCTCTTTTTCATTCTATTAACCTTGGAGGTTTAATATCAGTAGAAATATTGGCACAATTCAGCTTATGTAAACAATTTACTTATCTGTTTTTAAATTCGTTCTCCAGGCAAAAAGGTGCTCTCTGTCAGTCCACTTTTACTATTGGGTTTTACTTTGATTAAGAACATGGCAACCATACAGTTGCCAAGATGCATGCATGTGTTTATGAAGTCAGCAGGAATTGAGTTCAACTTGAAGAGATTATACTTGCATTGCTACTTCCTTGGTTTTTAGACATAGCTCTACGAACAATATATATTTCCTGCAATAAAGTCTGCAAGTGTCAAACTTTCCTCCCTGATTTACATTCCCAAGCAGACACAAGAAAGTTAAATAAGTTAGATAAGAAGATAAATTAGACAAGAAGATAAGATAAAATAAGATAGTTAGATAAGAAGATGCATGGCAGGCGATGAGGAAGTCACACAAAGACCCCTCCCACAATGCCTCTGGAATCCTGCCCTCTGTATTGCTTTATCCCCAGATTTAATTCCTGAGCCTCTTCCTCCTACTTTTTCAAGCCAATAGCTATGGAGCTGCTTGTTCTATAGTCTTAGGTTTCTGCCATTGGTCTTGAAGGATCACTGTTTATGTGAACCAGCTTTTGGCTGAACTGGTCATATGAATACATTTAGACAAAGACATTCAGAATTTTGACATTTTATATTTCTGGTAAAATTTTACATATAAATAAGATGGATATGTATATTCACAACTGTGTATGGAAAGCAAGTATAACCCATTCTCAGGTATATAAAAACTATATGCGCAATGCGGCTTTTCTAGTTATTTGTTTGGCATATTGACTGTGCTTAATGTAGTACTCTTGCTAACCTTCAGTTGCGCTACCTCTTCCATGCAGGCTGGAAGTCTAGTTGATTGCTCATTTCATAAAAACTGTTTTCATTGAATTTGAATTTCAAGAAGTGAATCTTCCCTATGCTCAGATATTAGACATGCACTTATAATTGGAAGATTATTCTCATGTGTCCTGTCTTGATAGTAAGAAAGAGCCTGGGAAGCCGTTGCAGGTTCTCTGTGAGGAATATTCTCAGCATCTGTCAGATAAAGTCGTTCGATATCGCTCGGAGTTGGACTCTGGCTAGGCAGATCCTTTGGAGGTGACGGAAACATGTCTGAGACTTGTTATCTGGGAGGAGTTCAAGCCAGTTGCTCTTGAGGGAGTGGACAGGGTGGACAGGGTCCTTTGGGCTGTGAGCTCAGCTACTTGTGTTCTGGACCCATGCCCTTCTTGGTGGTTAAGGCCTCCCAGGAGATAGTATGCGGTTGGGTCCAAGTGGTGATTAATATCTCTTCGTGGGAGGGGGTGGTACCACCTGCCTTGAAGGAGGCAGTGGTGCACCCCCTTCTCAAGAGGCAGTTCTTGGACTCAACAGTGTTAGACAACTTTTGCCCAGGCTCCTTTTAGGGAAGGTTGTTGGGAGGGTAGTTGGTGCACAGCTATAGAGGGCCCTTGATGAAGCAGATTATGTAGACCCTTTTCAGTCTGGGTTCAGGCTGGGCCACTGAAATTGCATTGGTCGCACAAGTCAATGACCTTTAGAGGGCTTGGGATGATGGTGGTGCAACCATTCTGGCCCTCCTGGACTTCTCAGTGGTTTTCAATACCATCGACCATGATATCCTTTGGGGAGTTGAGAGTGGGAAGCACTGTGTTATGGTGGTTCTCCTCCTTCCTCTGTGGCTGGTTCCAGGCAGTGTTGGTGGAGAAGTCCCTGCAATGTGGGGTGCCTCAGGGCTCAAGCCTTTTGCCTCTCCTTTTTAACATCTACATGAAACCACTGAGGGAGGTCATCTGTTGGTATGGGGTGTGGTATCATCAGTATGCAGATGATACCCAGTTATATATCTCCACACCTAGCTGGACACGTGATGCTGTGGCAGTGCTGGCAGAGCTGTAAAGGTGTGGATGGGGAAGAACTGGCTTCAACTCAACCCTGGCAAGACGGACTGGCTCTGGGTTTTTGGCCTCTCAGGTCCAGATGATGTTTCATCTCTGACTCTGGACAGGGTGGCACTCCCCCAGACTGAACTGGTGCGCAACTTGGGAGTCCTCTTAGACTCATGGCTCCTGCTTGAGGAGCAGGTGGCAGTTATGGCTAGGGGAGCCTTTGCACAGATTCATCTGGTACGTCAATTGCACCCCTTCCTGGACTGGGAGGCCTTGGTCATGGGTCACTTCCTGTTTGGTTTACTGCAACACACTGTACATGGAGCTGCCCTTGAAGCTACAACTGGTCCACTGGTGTGCACAGTGATGGGTGCTCCTAGGTTTTACTCATGTAATAACCTCTGTTGCACGAGCTGAACTGGCTTCTGGTTTCCTTCCAGGAGCAATTCAAGGTGCTGATGATTACTTTTAAAGCCCTACATGGCACAGGGCCAGGTTATCTACAGGAATGCCCCTAAGGACATCTACCCATCCTGCCAGATCAGATAGGGTGAGTGCGCTCCTAGTCCCTTCCCTTAAATGTTGCCATTTTATGGGATCTATGAAGCATGACTTTTCCATGGCAGCCCCTACCCTGTGGAACACCTTCTCCTTGAGGTTTGGCAGGCCCCCACCCTCTTAGCCTTCTGAAAAGCACTTAAGATCTGGCTTTTTCCCCAAGCGCTGGGATAGGGTGAGCTTGATGAGAGAACTTAGTGATGGACTGTATGGGAAAATTTAACTTGGTGCCAGGTTTTTAATGTTTCTGGCTTTAATATATTGATGTTGTTTTAACTGTTGCTTGGGAGCCGCCCAGAGTTTGATATAAGATGGGTAGCTATATAAATATTTTAAATAAACAAATAAATACTCGTCTTCTGCCCAAATTCTAATCCAATAAATTCAGTATAATCCACCATCTTTTTTGGAAATCCACCAGGTATTTGTTTTACTTCCAGATTTTGGAAGAAATGAGAATATTAGGCATTTTTAATGTTTAACTCCCACAGTAGGCAAGGCTTTTTTTTTTTTTTTTATGTCTTCGAGACAGTTTTACTCCTGGTGACTGCCTGGATAAGTCCCTGCAGTTTTCCTGGCATGATTTCAGAAGTGGTTTGCTATTTCCATCTCATGCAAAGTCAATTTATCTTTATTTCTTCCTCTTACAGTTGATGACCATAATGAAGTTTGATGTGATTTATTTATTCCATCCCAATATATAGAGAGCCAATTTGGTGGAGTGGTTAAGGCAACAGGCTACAAATTGGGAGACCGTAAGTTCTCATCCTGCCTTAGGCATGAAGCCAGCTGGGTGATCTTGGCCAGTTACTCTCTGTCAGCCCTAGAAAGCAATCAATGGCAAGCCACTTCCAAAATCTTGCCAAAAAAACTGCAGTGATTAGTTCAGGCAGTTGCCAAGAGTCAACACTGACTTGAAACAAACAAACAAATAAAATGGTTCTGGTGATGGCAATAAGCTGCAGAAACAATAGGCAGTAGGGGGAAGGACAGGTAAATATAATTTCCCTTCCCTTCTCATACCCTTGGACCAGTTTAAAGCAATTGATCAGGTCAGGCTAAAGTAATACCTGGAAAGTATAGATTTCAAAAAAGGGGAGGTGACAAGAAAGACCCCTTCTTCTTATGTCTACCTTTCCATCAGAAAGCACTACTATTCTGGGATAGTAGGTGATATAAGATTGAAAGGTAAGAGGGTGGTGAGAAGAAGGTCAATAAAAGGTTCAAAATGTGACAAGTACTAGGCCCAAAGCCCTCGATAAGGCTTGATATCTGTCCTACGTTGAGATAAAAGAAGAAGAAAATGATAAGGAAATGGTCTTAAGCGGAATATAACTCTCCAGCTCTGTGGTCACATAAATGAATGCAGTATCTATTCAGGATTTCAAACAAGTCTTCCTTACCCCTATCCATGCATGCTAGATTTGAAACTGGGAACTTTTGCAAGCCAAACATTTTGCCTACTGCTGATTACAGCCCATTCACTTCTATATTTTTTAAAATAAAATTGATATTTTTTATAAAAGTTTCTTTACACCCTTTGACATTGAGAGGATCTAATTCTGAAGGCCAAATGCAAGGCCATATGCTATCTGCAACTGCAATATAGCCTTCCTCCAAGTTTTTATACTCAATACAGTCAACTCTTGTTGACTCAAAGGTTAGGAATTCATGCATATGTATTCAAGTCCAGCTTTAAATCTGCTTCTTGACTGCGTTTATGACCTTATTAGCAGATTGAGACTACTTCCTCTTCCTGAGAAAAAAGGACAGTTGCTTATGGTGTGTATATATAGCATCTGTTGCAATAAGCAGTTGTCTGGCATTGTGTTCTATTCACTGCTCATGTGTATGTCCCTCTGGAATGAAAAGAGGTGATACAGGAGTGCTGCTTGGCAGATTGTAACCTGATATTATATGTAATACAGAAAATTCAGGCCAGAATTCTTTTGAAACAAAGCCTTACTCATTAGCTTCTTTGAAAGTCCCCCCACCTGCCCCCCTGGACCTCTAATACAACAAAGCTTTGTGCTCTAACACATTCTCTACAGCTTGATGCCATCTAGATGCATACGTCTGAACTAAAAACATATTTTATTTCAATATTTATTTTATTAGCAGTTGATGGGTGCATGGGTTGAACTGCCACTCACAACACAGGGTCTCTTCATAATAGGCTAATTTGCATAAATACTAAATAATTTACTTATATAAATTATATATCAAAATACTCTCTTGATTCGATTGAATTCAGTGATATTGTTGTTTTGTAGCTTTTAATTCTACTAAGTTTTTAATATTTAACTCTAGTACTTCTTCCAAGCCAAGCCAATTGGAATGCTTTCTTTCTGTTTTTGCAAGATATTCACTGGTTTATTACTAAAAAGATAAATAATTCTGCAGCTTGAAGACCAATAGCATAAATGAAAATAACCCAAACTAATAATTTGAAAATTCAAACCACTATGAAGATTTGTCTGTTGCAATCATTAAATCATTTTTTAAAAAAAATTAGTAATACTTCATGAGGCATTGTTCTGCATCAATTGAATGTTTTTATTTATTTGTTGTAGAAATTGCCGAGATATATTACCAACTAATCCCCGCACAAAAGATCCCACTCTTATCCGAAACTGACCTATTTAAGACGTGGAACTAAGAAGGATTTCTGTTTTAAAAAGATTCACAGAATCAGGGATAAAAAATCCAATTGGTTGTAAAATTGTACTCTAACCTTATTAGCTACTCTATAGGAAGACATAGCACTTCATGAAAGTAGGCAAGTGTAGTTTAAGACAAATCTGAGTGGCATTGTGTTTTTGTATTAGCCTCATTTGCAACTCTCATAAACACAGAATTCCAGATAATGGGGCTAGAATGCCCTACAGCTCTGCCAGTGGAAAGGGGCATAGCATACTCATGTAGTGAGTATAACAGCTGATGTATTGTCGAAGGCTTTCACGGCTGGCATACGATGGCTGGTGTGGGTCTTCCGGGCTGTGTGGCCGTGTTCTGGAAGTTTTTGTTTCCTAACGTTTCGCCAGCACCTGTGACTGGCATCTTCAGAGTGCAGGAGCACAGACAGGAGCAGTTCTCTCTGTGCCCAGGGTGATGTGACCCTTTTGTGGGTATTTATAGAGATCTGAGTCGGGGGGGAAGAGTCACATCACCCTGGGCACAGAGAGAACTGCTCCTGTCTGTGCTCCTGCACTCTGAAGATGCCGGACACAGGTGCTGGCGAAACATTAGGAAACAAAACTTCCAGAACACGGCCACACAGCCCGGAAGACCCACACCAGCCATAACAGCTGATGCTTTACAGAATCTCATCATTGCAAAGAAAGGATCCCTTAAATGTATACACTTGTCAGAGACAGAGCAGTTAATACAAGGGTTTCTTTTAACAAGAATATCTTCATTGCCCATTTAAATTATTCTGAATGAAGCACTGAAAGATAAATATCACACATCATACAGTTATTAACAGAGTTAAATTTCAAGGTAGTGGAAACTTGTGTAATACTCTTAGATCTTGTGCAGCTCTGCTGATTTGCATATACCTAAATTATTGTATTATTCAATAATTTGTCTGGATTCTTCTTTATCAGTTCAGATTTCAGGACAAGATATTTTGTACCTTGAGTTCTAATTGCGTGAAAATAGATAGCTGAGAGAAGAGCTGAAGCAATGCTTATACTGAAATATTATATAATGTCATTTAGCTCAGAATTATCTATTGCAACTGATTGAACTGATATTTCTCTGCTATCAAAGATCTTTCATATCATGTTCTATGTGATTCTTTTAACCAGAGATGCCAAAGATTTAACTGGAGACATTCTGATTCAAAACATGCACTCAGTCATTATCATGCCTCAAAATTCTTCCTTCCAAAATTGTTCCACAAAAAGGGGTGATGTGAAGCAAAAGGGATCATTATATGTCTAACTTCAATGCTCTATAGATAGAAAGTCAGGTTATAAAATAAAGTTAGTCTGTAGTTGTGCTTTCAAAATGTATTGTTTGTTTAGCTATATGTCTTGTGGGTCTTTTTTTAGTATGCAAATCCTTCAAATATCACATATAGTTGCTGAACATATAATAAAATATTATTTTGCACACATTCTTTTCATTTGGCACTTTTCAGATGAAGGCATTCCTCTTATATGCTTTTAAGATTGGTCCACATTCTTTGGAGTTTCCTTCTTCTGCATAATCTAGTTCTCTTCAGAAATAGAGGAGCCTTAGCTGGTTTGGACCACCCGGTCATTTTC
Organism: Python bivittatus; assembly: GCF_059951505.1. NCBI lineage: Eukaryota > Metazoa > Chordata > Lepidosauria > Squamata > Pythonidae > Python > Python bivittatus. The sequence continues at coordinate 40,180,242 of NW_028277074.1, read as the reverse complement.
TTTGTAACCAAGCAATCATTTTATGTATCTCATTATATTTAATCTTAACGTTATAATGCATAGTATCAAGCATTACCATTAAAAGATGGAAGATAATTTTATATATACAGTATTTATATAAATACATGACTTGAATGCAGTTACTTCACAAGAGGATCAAATAGATAAGGATACATCTACAGAAATCCCACAGAACTTGGCTACTTTCTTGATTTCACATTAGTGTAACCTCTGTTCCTTCAAACCCACTTTGAATCATTCTGCGTATATGGCGCCTGGAAAACAAGACACGGCTTTTTATGTGGGTATGACTTCATGGCTCTCAGTTCTGATTCTGAATTAAATTATAACATTTTTCTGATTATGTCTTTCTACAATTCCATATTAGAGTATACGTTTCTATTTTTTTACCTTCTCATTTCAGAAGGCAATGGATTATTTATTTTTTTCATGAGAGCAAAAAAATAACAATGTCACAGTGATAACTGATTATTTGCTTTTGGACATAAATTACTTAAATATTTCTGTTTTGGCTCCCAAATTTATGCCTCATTCAGGTATTGGTATAAGCTTTCTTCACTTAAGCAATTCTTCTTACTGTTTTCAATAAAATTATTTATGTAAGTTTAGTCTTCCTAAAGAAAATACAGCTTCTTTAAATTCAACTGCAAATCATATAATCTACCTTTCATATCAACTGAAAATTGAAAGAATATGAACTGAAATGAGATTAAAAATACACGAGGGACTTCTTCATTTGAGAAGCTGATAAATATACAAGAATAGTAGAAAACACAAAGCTAATGTCTAAAAATGTGATCCTAATCTCATTTCAAAGTTATGCTATAGATTCCAGAACACTGAGAAGCAACAGTTTAGTTTATATAATCTGGCTTTATTTGCAGATTCTTTGTAAATTAGATGACAATGAAAGAACCTAGAAACATATGAAACATACTTCTAACAAAAATAAGTTTGTTTTGATAGATACATAGATAGATAAATGGTTGGTAGGTAGGTAGGTAGGTAGGTAGGTAGGTAGGTAGGTAGGTAGATAGATAGATAGATAGATAGATAGATAGATAGATAGATAGATAGATAGATAGATAGAGTCAACATGCCAATTCAACTCTTGGTGACCACTTAGATAGACCTTCTCCAAGATAATCTGTCCCCAACCTGTCTGTTCAGTGGTGCAGCCATTGTTGTTGTAACCAAGTCCAAACAACTTGCTACTAGTCATCCTCTTCTTTTCTTTCTACCTTTCTCAGCATTGTGGACTTCTTTTTTTCCATTCTTTGCCTTTTTCAATGATCCAGTATACATCAACAATAATATTTCTGGTTTCTCAGCTTTTTCCAAAACCAACTTGAACATTCAGCATCTCTTTTTTCATGTAGGGCTCTAACCTGCATTGGATAATCTTAAACATTATTTTATTAGCATATGAAATTAAGGCTATTATGCAATGGTTTGCATACTCTGTTGTGTCATTTCTTTGGTACATAGACTGACCTCTTCCAATCTGTTGACTACTGTGTTGTTCTCCAAATTTGTTGGTATAATTTGATTAGTACCTTTACTGATTTTTCTTCTGTTGCTTGCCATATATCCATACATATTCTATCAATTCCTGTAGCCTTCCAACTTGGTAATGACCTCAGTGAAGATCTAACTTTATCTTCTAGTACTACAGGTTCTTGTAAGTAAGGAATATTTTCTGAGGTTTCATGGATGGTGACACTTCTACAGAATTTCAGTATACTCATTCTGTCTTTCTTTGATCTTTCTTGAATCAGTTACTGTCCACTGGTATCCTTTAGCATACCAATTTGAGACTGGAGATCTTGTGGAAGCATATGTGAATCTAGTGTCCTTTTGAAGACTCTGAACCACAGCTTGGGCTCGATGTATCCCGCAATTCCCAGAGCACTCAACCCACTGGAGATCACTATTTTGTGTTCTCTTCACAAAGAGCCTCTGCCAGGAGTACTTGTGGGTGATCCAGTCATCTCTTTTATCTGGAGATGGTTCTGAAGAGCCGGACCCTGCGCCGGCTCCTCTTATCCACTATGGCCATCAGCACTGCCAAAATGGAGCTGTCTTCAGTCTGCCATTACACTCTGGAAATCTCAGTAACATATTGAATGCCATCTGACCTGAGGAGCCTATCATCCAGCAATGTATGAAACCCTTTTTATTGTCTATCCATGTAATACAGGAGTAGTTTACCATTGCCTTCTCCCATACAGTATGAAATGATGCCTTTGCTGTTGTCACTAAAATGATTTTTTGCCTTCAGCATCTTCCTATATTGCTATATAGCTGAAGAGCGCAGGGTCCAGCCCTTCAGAACCATCTCCAGATAAAGGAGATGACTGGATCACCCATAAGTACTCCTGACAGAGGCTCTCTGTAAAGAGAACACAAAATAGTGATCTCCAGTGGGTTGAGTGCTCCGGGAGTCGCGGGAAACATCGAGCCCAAGCTGTGGTTCAGTCTTCAAAAGGACACTAGATTCACATATGCTTCTACAAGATCTCCAAGCTCAAAAAGATCTCCAGTCTCAAATTGGTATGCTAAAGGATACCTATATTGCTATATTCCTATGTGCAATATACAGTAGGTGCCTGCTTGTTTTAGCTGGACAGCTGGACATCTGGGATGATCTTTATGCCTTGGGTGATCCTGTTGGGCATATATAATGTTGGCATACTCTCCTGACATTCTTTGCTCATTCCTCCCAGGAACACCCCTTGTGCCACAATAAGACAGTATAGCACGGCTTCAGTGGAGGAGGAATATAAGTAGATCTTACTTGAATTTGAATTCTTCTTCTGCAGTTATTTATTTATTTTTGTTAAACCTTTCCTAAATGTAATATAATAAATGTTACATATATATTTTCCTAATCTGGTGCCTTCTATATGTATTGGACTTCGCTGCTCAGAATTCCCAGCCTTAATTCTGGAAAATTGATCTATTTTATAATTCATGGAGAATACAGGAAATGTTGAACAATTAACATAATACTACCAAACTGAAACACTTTTTGATCCTAATTATTTCAGACACAGACCTGTCACCATCCATTTCTCCTTCTCCCTCTCCCTCTCCCTTAGATTGCCTAGCTAGGGAGTCTATCCCTATGCTGAACATGCAGATGTCTCCAGCCATGACCAAGTCTTGGAAACAGAATTAGTTCCTGAATATGTTGACACTCAAAAAGTTGAGGTAAGAGCTCCAGGACGGCATATGCTTTAATTCTGTCATAACATTTAGGGATCAGGTTCCTTTAAATAGCATGAGACTTATTTACAAGTAAACACATATAGATCAGCCCTGTAATGTAAGCATTTGTGAAATGGAACTTCTGTTGTCTATATTCAGTTTGGTATAGTCATTCTTCTATTATGCTGAAATATAGCTTTCAGACTCTCTGACAAGCAAACTTGGGGCCATGCAGATAATTCCACCGATCCAAGGATGTTTCCACAAATAGACAGGTGTATGGTTCCTATGTCCACCCTCTTCAAAAGTCTGGTCCACTTCATTTTCGAGGTCATTAAAATGACTGCTGTTTTGGCAGCTTCAGATGTTACACAGAAGTGGTACAAAAGCGGTATTTGTTGCTCACATTCTCTCCCCCCGCCCCAATCTTCCTGTGTTTCATCAGAAGGAGAAACACAATCTTTCCAGCAGAGAGATACATGAGTTCCAGATGTGCACACAGTTTATGTAACTCACTGTGGAGATTTCCTGCTTCTGGCATTATACAGGAAGCAAGAAAACAGGAAGTGCTACAACTGACTTATTTACTATCCTCCATTTCTGTAGAATGTTCAAAACTGCCCTTCCTTTCAATATCTGCAAATCCATGGCACATGTGGCCCCTTGGAAATATGAACAGCTATTTAGTTATTGTTCTATGAAAAACTAACACATAATGCATAAAGAATTTTCATCTGCTTTTCAAGATTATATTCGTCTTTGAGTGTGTGTGTGTGTATGTACGCACACATTTAGGACATTGAAGTAAGATTTGTGGATTTCCTATAAGAATTTTTCAATATTTGCGATGGTCCAAAAGAAGCAAAAGTATGTCTTTGTAAGATACCAGTGATATGAGCCTCATGATTCTAAGGGTTTATTGTTAGATTTAGAATATATTACATATTACATAAAACATGTGCTCTGATTTTTAGCGAATCATGTTGTACCAGAGGGGAGGAAATGCAATTAAAATAAAAATGACACACTAACTGATATTTCTGAAGGCAGTTTTTCTGGAATTTAAATGGTGACCTCAGTGGAAACCACAAATATAAAATTCATATGTGTTTTGCTTCCTGAATATAATTACCTATCACAAGGTCTGTAGTCTAAATGAAATTCTTTATGAAGCAAAAAATGGTAACATAGCATAAGCTGGCTTATTGCCCTATAGGATACATCAAAGAAAGATATGTTTTCCAATTTTAGAGTCATGTAGAGCACATTTGATGTGGTAATCCTATCAGAACATTGTTTTTATTAGATTTTCTTCATTGAATGCTTCCTATACCTGCTGCATGGAAAAAGACACAGAGCTCCATATGAACTTAATAGATATGTGAATAATCACCACAATCTTCCATAATCTTCCTCTTCACCTCATTCTTTGCCAATGAAATCCCCAAGTTGGCAACAAGCCTATGTAAACAAGGCCTGTGGGGGTCAGAGATGATGGGAATGGAGGAAAGAAATGGAACTGATCTACTGAATTCAAGGAAATCCACTTCTCTCAGCAGTTTCCTATTGTACTCCTCTGTAGGCTCCAACTGGTGTCAATACAGCTTGCCAAGTTTTCTTGTAAAAGTAGGAATTTGATAGAGGTCTCCTATTTTTGTTGACACCTGTCTTGTCTTGCATGGGTACAAGAAGTTCAAAAGAGTTCCTCAACCTTCCCTATTGAGATTGGCCTATTTTGCTCCTTAAGGCAAATAAATTGCACCTTCATCCAGCCAAACTGAACATGGTTAACATACAGAATCCTACAAGCACTTTTCTTTCCTCTGGCACTGAAAATAAAAACTTAGTAGATCACAAAAAATGTGCTGCCCTTGAATGACACCAAAAGCTTCTGCCTCACTCTATATCATGGGACAGCTGCCCTACTCTCCGCTAAAAAATTTTTTTTGTTCTTTGTAAACTGTGACCCCAAAATTCCATTTAACTCAGTATCCTGGATAGTTTTTATGGG